>NC_081764.1:19535378-19875707 GCF_963082965.1 Carassius carassius | reverse complement strand
GGCCCGGGGCTCAAACCCACAACCCTTCGATTGGGAGTCCGATTCTCTAACCACCAGGCCACGACTTCCCTAAGAAAAGTGAAAGTGAAGTGACATTCAGCCAAGTATGGTGACCCATACTCAGAATTTGTGCTCTGCATTTAACCCATCCGAAGTGCACACACACAGAGCAGTGAACACACACACACTGTGAGCACACACCCGAAGCAGTGGGCAGCCATTTATGCTGCGGCGCCCGGGGAGCAGTTGGGGGTTCGATGCCAGCCCGGGACTCGAACTCACAACCTTTCGATTGGGAGTCCAACTCTCTAACCATTAGGCCACGACTTCCTTACACTTTGCTGCCTGCCCTGACATTCGCCTGTTTATCTGGATTACTCTTTTGCCTTGTCTCTGCTGTTGTTGATTGCTGATGTGAACTAAAGTTTGCTATTGGATCCCCACTTCATTGTCACGACTCCTCCATCGTAACAGAAACACCAGCCACACCTGGATCCAGCAGCTTTTTGAGCACTCCAGGCAAATCATGGATCCAGTCGATCAGCTTCTTCACCTTAGCCAAAAGGACTTGTCATTTGAGGAATACGATCATCTATTTTGTGAGGTTTTGTACCATGTACCAATTTATGCTGAAATTTTGATTAAGGATTTGTTCTGTTATGGACTTAATGAGAGCACAAGGTCATTGTTAGCTGGAGGGGAATTTAACTGTAGTTTGAGGGACATTATGGACAACACTCTTTTGTTATGTCACTCTCCTTTCACCGTGGGAGAGGCAGAACCTCTTACTAACATGGCTACCATCCCAGATACTTTTCATAAAATGGCTGCCAGTCCATAGTCTTTTCATAAGATGGACACCAACTCTAAAACTGTTGATAAGAGTGGTAACTTCCCAGAGTCAATTAAAGTCAAATCTGATCTTCCTGAATCAAGTCTAGTCACAGTTGATCGTCATCAGCCAAGTCAAGTCACTGTTGATCTTCTAGGATCAAGTCTAGTCACAGTCGAACTTCCAGAGGCTCATCATATCTCAGCTGAACTTCCAGAGGCTCGTCACGTCTCAGCTGAACTTCCAGAGGCTCATCACTTCACAGCTGATCATCCGGAGGCTTATCACGTCTTGTCTTTTGCACATAGAGCCTGGAGGTCAGCTCTTCAGTATCCCAGACTGGCATCCAGCATGGAGGATCCACCGCTGCTGTCAGTAAGAGCAGCTGGTAACCCAAAACCAGCGCGCTCAACCCCTCCTGTGCAGAAACTGATTCCCCAGTCTGAAGTGCTTCCCATGATGGGGATTGTTTTATGTTGTGTTTGGGCTACATACACCACCAATGAAACTCTAGAGGTGGTGGCTTCCACTATGATTTCTCCAGAGGTTGCAGCTAATGCTGCAGAACCTTCCAAGGTAGTGGCGCTTGCTGCTGTGTCCCAAGAGGCAATGGTATCCTCTGCAGTTTCTCCATTGGTGGCGGCACATGCTGCAGCATCTCTAGAGGTAGTGGCAACCACTGCAAAAACCTCTATGAACTCACTTCAGTGAGTCTGTGAACTCACTGAAGCCATCTGTCGCGGCTATGAAGGCCATCTATAAACTCTCGTTCTGTCCTGTCATGGCTATGGAGGCCGTCTGTGAAACTTCATCCTGCCCTGTCATGGCTATGGAGGCCATCTAGGAACTCTTGTCCTGTCCTGTCAAGGCGATGAGTGCCGTCTTCGAATCCTCATTCTGTCACTCTCGCCATTTACTGTCAGTCAGGTGTTGCCAGATGTTGCTAGGAAAAACAAACAACACAATCTAAACAAAAATAAACTGAAATAAGTCCACATCTTGAACTTTGAGAATAATATGAAGATATTGGAGACCCTAACCTGAAACATCACACTTATTCACTTCTTAAATTGTCATATACCGTAAACTTCAAATAATAGCCGAGTCCCAAATAGACACCTGTCTCTTTTAAACGCCTGGTGTGACGACAGGTTTGGATAAATAAAGGCCGGTCTCAAATAGAGGCCTGGTCTGTTTTTTAGTATCGGGTTGTATTGATCTTCTCAAACCCATCAGATCGTCTGTTCTATGTTTTGATTTCATGTGACAGACACAACAACAGTTCATGAACGACTCATCACTATGGCAACATAACAAAGAGGTTAACAAACTTTCTTTTAGTCTTCAGTTTTTCTTAATTCTCTCAATACTACCATGGAGACAAAAAGAAAAAAGTATGATTTGACATTTAAGTTGACAGTTGTCAAATTTGCTGAACAAAATTCGGGAGAAGCAGCGGCAAGACATTTCTCGGTTGATCCAAAGAGAGTGCGAGAATGGCATAAAAATAAAGCTGAACTGCAATGTCTGTCCGAGGAAGACGACAAAAGGGCCAGACTGCGAGGTGGAGGGAGGAAGAAGGCCAGTGAAGAGCTGGAGGTGAGCGTGTGTGAGTGGATCCACAACATGCGGGCAAAGCATCTCAGAGTCTCACGTAAAATGATCAGGGCCAAGGCAAAAGAAGTGTATGCAACAGTAAGTGACGGCAGGGATGAGGAGAGTTTTACTGCGAGCGCTGGCTGGCTGGACAAATTCCTGAGGCGCAACGACTTTCCAGTCAGAAGACGCACAACTGTGGCACAGAAAGACGCCAAGCACTTCACTGAGAAACTGGTAAATTTTGTCACATATACAATGCGGATTATTAAAGCAAAGAAAATACAGCCGAAAAACATTATAGCCATGGACGAAACAGCGGTGTGGTTTGATATGGTGGGCTCTACAACAGTGGATGCAAGAGGTGCACGCAGTGTTCCACTGAAAACCACAGGCCATGAGAAGAGCCACTTAACTGTGGCTGCGAAAGCAGACGGGACCAAATTGAAACCTTACATTGTCTTCAAAGGGGGGATTAAGGAGGTGAAATTAATGCAGAATATAAGTGGGGTGGTGGTGGCCACGTCCAAAAATGGATGGATGAACGAGGAGCTGACTGCAGACTGGCTTCAGAGAGTGGTGGGAAAGCTCAACTTTGCCCCTCGTCTCCTAACCTGGGATTCATATCACTATCATATCAGCGCAGCGACCAAAGCTGAGCTCAAAAGGGGCTACAACATAACCACGGCTGTGATACCCGGTGGCTGTACAAAGTACATACAGGCCCCTGACGTCGTATGGAACCAACCATTCAAAGCCAGCCTGCACGAGTCCTGTGACAACTGGATGAAAGGGGATGTGGACAAAGAGTACACAGCTGGAGGAAATATGAGGGCCCCAGCTCGTCGCTTGTTGGTTTCCTGGGTACTTCAAGCATGGGAAAAGCTGGATACGGAGCGGCTGAAAAATTCCTTTAAGGTATGCTTGCGCGCGCACGCGCGTGTGTGTATGTGTGCGAGGGAGAAAGAGGAGATAATATATTTAATTAACTTCGGGATGTTATCCTTAGGTATGTGGCCTGACAGTAGCTTCTGATGGAAGTGAGGATCACCTTATCCATTGTTTCAAAGAGGGAGAGCCGTGTGCATCTGGGCGAGAGCTGTTAGTGCAAGCAAGGCAGGCAGAGTTAGCAGAGGCTGGAGAGGGAGAAGTGGAGGAGAGCGACGTGGAGGAGGAATTCGCCAATGAACTTGTAATTGAGGATCGCGGGGATGATGATAGTGATGAATAGAGTAATTTTCTATCACATGATTGCAGTTGTTTTACAGGGTAGCCTTCATTCTTTCTAGTTGATATGTTTCGGGCAACAAGTTCATATGCTCGATGAATTTTAGCGGTAACTTATATTGTTCTACCCATTGCTGTCACATCGTTTCGTTTTTTATGCTGCCAATAATCTAAGACATTTCTTACACTAAATGATTTGTTAAACACATTCGTTTAGGGGTAACTTGTATTGTTCTGCCCATTGCTGTCACATCGTTTCGTTTTTTATGTTTTTTTTATGCTGCCAATAGCCAAAGACATTTCTTACATTAAATGATTTGTTAAACACATTCAAATTAATTATAAATAAAACGTAATATAATGTGGTAACCTCCTACTGTCATGCTTGAACATCTCAACACTAAATTAAAGGCCTGTCTATTATAGACGCCTGTCTCAAATACAAGCCGGTGCAGTTCAGCGATTTGGGTAAATAGAAGCCCGGGCTATTATTTGAAGTTTTACGGTAAGTGGAAAAGGGACCTAAGTATAACATTGATTGCGCCTAACCTACCTTCCATTTCCAACACACACTTTCTGTTTCCACTATACTCTCTCACACATACATTCTTCTCTTACATACACATGTTTTCTTCATGTATTTTCTTCTTACATAAATTTATAGCATCTGGATCAATCGGACACACCATTTTTCATTTGATTTAACAAACCAATTATTAATTAGATCAACAAATGATCAGAGACCCCTCAGCCAATAAACATACTAGGTACCAGGGTGTCTGCGAATGACTCCAGACCCCTGGTTACCATGGCAACCACAACACCTCAGCCAGACTAGCAAGACTTTTGCGACCTGAAAGAAGAGGACCTTCCGCCTGCCTAGTTCTCTCTGAAACATACTGCTATAAAAATGTACTCTTCTCTAATTAATTCTTAGAAAAACCTTTCTTTGAATGAACACACATATACTTCAGGTCATTGTGTATGTTGTTAATGTTCTTGTATATTGTCTTATTGTCTTGTATCCTGTTTTATGCATGCTTGTGATAGAACTACTCATTCATGTAATTTTACCTATAAGTATTCTTACCATTTTTAAGATTTATGAATTCGTCTTCTGATGATTTAAACAAGAGTGTATATTATATGTTGATTATAATATGTACCATTCCTCATTGGCTCAGTCAAATCCTGAGGGTGTGACATCCTCTCCCTATATAGGTCACTGATCACCAGATCGGGGGTTCTTTTACATACAGGAATTCCAGGAGAAGATGCTGAGCTAAGAGCCTCAAAAATCACTTTAGCAGCCCCAACTGGAGCCCCAAACTGCTTCAGGACTATTTTTCAAACGAGTGAGACGGGCAAGTACCAAACTTAGTCTTATTAATTGATATATTTAAGTGTCATATGCAATTTTACAAAGGTGGGTTTTAACTAAGAAACTGATGTTTCATTAAGGCTGTAGATCTGCTAAATATCAAATTGTATAATAGCTTCATGTTTTATTTCTCCTCTCTTTACTGCTTAAGCTTTAACCATTTTTCTATGCCCACTGTATGTGTATGTTAGATTAGTTAAGTGTGTATGTAGTTAATAAAGTCTTATTTGTATCACACTTGAGGTTGTTCATTGTTTACTCATACAACTGAAGTCCCTAATGATGCAGATTTTAGCTACATGCTCTGAGTAGTATTGTACAATAAGAAAGTTATTTTCCTTAAACGGGAAAGTAACGTTCTTAGAATTGACAGACAGTTGACACTGAGATGTCAAGTAAATACTTACAGCGGATCTAAATATTTATAATTTAACATAACTAGTTATGATTGATTATTCATATTTCCCCTTTGAGCTGATTCGCTACACGTTTTATTAATATTAAATGTATACTTTGAATACATTTGCATATGAGTATAAATGTGTATGAGGAAAATGTATGACTGTGTGCGTTAAAATGTGTGACTATGAGAGCAAAAAACTATCAATGTGAAAGGAGAATGTGTGTGAGAGTAGAAATTAGGGATGCATTGATCCGATACTTTGGGATACTGGCATTTTCTGCAGATCGCATATCGGTCAGAAGAGACAGTTCCAAATCCGATATTGTGTGTTTACTATTCTGTGTTATTGTTGAGCCCAACAAAATGCACAAAAACATTAAAAAGCACCAAAACATTTCCATGCACATATTTCAAGTGTTCTGAAGCTGTTCCATAGTTCATTGTGAGGTACATATTAATAATTAAGTCATTAAATACAAGATCGCATAAACTCTTCTTTCAGCTGCTGGTGTCTGTCATCCTCCATTCAGTTCAGTTACTACAGTAAAAAAAGATGAAACTCTCTTCAAGAGTGCACAGTAACTGAGGTTTAAAACGAAAAGAAAAGGCTCATTAAACTAACGCACATATTTAATACACTACATATCAATATCTCATCCCTTTGTTCTTGTGATGTCCGGTTCGCAAATGAAGAGTTTGATTTAAACAATTCTTCTCTCCAGTAAGCATTAATCAACAAATTACTTATTTACTCTTTTAACATGGCTGACACTTTCTTCGAGTTGAAAATAAACCAATATCTCGGAGTTATTCATTTACTCAAACAGTACTCTGACTGAACTGCTGTGAAGAGAGAACTGAAGATGAATCTGAGCCGAGCAGCATGTGTGTTGTACTAACTGTTCTATGCAGACTCGAAGGCCTGACCAGCCTGCACACTGTGACTCTGTGTTGTTTCAAGCTCATCATTCTGTGCACGGGATGCGCATAAGCGCTCTGTGCCGCTCTGTATTGGCGCCTTTAGTATTAAAATATTATTCTGAGCAATTAAAGTGTATTAATAGACTTTCTTGCATGGGCGTAGGTTTGGTCTCAGCTTTGGTGGGGACACCCCCATACCCCAAGATTCTAAGTTAAGGTAACGTTACAGGCTAATTGACATTCAGTTACTTGCTAACGTAGCATTCTATCATCCTGGGTAACACATACTATCACCAGTTAATACAATTTTCCACAGTAGAATCTTCATTCGAAAGCCTAGTCAGTCAATACTGCTAGTTTATTTATGTGGCTAGCTAGTTATTTTGCCTACTTACACTCTGACTCTGCTTTATGAAAAAGCTTCTTATGTCCCCTTTTTTCTTCTTGGGTGGCATCTCCAAATTACAAAAAGGGGCAAAAAACCGGAATATTAAAATGTTTTTACTCTGGCCTTAGTATGTGGCATAGAGACAGCCCTGGTAACTTACCGTCGGCGTCATCAACATACACACACACAGACACACACACACACACCACCACCCACTCGCTGCTAGTGCAAGCACAAAAGTAGTCCCGGTCCGCGCGTGTAGTCTGTCAGATACCCCGCCGCCAATCAAATTACGGCGTTTCTTGTACTGTCGTCGTCCTGGCCGTTAGAATCGATCTAAATAACAATGCAAAGATCCAAATAGCAGCACAAATGAGCTTGCTAAGTATTGGTGGGGACAAATTTGTAATCTCAAAATATTGATAGGGACTAGTACCTAGCGTCCCCCCCTAAACCTACGCCCATGCTTTCTTGTTCTGTCCTATCTATAACATGATGCTGCCTTTAATACTGTGCTAAAAAAAAAAAAAAAAAAAAAAAAAAAAACCTTCTTTTAGATTTCTAAATAAATGTATATACTTGTTTTTTTTTCATGAATGTATTTTACAACACAAAGAGCAATGTGAAACGTTTTACCAGATTTTAGACGTATTCACTTTTATTTGTAAATAAATAAATAAAGATTTTATAAAATGATTGTGCACCCATGATTTTTCTAGAATCTAGAGTATATTTTGCTGCTCAATTATCCACTAACCTAGTTTATAATATAATTTTTGTCATAGATTATGATTATATATTTTTTTTTTATTTCTTATTTTCCATTAAAATGACGTTGTGTATATGTAGTAGATTGTGATTAACACAAAATAGTGATGATCAGGTCAACAGAGAGAAGTATAGAAATTCTACATTGATTAAAAAAAAAAAAAAACTGTGCTGGTATCGGATTGGATTGGTATCGGCAGATACTCAGAATTTTCGTTATCTGATTGGATCGGTTCTGAAAAAATGGTATCATTGCATCCCTAGTAGTATAGTCAAGTCACCTTAATTTGTATAGCGCTTTATACAATACTGATTGTGCCAGGGCAAAAAAATAAAGGAACTTCATAACTGCCACAATTGAAATGACCGTTTAATGGCTTATGATCAACTTTCTTTTTTTTACTTACGGAATTTACACACATACCCAAGGATACAGATTACTTCATTTACTTTCATTTTCTCTCTCCCTCGGCTCCTGGGGAAATTACATTTTGATTATTTCCATAGCTGGATAAAAAAAGTTCTAAATAAATATTTCCAATTTAATTAGGCTTCTGTACAGAAAAAAGTCTGCTTCATCTCTTTGTTTTAAAAATTATATTTGCAATATGACATTCTTATATTCAGTTTAGAATAATTTCCTCATGATCATTACCTCAGAGACCTTATAAGGAATACATTACCTGATTCATAAACCTACATCAATGTGTGATGATATGCAGAACAAATCACAAGCCCAGCAGTCTCTTAATTTACCTCTAATATAGAAGGCATTTTCTTCTACAATCTGAAGTGCATGAAAACATATTTCCTAATTCAACCAATACTTTGTTAAGACATAAGAAATAATCAGATACACAATTAGATGACAATAAAAATAACAATCTTTATTTATTTTATAAATTTTTACCTCATACTACAAAATAATAAAATGGGTGTACAATATTCATAAAACAGTCTGTTTTAATGTGTAGAATATTTATGGTACTGGGGCATGAAATTGCATAATGTCGTTCTAGGATATTTGGTTTCCATTCATTATTGCTACAGAATAACAGTCAGGATTTAGACAACCATGTGATTTTTTTCAATTGTTTTGCAAATCATTAGGCAGCACTGGATGGGACTTAAGATAATAATCTTTTGGTAAAAAAACAAAACAACAAAAAAACAAAAACAAATGTACATCACCTTGAGTATACACTATGTAAGCAAAATAAATGACAAGTCATCTGTGAATGGACTAAGACGGGTGTCAAACGGTTTTTTTTTTTTTTTTTTTTTTTTTTTACAATTTTCGACATGTTAGTAACACATATAAATGTATGGTGATGGAGCCGCACACGGCTGCTTCAGTGGTTGGTTCTCCAGTGTTTTAACTGTTTTTGTTTGTTTTTCCAGTTTTTTGTTTATCAAACACGATCAGTTTCACCAGGGATGAACTGCTGAACATTCGGGACAACACACCACAGATACTTCTACTGGATTTCAATTATTCTGACGTTTTACTGAACATTGTAGTTGGCTGAGCACCTGTGCCGAACAAGAGCTTCAGGATGCACAGACGGGGGAAGAGAGCCGGCGTGCTTGTTTGGCTCAGAAAGCATGGATTTCGAAGGCCGTTGCCTAGCGTCCATCTGGCAAATCTCCGCTCTCTACCCAACAAAACAAGACTAACTTCTGCTCTCCCAGACAAATAAAGATTTCTCACACTCTGCTGCTCTGTGTTACACGGAAACATGGCTAAATGACGCCATTCCAGACAGCGCGCTCCATCTACCCGGCTTTCAGATCGTGACGCAGAATCATAGGGGAAATCGCACGGTGGTGGGACAGGATTTTACACCAAAGAAAAGTGGTGTACAGATGTAACTGTGTTAAATAAGATGTGCCGTCCTGATCTAAAAGCACTCTTCATTAACTGCAAGCCATTCTATTTGCCACAGGAGTTTCAATCATTCATTCTTTTGAGTGTTTACATTCCTCCGCAATCTGCTAAACCTGTAGTAAAAACTGTAAAGAGATGGACCAACAAAACAGAGTGGACTTTAAAAGCCTGTTTCGACCTCTCTGATTGGAGTGTTTTTGAAGCTGCTATCACCGATCTGGACGAACTCACAGAGACTGTAACATCCTATATTAGTTTTTTTGAGTATATATGCATTCATACCAGGACTTATTCAACATTCAACAATGATAAGCCATGGTTTACATCAAAACTCAGAAATCTTTTTCAGGCCAAAGACGATGCCTACAGAAATGGGGACAGAGTCTTATACAATCAGACCAGGAACACACTGAATAAAGAGATTAGAGTGGCTAAAAGGACCGTATGCTAAAAAGTTGGAGGATCAGTTCACTTCCAATGACTCAACTTCAGTGTGGAAAGGTCCGAGAGCCAATCGGATCAGCAACTTGCTAACGAACTGAACGAGTTTAGATTTAGAGTGTAGATTTGAAAAAGCTAGGTCAGTTTGGTCTGGAGGGCTGTTGGGATGATGGTGTTGAAAGCCGAAATGAAGTCCACAAACAGGATCCTCACATTAAGTTCCTGTTTTGTCCAGATGTTGCAGGATGAAGTGCAGTCCCATGTTTACTGCATCATCCACGGACCTGTTTGCTTGGTATGCAAACTACAGGGGGTCAACTAAGGGTTCAGTGATGTGCTTCAGATAAGCCAGAACCAGTCTTCAAACGACTTCATGAAGCTTATGTCACTAAAACAAATTCCTTGTATGCGCACTCATATTTGGCAATAAAGCTCTTTCTGATTTTGATGAATAATCAAATCCAAAATATTAAACTAAATAGCAACTGCAAAACTTAAAAAAGGGAGTCATTGCATGGTGACAACATGAAATGTATCTATCAACAAATCATGGTCACATGTATACAAATAGAGAACAAAATGGCTTAGCACTTGTTTTCCTAAATACTGAGAGTCACAAAAGAAAGAACAGTAGGTACAGGTGCTTTGGGTCACTGTGGTGGCATTCTGGAAATCTAAACAGTTGACAAAAGCTATACTATAACATTCAGGTAACATGATTCGTTTTAAAATTATATCTATTTACATATTAAAAGATGTCTGGCTCTCTTAAAAAGAAAAATAACATTTAATTTCACATACGTATGTCAAGGCCTTTACAATTAAAAAGCACAACAATAATTACAATGACAAAATAACTGAACTATTCTTGAAAAAACAAATGCAAACATGGCACAAAGCACATAAAAATTTCATAGATCGGTAAAGATACCACACAGAGCATAGTAACCACAAAAACGGGGATACAGAAACTGCATTATGTTTATACTCAACCAAAATGATCTTCATACAATGCTTTAATCCAGGTCAAAAAACTCTTTCCTAAAAGTGGGTGACTGCACAGTCAGAAGACCTGTAATACACCATATTATACTGCACAATCAGAAGACCTGTAATACACCATATTATTACCACTTGTCTTTGACACTTGTCAAAGACAACAAAGACACTTGTCTTTGTTCCATTATATATTTTTTTAAAGTTAAAAAAAAAAAAAATTATAAATATACAATTTTTATACCCAATAGTCAAAGTATGATTTTGTTCAGATTGCAACTTAACCACTTGTGTTATTTGTAATGATTAAGTGAGAGAGCTTTAAGCATTATGGTAAAAACATTGAAAAAACATCATAACACATCTTTAATAAAAATCTCATTCCAAAACATCATTTTGTCACACATTTAAAGATTCATATTCCACTGATTGGAAATAGTTTTGGTGTTATAAAACAATAGTCAACAGACAGAGCCAGGCAAAATGATGAAAGCAAAATGAACTGAGGAAGTGACTGATGAAAATTAAGAGACTGAAGGAAAGAAAGCTAGATGGATGGACTGATGGATGGATGGATGAATGGGTAGATGGTCAGACCGACATCTACATTTCATTGGAGAGGACTTCATGCCCAGGTACGCCATTGGTGTGGATTGCTAGCTGCCCGTTTGGTTGCGTGTTATTCTCATTGAGTCTGCGTACACGGTACATTTCATAATGGATGCTGCTTGTGATATCTTTGATGTTCTGCATATGAGTTCTAGAAAACAGATAGAGAGAGAACACTTATATATAACAGATGAACTGTAGTTACACAAATACTCAAAAAAAAAAAAAAAAAAAAAAGTACACTTTGAATGGTTGAATACCTGATGAGCAGGTCCCGTAAGTAGGCAAACTCACAGTGTGCAGTGTTCTCAACTGTAAAAAAAAAAAAAAGGCATTACCACATTTATATTATTGTATAACCGTGTATGTTTCTATATCTGTTATTGTGTTTGAGGTGTGGTAGCATCTTATTGCCACTATATGGAAGTGCCGTAATACATAGAGTATTTGAGCAACAAAATGCTTACATCACATTTAAAATAGGCCACTGGAAGAGTGAGCATGTGCATGAATGTCCACGAAAGCCCCATTAATACAAATAAATTAAATCTAATTTTAACTTTTGTTGATTAGTGACAGTTAAACACTAACATGTAAGGCTGAAAACTAATATAGTTTTCAGCCACTTTATGACAATTTCAGGGGTGAGGAGAAGAAAGGGAGATTATGTGGTGGGTAAGACAAGCACAGAAGGCAACTATAGATGGAATGATAAAATTAGAAAATATGTAGAACAGGAGCATAATTTCATTATACTTTTAATGATAAGTGTTGATCTATTTCTTACTTATACATACTGACTATCTTAATTCTGATGGTCTAAAGGTCATGAAAGCTAATTTGCACTCCTATAAGTAATCACACTTAATTTGTATGCATTTGCAAGGAAAACGTTGCATTACTAGCAGTGTCTGTCTGTTCTATTTGACAATGCTTACTGCAAATCAATGACCTAATGGACACAGAAAATCAATGTCAGTGAATGCCATTTAACTCTTGCATGTAACACACCTGAAAGGCATCTTAATAATAAGACAGCACTTGCACTTACAGAACACTGCCAAAACTCTTCACATATTAATGATATTAGACTGGTTCTAGTTTAAGCCAACATGTTACTACTCTCCTGTCCATGCAAGGTTGAGTTTTTCTTTCTAATATTGGCCATAGACTTTCATGAGTAGTAGTTTAAATTCTCATTTGTAGAGTGACTTATTCCTTATGCTGAATGAATTGGGAACAGTAACTTGATTTCCATTTACAGCAAGAATGAGAACCAATTTACATACTGTAGACAAAATCACAATATAGAAATGTGAATTTGTGTAATAGAGCTGTAAGTTTATTTACTTTACTTACACAGCAATTGCATTTAGTATGTTTTGCAGGTAATGTTTTTCTTTTAGTTCCATCCTGTTCCTCTCACATCATGCCTCTCTATGATAATTTTTCATCAAATTTTAAATATCGTAGAACAAAATGAAATGCTAATTTCCATTTGAGGAAAATGTCTTGGACATAAAAAAAAAATAACTGCATTAACCCTCTGGGGACGGATTGGGCGGTACCGCCCAAAATGGCATACTTTTACAAATGTGTAGTTATCTCAAAAACTATTAATGCTAGAGAGATGCGGTTTTTTTTGCCGTCTTCCTCAGATTCCACTGAAAACAGCGGTATCCAGTTTGTGAAAACTATAGTTTGAAAACTATTATGTTAGGCAGATTCAACACGCAACAACCAATGTAAAAACCGCTGGGAGGAATATTTTTCTAACCCAATCAGAGGAAGGTTACCATGATTTATTCTAGCCATTCAGAGGACTCTGTAGCTCTGCTGTAGCCTTGTTAAAGCTGGGCTGGACTATAGTAAAACGACCTCCAGCCAGGTGTAATCAATAACCGATCGGAGAATCAGCATGAGGTGGAGAAAGCAGAAAGCGATCGGAGTGTTACAGAGAACGATCGGAGTATTAGCGAGCACAAAGAGATAAATTCAAGAGAGATATAGCATTATTACAGAATTGTTTTATCAAAATTGCAAGCAGTAAAAGATCTAGGGCAGAACAAGCTCTGGAACAATTACTGGAAAGTGACAAGGGGAAATCTGGAGCAGACAGCTTTTACACAGATGACGAAGTATTTTACCAGGATGGTGAAGATCCATTTGAGGACTGGTATGTAACTTCAAATAACCTCTTTATCATTATAATTTATTATATCATACATCTTGAGTATGTATATGTTTTGGATTTTTAGTCAGATAGCGATTGAGGCATGAAATATTTGTTTTAGTGTACCATACTACTCTTTCCCTGTAAACTCAGTTCAAGAGTGGTGTGCAATTTGTTTCAATAGACTGACTTACTCAACTAAGTAAACTGCTCAGGTCAAGAGAGGTGAAATGTGTTTTTAGTGTACAGTGGAGTTTCATAGGGTTACATGAGTTTATAGGAGTTATTTTTTCTACATTGAATTTTGACACAAAAAAAGCTTCCAGTTTGATTGTGTATTTGCTCTGATGCAGGATGCAGACAGGACAACTCGCCGCACACCCCTACCCATTGTCCCTTGGACCCAGCAAACCCTGCACACAAGCCTGCAGATGTCAGAAAGTACTGTGAGCACTGCAAGGCAAGCAAAGTGTACAACAAGACCTCCTGGCCTTGCTTTGCTCACTGGCATGCCTAGGACTGTTTGTAAAAAAAGTTAATTATTTAATTGTTCTTTACACATTTGATTAAACAATAACACATTTCTGTCAAGCAAAGAGTTTGAAAAAAAAATTTTTTTTCAAAAACTGTTCTATATTGTGTGTTTTTCAGTAATAAATGACAAAAAAAAAATCTAATTTTCGTTTTTGAAATTCTCTAGTTTATTGTACAATTTTTCACTCATACTTCCTTTATAAACATATTGCATGCATGCTTATGGTAGCTTAGGGTCTTCTGAATCCATCGATACCAAATACATGGTGGTCCATCATCATTACATATGGTTTATAAGCCGAAATGTAAAAATAGAGAAAACGGACCAAAAAGGGCTTAGTACCCTAAGGGTTAAAAACATTCAGTTATTCATATATTATGTCCTGTAAAGAGTCCATCACTGCTATTTGATGTGGCTCTTTTAAATGTTCAGCCTAGCTGTTTAAATCATCAAAATCTTTAAATACAGTAAAACAATCAAAACAATGTAGGATGATGTGGACACAAGTAAATCTAATTCCTTTAAATCAACCAAATGTTTAAAAAAAAAAAAAACGGGACATCCCAGCAAGAAAGTTCAATGGCAGAAAGAATATGCAGATGTGATTTTGGGCAAGAAAAAGTAAGATTGGAGAAAATTATTGTGAGAGAGGCTGGCTGTTTGTGTGTGCACTACCTTCTACTATCCCCCATCTTGTTTTCCTGCCCAGAAGTCTTTTTCCGTTGACCTGATATTCTTGATCACTTCCCACCACAGCAAATGGGATCATCTCCTAAAACAGAGATCATTTGAAAGCCATCAATATACAAAAGCAACACTCTGAATTACAATATACAGTCAGGCAAAAACAGAAGACACAAAAGCTCACTTCATGAACTCTAAGTCATAAACAAGCTCGTTTTTGTATGAGGCGTTGAATAATAAAGATAAAAAGTGACAAGTGGACATACCCTAATCTTCTCATTAATCATTCTGTCCTCTGCATCCTCATCAAATTCCTTCTGAGGATAGATATCGATTTCATTGGCTAGCAGGTCCTCTCCTATCTGCAAACACACACACAATAAAGAATCCAGGAAACAGTGTTGAGTACCTAATTCATCTTTGCAGGACATGCATAAGTGTGCGAAGAACATTAGGTCATTTACAATTTAAAAGAAATAAAATAAATAAATAATAAATTTGTTACTAACCTGCATGACTTACTTTCTTCTACTGAACACAGAATAAATGTTAAAGAATGTACTGGTTGCCCTTTTCCATGCAATTAATTGATTTCAAGCTTGAAAACGATGCAAAATTATAATTAAAATGGTAAAAACTCAATAAATTCCAAATTATCAGAAACAATTCAGTATCTTTGTTTTACGTACAGGTTTGATAACTGAATTAATTAAACACTAAACAAAATTATAAAGACAACACACTTGTTTTTGCCCTCATTTGCCCAGATTTTTCATGAGCTGAACTCAAAGATCTAAGACTTTTTCTATGTACACAAAAGGCCTATTACTTTTAAATATTGTTCACAAATCTGTCTAAACCGTGTTAGTGAGCAATTGTCCTTTGCCGAGATAATCCATCCATCTCACAGGTGTGGCATATCAAGTTTTGATATTTTGTTCAGTGTATTTGTAAACAAATCATATAGACCTTTTGATTAAAAGATTAATGTGACTTAATTTTTTTTATTATATGCAAATGAGCAGCTATTACTTTCTTCATATTTCTTCCTTTTCTGTTCCACGGAAGAAAGTTTAACCAAGGGTTTCAGTTCAGTTAAGTTCTGTTACATAAGTCTTAAGTCATAAGTCTTTTTTGCAATTTGCAATGTAGAATGCTATTTAGAATTTTTTTTTTTCCAGTACACTTCAACTAAAATTTTAGTACACTTCTGTACACTGTAGATTGTAGAAAAACATGGATTATTATACGTCTACAAATTTCCTTTCAGAGAAGAACTATTTTTATGAATTTGCCATTATTTATGTATTTATTTTATTTTTTTATTACAGAGCAAAATAACAAGACAAGCTTCAAAACCCCCACCCACCCCACCATGCATTCATACCACAACCACAATCATCCACACATTGTTATGACAAGAAAGCAAAGTAAAACGAAGCACAAAGCAAACAAAGTTAATAACATAAGAAAATGAAAAATAAAATAAATCAATACTACTGATCAAAAAATCAATAAACAAAAAACACAATAGAATTAGCAAAACATTTATGCCATAACACATGGCGCACCTTTAAGAACGTACACCTAATATTTATATCTCTAACTCAAATAAGCAGACATTCCATTATTCTGTTGTTATTTGCTGCAATAATTGTTTCTAGCATATACTGATAAAACACTCTATTCTTAAAGTGTTTTATACATAAGTTTTTATAAAGTTTCAGCTTTAAAAATAAAAATTTTACCCATAAAAATAATCATATTCAAAAAGTGTATGCATTTTCCCTCAAAGACACATAACAAAATGTTCTGAGGTATAATTTGCAAAACAATATCCATAGACCCTAACCATAACTGTATACTGACCCAAAACTTATTATATGTATACTGACCCAAAACTGACTTATATTTCAACTGAATTTGCCATTATTTAGCACTGTAAACACATGTAATGTAATGTATTTTTCATTCATACTGGATGCCAGAGGGCGCCCTCGTGCAGAAAATCCACATATACATCTTAGACATAATGTGACCTTAGAAATCAGAATCAGAATCAGAATGAGCTTTATTGCCAGATATGTTTACACATACAAGGAATTTGTTTTAGTGACAGAAGCTCCACAGTGCAACAGAATGACAGTGACAAGACAGGACACAGATAATAAAAAGAATAATTATAAAAATATACAAAATATACAATGTACAAAAAAGCAAAAACACAATGTATAATATAGAAATGTATAAGTAGATGCCTCTTTAGTTACTGTTACTATGGGCGGCTATACATAAGCCATTTGCCACATAGACATATATAGGTAGATGCCCCATTTGACTGCGTCAAGCATGTAGAAGCATCCGCATCCTAAACTGTGACGTAGCAGGCCAGCAGAGAGAGCTAATGTAAGAGCATGGACTAGAGCTGCCAACTTAGTTACTTTGTCAGTAGATTTAGCAACTTTTCAGAACCCTTTAACGACTCCAACCATGCGAACCCAACCATGCATACACAAACAAAAGTGAAAGTCGTGAAATTTGCTAAGTATGGTAACCCATACTCAGAATTTGTGCTCTGTATTTAACCCATTCAAGTGCACACACACAGCAGTGAGAAGTGAACACACCCCCGGAGCAGTGGGCAGCTGTATCCAGCACATGGGGAGCAACTGGGGGTACACAAGGGCACTTTAGCCATGGGTATTGAAGGTATTGAGGGTGGAAGAGAGCGCTGTTCATTAACTCCCTCCCCCACCTACAACTCCTCCCATTACCGAGACACGAATCTGCGACCTTCGGGTTAAAAATCCAACTCTCTAACCATTATGCCACAGCTGCCAACAAAACAAAAACCCTCAAACTTGCAAGCACAACCATGCACATGCAAACAATCAATACACTTTCAGTCATACATGCACACACACATTTACTCACAAATATTAATTATTCACACTCACTCAACTCACCCCTCTCTCTCTCTCTCTCTCTCTCTCTCTCTCTCTCTCTCTCTCACTCACTCACTCACTCACAAATTAATAATGCACATTATAAATAGGTGCAAGGTTTGTGTGATTTAATTATTAATATTTTTTTTTCTTGTTGTAAATATTCTTTTGTTAAAAAAGGAAGGATCTAACTTAAGGATGTGTTTGTGTCACATAAAGGATTCAACATAAAATAATTTTGTTAAATAATTTGTTTTTAATAATTAAAAAATTACTAGGCTATAGTAATGCCAATACTATACTAATATGTGCCACATATTTTATATATATATATATATATAAATATATATATATATATATAAAATTATGAATGTATGAAGTAATGAATGAAGCACAGCTCACACAGAAAGTACATTCAAACCAAGTAATTTTCTTTTCTTTTAATCAACGCAGAGAGACTGCATGGCCAACTTTTTACCAAAATCTAGTTACAATCTGTGCAGGGAAATCTTTCGGCTTAAATAAATTTCACCCACAAAAATTTGCTGAACAATGGTAAATATGACTGAACCATCATGTATTTCAAAACGCTGGAACAACTTCTCAGCAGCTAGGACTGGAACAGTATTGTACCAAATATATACACATGCCTACGGTTTAGTCTTTTACCATTACCAAAGTTTTAGAAATGCCATGAGAAATGCCCAGAAGGGAAGTGTTTTACATCAATTCACACAATCAGGAAGTCGATTCCCACAGATATTTACACAAAGATTTCCACAGACATTGTGTGATGGCAGTTTGTATTGAGGTTAAATGCTTGAAAATTTTCATCATTGTTCAACTGGAGTAGCCTCTGGATGAGTGAGGCAAAATGTCTTCAAATAAATGGAAAACATGTCAGATTCTCTCAAATAAATATCTTATTTCATTCTATTATAACCTTGGTAAAAAGGACCCTCACCAGCATTTTACAAGGTGAGAAATTTAAAAGATCTAATAAAACCTCCCATCATACAGTTGAAAGAGATTCATTATCTACAAGCAGAGAGATGAATTGCTCACCTTCTGTTTGAAGAAGTCTCTCTCCTCCAGGGTGAGTGTGTCTGCCTTGGCGATAACAGGAACAATGTTCACCACTTTACTTAGGTGTCTCATAAACTCAATGTCAATTGGCCGCAAACTAAAACAGAGGAGACAGCAAAGAAAAGCAGTCAGACCCAAAATGGATGAATTAAAAATCATGAAGTAAAGTGTTAAATAGAATGGTGTCTATTCAATAACATTTAAAACAGCACATAACACTTGCTTCAAACTTTAGTATCACACTCTTATACTGTAGGTGCACCATTAATAATCACGGCATTGAAAGTCAATATGGAGAATATGGGTTAAAAATTGATAAAATATATGTCATTATTTATTCACCATAATATTATTCTTATGTGGATCTCAAAAGGAGATTTTAGCAGAAAGTATAATAAATAAAAATAAATATTTGTGATATGTAGCAGAAAGAAAATCATACGAGTTTTGGAACAACATGGGGTAGGTAAATTATAATAAAATGTACAGTACATTAGTACATAGTACAACCAGTAGGCATGTGTATTTAAGTCTGCTGGGTGGAGTGTATCGACAACCACAACACATAAACAAGCAACACTGACATCTTTAATGGCCAGACATTCGGTTCACTCAACTCACATGACACACTACATTTTGCCTTTTTAATAAACTGGAACAAACATGTACAGAGCCTCTTAGTCCCCGGGACAGAAATATGTCACAATCTGGGTTTACAAAACTATCACATGGTGAGGACTGCAGAGCTACAGGGCTTTGAATATTCCAATAAGTGCTAAAACACACAAAATATACACATGTATACACAACAAGCCCTGTGAGGAATTAAATGCATTGATAAAGGCATGCCTTCTTGAAAATAAGAACATTACATGCACAGTGACATAATACAGTGCATTATAATATGTTAAAAAGTGAAAGCCCATAAAACTAAAACACATTTGTGGTGTTGTATAAGTGCATGCACAGAGAAATGTGTCTAGGGTACAACATTTGAATGATTAGAAGCTGCATCTGTGGGGCATACAGAACTGAATGAATACAAATGATTGAATGCGAATTGAGATTAACAATGTATTTACAGAATTGTAAATGTTGCTTTATATATAATCATAACGTGTATATATTATACATATATTTTGTATTAAATATTTCTTTGACAAAATAAATTCATAAAGATTTTAATGATATATATTTTTCAGTTTGAATTATGAATAAATACATGCTATATCAAGACTCTTTAGATGTATTATAATTTTGATACAGGTTAAAAGAAAGGTAAATGATACATTATATTTAATAAATTGACATATTATTAGATCATTGTGGACACTCTACTTCTCACAATGCTTAACATTTTTTTAAGAAAAATCTTCCTGTCATTCCAAATCACATTTCTAATATATTGTCCACTGGGATGTAGACAACAATTTTACTTTGGGCAGTAAATTTCCTTCTACGATTTAATCAGTTTACTTATTTATGTACTGTATATTTGAAAGGAAACTTAATAGATGCACATAACTTGCACAAGCCCTGGCGCAGGAAAAGCAAATTTGATATTTCAATCATCTACTCCCATCTGTTGGTCACATAATTCTTTCAGAGAGGAAGGAGTCACCATTGTGGTGGACACTTTCTTGTTTTACTTCCTGTTTCCCACAAAACCACATGGAGATGGCTAGCCACCAGAGTGGCACATCCCCTAATGAGATTATAAAATTTCCCACAAGGTCTCAAAGGATCTGTGTGAAATGTTTAAGAATAAACATCATGACAAATTTGCAGCCAGTGCTGACATCTGCACCTGGGCTTTGATCAGCAACTAAAGTGTTTATGGTTCGTTTCTACTTTTCTGAAAACATAATGATTTAAAGGTAAAGACCTGAATGCTGACAGTGGTATTGCGGTCTGGAAACTAAATAATAAATACATCTAATATTACATGCTAACTGGATTTTTTTTTCTTCATAGAACTTCCTCATTGCGAAAATAGCACAGTAACCAAATGAAAATACATACATAAATAAATAAATAAATAAATAATTTGCACAACTATCTGTACATTCTGCAAAAGAGGTTTTGTAGGAATTGCTTACTTCCTGGTGAATTAACCCATTAAATTTGCATAAGAGTTATGCTATCGTCATGATTGCCATATGGGATACAGTGGGCATATTAAGACAAAGTACAGTTGAACAGCTTACAGACATGAGCCCACACTGCACTATAAAGTCAGTATCCATGCTGTCCTGTTGTACCTCACAGAAAACTAGTCTGCATTTTTTGATTCAAGTTAAATTAAATGTCCATTTTTAAACAGATCACTGAAGTTTTAAATGTAATTTGACTAATTAATCAAATGAAATATGACAGCTATGTCCATGAAGACTGACTGGCTGATTGCAAACCATTAAAAATTTTGTGGTTCCACCCTTATTTCCGCCTATGCTTTTGAGGTGAATGTGGCTGTTTCGAAAAAACAAAATGTCAAACGCAGAAACTACAGTCTGTGTGCTACTCATGCTTTGTGACATATATCAAGACAAGTAGCTGTTCAGATATCTTACAAGCATGCAACAGCTGCGAGACAGTGTCTAATAACAGTGTGCACACACATCAACACACACTCGTGGAAGGAAATACCCTCTTTAAAAAAAACTTAGCCCTGCCCTCCACACCCAACCCAACCTTCCTCTCCTCTGTGCAGACACTACACTACACTCATATACATATATACCAATGAAATGTGAAAGCCAAAAAAAAAAAAAAAAAACACTCACAGGACCACACAGTGTAAGTAGCTGTTCAGATATCTTACAAGCATGCAGCAGCTGGTTGACAGTGTCTACTAACAGTGTGCACACACATCAACATACATTACCCTCTTTAAAAAAGAAAAAATAGCCCTGCCCCCGAACTTTCTTCTCTCCATGCAGACACTACACACACATACACATATATACCCATAAAATGAGAAAGCCAAAAAAAGTGTAATTTCCCCAAGCCCCATCACAATCACACCCACATAACCTGGTTTGCATGACTCTCATTTATGCAAGTGAGTTAGAAAACTATGGCAGACCTGATATTACCCTATTCACACCTGATATTAAGATGCATTTTGTTTACAAGAGGTTCGTTGGTAATCACAAATGAATCACACATAATTAAATTTGGCTGAGAAATTACTCCCAAAAGATAATTTAAAGTCATTGTTGTGTAAAGCATCAAACAGACATTACACAAAGTACTGTAGCTTCAGAAAGAAATATTTTGTTTGATTCAACATAAGATTTATTGCATATACTCTTTTGGACCATTAGGGTGAGTAAATGATGACACAATTTATTCAATTCAATTTAACACTCTCCACTGACTTTATATTGCAGGAAGCTGCCTCCTTGTAATTTCTGACTTACAACAGAAAACAGATCGATGCCTAAAAGCTGCTATGTGACAAGGTGTTCAGTAAACAAGCTAAAAAACCCAGAACTACATTTTTATAAGCTGTCGACCCAAAAAGCAAGCATTCAGGTCACAAAAGTTGAGCGTAACGTGTAATATTACTCTGAGAACTGTGCCCACTGGAGGGAAACGTAATCAGCGACCATTCGTTATATTTAACCATATAAAGCATTATTTCACTACCCTATGTGAATCTGAGAGGAGGAGATTTATTAAGAAACTACATTTTATTGGTCTATGTCAGTCCCCCAACCCAGCTTATAAAAATGTAGTTCTGTTTTTTTTTAGCTTGTTTACATTAAACTTTGTCACATAGCAGCTTTTATGAATTGCTCTGTTTTTTGTTTTAAGTCAGAAATGGCAAGGAGGCAGCTTCACGCAATAGAGAGTCAATGGAGAGCATTGGATTGTACCCCTCCCCCAATCCCCGATGTGGGCGTGGCCTAAATGTGCTCTGTCTCTATAATAGTTCTCCGAGGAGCCTTTGGCTTTTGCCGTGGTACTGCTGATTACACAAGCAACATACCCGTGGACACTGCAGACTAGTTATCTGCATGTGTACTGCACATTGATGCGGACAACGAAGAAGTATAAATGAAAACTGACACATAGCATATGCCGTAGATCCGACGCAGAAGTATAAATCAGCCTTTAACCATCGATCTGGTGATGATCTGCTTCAAGTAGAACAAGCCTAAGGGTTCACCCAATTTATTCAAAACGTGGATTAAGAAATTAAATGCCACTGTGTGTTGCTCGGACACAAACTGTTCTGCTTTGTATTTATATTTTTATTGGCAAAATTTAGCAAAACAGACAACGTTGAGTCTAAAAATCACAATATTAACTTCTTATTTATTGAAATGTTATATAAGGCATCACATTTGCAATTGTGTGATATCACACTTACTGCTTGTGTGATACTTGAAACAAAATGGTGTGTTTGTGTGTGTGTGTGTGTCTCACCAGTGTCCAGTAGGAGGAATAAAATATATGCAGCAGTGGACTCGTGAGTCTGGAATCCTCTTCTTCCTATCAATGTTGATCTCTTCCTGTAAATACTGTTCATACTGTGCATTAATGAACTTCATGATGGGCTGCCAGCTAACAGATAAACAAACAGGGAGACACCAGGAAACACAACAGATCTAACAAGACCACAGGTAATCAAAGAAATTGTTGTTTGTATAAAGTTGACACTGACCAGTTCTCATTGTTTATCTGGTCTCCAAAACCTGGAGTGTCAATGACAGTTAGCTTCATTCTCACTCCTTTCTCCTCAATATCTGTATAAAATATGAGTTAGAGTTATGAGAATATGAGTAAGAGGTGAGTATACACTGTGAATAACTAAATCTATGAGACAGTCAAAAGAGTTAAAATACAACTTATTCCTCAATGGATAAGCATGTGTTAGTTTCAGTTTTAGTTCTGTAGGCCTTCATACCGTGACTGATGGACTTGATCTCAATAGTCTTGGGAATTCGCTCTTCCTCTGTTGTCATGACAGATCTGCGACTTACTTTAGATTTAAAAAATGTGTTCATCAACGTGGATTTCCCCAGACCACTCTGACCTGCATAAATAAAGAGAAAAAAAAATCAATGTTTTAAATTGACTCTGGGGATGTCGATTTAACGAGTTAATTTTTATTTGAAATTATACACTATATTAAACAATTATCCCTAGAATGCATGTACCTTCCGGATTACTAGAAGATGACAGCTAGGTGAGTTTGATCAGGGTTGGAGCTATTCTGCAGGACAGTGGACCTCGCTGGCAAGAACTGAAAATCTCTGGCCTACTATACAATATTTGGACACAGGGCTGATGTCTGAGACAGATTCTCAATTTAGGGCAAAAAGTAATCAGCCTGCCTGAGCAATTTGAACACATCTTTTTTTTTTTTTTTTAGCATCTCATACTATAAGCAGTGCTAATGACATTTCACACCAAGAAACTACTGTTAAACAGTTCCGATGTGAATACATCTTCAGACACCTGCATTCCTTTGCACTACATCTAGCGGTTTAGCTGTGCATTCAAAATTAACAACCCTAATTCACACGTGTTCAAGTAAACAAGCATACAGCCATAGTGTTCTGTATACTGAGTGGAGTAAACATGCCAAAGGGTCTTTGGTAATGTGTGTGTTTGTGTGTGTGTGTGTGTGTGTGTGTGTGTGTGTGTGTGTGTGTGTGTGTTTGCGCATGTTTTTGTGACGTATCAGGACACAACTTTGTATAATGACAGGGGTATAACACAGGTATTACAAGAAGAGGGTGACTTATGAGGACATAACCCATGTCCCCATTTTTCAAAATGCTTATAAACCATACAGAATGAGTTTTTTTGAGAACGTAAAAATTCACAAAGTTTCCTGTGAGGGTTAGGGTTAGGTGTAGGGTTGGTGTAGGGCCATAGAATATACTGTTTCTACAGTATAAAAACCATTACGCCTATGGGATGTCCCCACTTTTCACAAAAACAAACGTGTGTGTATGTGTGTGTGTCTTATACTGTGGATTATAAAAGAGACAGTGTTTTTAGAGGAGGATCATGGGAGCAGCTTGTTGGATCTCTCATTGTCATCCATGATAAAGCAAAACAAAGGTTGCAGCTGGAATCAGTTGAGTGGAGCAGCCAGACAGATGCTTTCCCTGTAGCTCTGCAGAAAGCATCAACCATGTCCGTTAGAACATTCCTCATAGTTTTTTTATTTTTATATTTATTTATTTTTTGTTGCCTTTTTTACATATTGGTGTACATGTAAGTAACCGAAAAACTATCCACTATAAAATCCCTGAAAGCAACCCCCAATTCCTAGGTGTTTGAGAATCAAGCTTAAAAGAGCTGGGTGCAAGGTAATTAGTGGATTATAGTTTGACAACAAACCTCAGGAAAACACTCAAAATCACTCATCAACTGCCAAAAGATCAACCCATGAACAAGCCTTAAATATTTTCATAAAGTTGCTATCTATCCATATATTCATTTATCAAAGCACTAAGTTAAAATAAACATCAGCATGTTCATTCAGAGTTACAAAAGTGTTTGTCTCAGTTATTAAGTAATAAAAGCAAACGACAATCAACACTGTCAAGAAACAATCCTTCTAAAACCAAGATGCAATGCAATGATTGAAATCTTTTATGCTCAATAAAAACAGTATGACAAAGGATACACTTTAAAAGAAAGAGGTCTAAGAATAATCGTATATAGTATTATATTTTATGGATATGAAATTTCGTTTTGTTCTCCAATTACTGTTGATTACAGCAAGGTCTTTTAGCTAACAGCTTACTGGGCCAAATTCAGCCCGTTAATCATTTCTATATCGTCCTCTGACTGATTTAGCTGAACATGTTTACGGTCTAATAGAGCAGGTTTTTTTTCTAGTGTGCAAAACTCAGCACAGAGTTTAAACGCACTCAAGCATGGACCATATTCCATAATAATATTGCAAATCAACACATTAAAATTATAAGGTTATATCTGCATTCTGAACAGATCTGAGATATTGAGCTTCAAAGTTTTTGCATTCAGTATACTTTGTACATAAAATTTTTTGTTTTGTTTTCTGAATAAAAAGTCCCAAAATGTAATTCAATATAATGTTCACATAATTTAAATAATTTATCACAGAATAAGAATATGTGAATAACTCAGTTTTGACAAAAATGTCAGCTAGATCCTTGTAATTCTAAGGTGATGAAATTTTAACTGAATATATATTATTCTAATAAACAAATAGTTGTCACAATACACTGTTATGAAAGCATGCAGTTTTTAATCCAAGGAACACAGAGGAAATCCACAGAAAGGGTGCTGGAGCAAACACACGTGCACAATGAGTAGACCCGACAGAGGAGAAATTAACAGACAAGAACTTATAAACACAGGTGCACAGAATGACTAATTAATTAAACGAGTACAGGAACACAAAATAATAGAACACAAGAACAGAAACAGGGACAAAGCACAACAAAACAGGTCCATTATCCTGACAATAGTATTTGTTTGTCCCTTATCAAATGTTTATTTTAGCAATATTGATCTAACTATTTAACCTAACTCTTTTTATTTGAAGGTTCCAGTGATACTAAATGTGTATTTTGTACATAAAAATGAAAAAAGGCACGCATCTGTAATTGCACACTGAAACCTCTACTTACCCACTACCATGATGTTAAACTCAAAGCCTTGCTTCATGGCTTTCCTCCTCATTTGCTCCAAGATGGCATCGATGCCAACATAGCCAAACTCACTGCTTCCCTTCTCATTTCGTCCCACAGGCAACTTTCCTACATCTGCCATGTTGCCGTAAAAACTTTTAATGATCTCTGGCCCTAATGAAATAATAAGATACAAACAGAGAGATACAGCAAGTTATTATTTTCAGTGTATGGCAACAATTGACAAACATTTTTGCATGTGCAATTTTCAATTACATGATCAGTGTCATAGCTTTATTGGTCAACTAACCCAAACAGTAATTTTCAGTTTGTGTAAAAGTCACATGATGCAAATTTTGCTTTCCTGCATTAAATTTTTACTTCATGTTTTGAATGTAATGGTATCTAAACTCAAAAAGTCTGATTACTGGTTGCATTGAATTTTTGCTAATTATTTACAAGTGATACAATATTGGTATGTTTCTGTAGAGAGACCAGGGGCCCGTTATTCGTACGTTGCTAACTCAGTTAGCCGGATTTGATTGCTGACGATTTGGAATGATCTTGGATTTGTTGGTTCTTCGAAGCAACTCCAAGAGGTGCTGTCGTAGCAACGGGAACATAAGCTTATTTCATGTACATAAACAGGATTAGATAGCATATTTTTAAGTAGAATTGATACTTTAAATATGTCCGCTAACACCACTACTTTATTACAGGAGTATCCCCCAATTGGAAAAAAAACAGCATATGCTAGTTAGGTAGGTTCTGAAGCTGGGATGTTGGCTTGAGCTAGTTTAAGATGGTCCTTAGCTGGTCATGTGCTGGTCCTAAGCAATAATTTAAAAATGAATTTAAAGATAATATAATAATGTTGTGTGGTCTTTAATACTATAGACACAGCCAGTTTTACTCACTGAAAGATGTATTCGTCATAAAATAATTACTTCATAATTATATTAGAGTCTTACATGTAATTCAGAAACGATTTCTAAATTTCAATAATACTGAACACAGCCACTTAATGTGCTAGAATTAAATAGGAAAACAACAATAAGTAAACAGTCATTCAAACAACATGTGCTTTAATACAATATAATTTCACTCAGTTTAGTAGTAACAGATACTTGTGCATTATTTGCTCTTTACAGGTGCAGAAATAAAAGCTCCCAAGCAAAGAACTCACTAGAATAAGATGTGGAAAGACATGCTGCACCCATGACCCACAATGAGCAACAACCAAGAACAGTATTCACTGATTACCTTTACAAATGATTCATAGTAACAGTTAGGTGATAATTATGCTAGTTATTTTACCAAGTACAAAAATGTTTAATTCCAGACACTTTGCCATTTACCAATGTGCTTTTCCAAACTCCATTACATTGTTTATATTTTAACCATTTATTTATTAAATGTCACTGTCCAAGTGTATATATAAATGCATGGGTAATTTAGCAAAATGTTAAATATTTTATCTACACTTATTGTATAGCTGCTGTATTTTTATTTTTTATTTTTTTTGCTGTGATTGCATGGTTTTGTAAATAAATTGTTTTGTAAATTAATTTTCTTTAGTGGACTTTAAAATTGCTTTCATAATAATGAGATGTTTATAGATTTGTTAAGTCACGTTATTTATGTATAACAATCTATATAATAAAAAAGGAAAGAAAACACTTTGTTTAGGTAATGTTATACATTTTAAATGAAATGTTAATGATAAGTACAGTAGATATAGAAATTAAATTGGGTTAAGTCTGGCGTGCTGTGCAAAGGGCCGATTCTAGCTTCGATGTGACAGTGTCGGTAAGTTACGGCTGTCGCATCTGGTCCAGTTGACATGGCCCAGAAACTGAATGTGAGTACACAGGCATCTAGGTCGGGTGCGGCAGATGGATCCAGAAATTGGCGTATGGAGAGTTGAGGGTTGTGGAGTTTAGGATTTGTATAACAGATATAAATAGCCTATCAGCAAACATCAGATTGGTAAATTTTCACTAGACTAGTGAAGTCAGCAGTTTGCTTGACAGTAAATAAGGATCTAATCCCAAAGTATCTTTTTTCAATACCATTGTTTTTCATTGTTGTTGAAGTGTTATTTTATTTTCTGATCAGCGAGGAGAGGCTACGCAAGGTCCTAAAGATGGTGGCTGCAACAAAAAAGTCATGTGACTGACACCCATGAATACAGATAATATAGAGTCATGCATTAATTTGAGTGATGACCGCTATTATGTGAGTGGCTTGATGGAATGCAGGAGATGCAGATAACATGACCTTGACCCTTAAGAAACTTTAATTAATGTTGTCAAATCACACCATTATTATTGTTTGAACAACCGAATTAGCCAGATCCTGATTAGCGCGATGATATCATCTTGGATGTGATATTTAATCTCGGATGTAATGAGCGACGTACGAAGACGTCCCAGGCATTTATTTATTTATTGTCCCAGGGGTCCATTTCAGAAAGAAGGTTAAGAGAAAACTCTAAGTATGTTAACCCTGAAATGAGGGAAAGTCATTTTTCTGTTTCAGAATGTGAGTTTTTTCAAACCAGAGAAAGCAGGGTAAGTCAAGCCTGTTTCTAAAAGAGAGGTAACTTGTATAATGTTGTAACTTCAAAATCAGTTACCATAGTAACTTACTCTATGACCCTAACCTGGTCGGGAGCAGGTTTTCTTATTGTTCTTACAACAATACAGAAGTGCAAATAGTATGTACAGGTGCAACTCAATAAATTAGAATGTTGTGGAAAAGTTTATTTCAGTAATTCAACTCAAATTGTGAATCTTGTGTATTAAACAAATTCAGTGCACACAGACTGAAGTAGTTTGTCTTTTGTTCTTTTAATTGTGAAGATTTTTGCTCACATTTAACAAAAACCCACCAATTCACTATCTCAACAAATTAGAATACTTCATAAGACCAATACATATTTTGTTTTTTTAGTAATTTGTTGGCCTTCTGGAAAGTATGTTCATTTACTGTACATGTACTCAATATTTGGTAGGGGCTCCTTTTGCTTTAATTACCATCTCAGTTCAGCGTGGCATGAAAGTGATCAGTTTGTGGCACTGCTGAGGTGGTATGGAATATATATATATATATATATATATATATATATATATATGGTATCTTTGACAGTGGCCTTCAGCTCATCTGCATTTCTTGTTTCTCATTTTCCTCTTGACAATACCCCATAGATTCTCTATTTTTATTTAATTTTTTTATTTAACCTTTATTTAACCAGGGAAATCCTTTGAAAACAAGTCTCTTTTACGAAGGCGCCCTGGCCAAGAAAGCCGCTATAAAAAGTTCCACAAAAAATACAAACAAAAAAAAAAATCATAAATACAATGAACATACAAGACATAGTACATCAACAGTACATGAATCAACCAACGAGGAAATCATGACATCCTCTATTTTCACTATAGGTTGCCATTGTGCCTGCTTCCCGATGCTTTAATAGCCTCTTAAATTGACCAAAAGAGACCAAATTATCAAGTTTTAAATCATTCTGTAACAGGTTCCATTCTGATGGGGCAGGAATTCTAAATAATTGCTTCCCCAAATCTGTGCGAGCCCTAGGCACAACCAGGTTAAAATTATCATTAGACCGCAGAGAGCGAGTGCTAACTTTGAAGCACATAAGCCTAGATAAATAAGGGGGCAATGTCCCAATGAAGGATTTATATATAAACAATCGCCACCGGGTTAGCCTGCGCTGACCAAGGGAGGGGCACTGTACTAGATTATACAGAGTGCAACTATGGGGTCTATGGGGTTCAGGTCTGGTGAGTTTGTTGGCGAGTCAAGCACACCAACACCATGGTCATTTAACCAACTTTTGGTGCTTTTGGCATTTTGGGCAGGTGCCAAATCCTGCTGGAAAATGAAATCAGCATCTTCAAAAAGCTGGTCAGCAGAAGGAAGCATTAAGTGCTCCAAAATGTCTTGAAAAATGGCTGCAGTGACCTTTTTTTTTTAAACACAATGGACCAAAACCAGCAGATGACATTGCTCCCCAAATCATCACAGACTGTGAAAACTTAACACTGGACTTCAAGCAACTTGGGCTATGAGCTTCCCCACCCTTACTCCAGACTTTAGGACCTTGGTTTCCAAATGAAATACAAAACTTTCTCATCTCTCAGCTCTCATCTGAAAGGAGGACTTTGGACCATTGGCCAACAGTCCAGTTCTTCTTCTCCTTAGACCAGGTATGACACCTCTGATGTTGTCTGTGGTTCAGGAGTGGCTTAACAAGAGGAATACGACAACTGTAGCCAAATTCATTGACGCGTCTGTATGCCTTGACCCCAGCCTCAGTCCATTCCTTGTGAAGTTCACTCAAATTCTTGAAACAATTTTGCTTTACAATCCTCACAAGGATGCAGTTCAGTGTAAATAGCATCTAATTCAGTGTGCAAATGGAATACTGAGTATTCCATTTGCACACTGAAATATTTTCTATGTACTTTACTGTCCAGTGCACTAGTATAATTGATGTTCATATGTTCATAGTTTCTGCCTATAGTGTACAACCACTTTTACATAATCCATCTGTATAATATGTTCATAGTACACCTGTTTGTATATCATGCTGATAGTATTTAAAATCTGTAAATTATGTCCATAATACTGCCTTATCTGTTGCAATGGTAAATCGTAATATCAGAGCTCCATTGATCATGGCTTTACATAGTCGCAGTGCACGCCGCATGCACTAAACTAAGTCAACCTGCTCAAAGTTTACTGAACTTACACAATTAAGCTGTTCTGAACCTGAAAACTCAGAGTGTCCCATCTCAGAGTAAGTCAACTCAGAGTTCCAGTTTTAACTCAGAGTTGGTCAAACCTCCTTACTGAAAAGAGTTGGTTGAACCTCCTTACTGAAACGGACACCAGATGTCAGAACACATGGAAATAAAGTAGGGCAGAAAACCCACAACACATATATAGTTACCTCAGATTAACAAGACACAGGTAAACATGTAAGCACCCACGTTTCTTTTCAGAATTTTCCACAATCACCTTTATATCACCAATGTTTTACAATAACAATTTTAACAAGCTCTTAATTCATTAAACCCCTGCAGCAAACTAAGTTATCCTCAAATGATCAATTACTCATTGTATTTACCAAAAGATACTAAAAATGCCTAAACATTAATCAAATGAAAACCACAAGCTTACCAAAAAGAGAGTATTCAGTTTGGAAAGTTGCTGGATTCGATGATTTAGTAGCTTGAAAAATGTGTATGACAGAGAGCAAGTGACACACAACGCAATGTGAAAGTGGGAGGGAACAAGGTAACTGCTTTTCCTTTTTTAAGAGACAAAATTTGGCTTCCTCTTTTCATAGAGCGTCTAGACACTTGTGCAAACTTCAAACAAAAAGATATACCCAAATTTTCCAGTGGTGTTTTCAAAAATAAATAAATAAATAAATAAGATGTAAATATGAAATTATGATATATAATACACCATATCAAGATATGCATACGGTAAATTTACTTAACAGCAAAAAAGCACAGGCATGTACAAACATAACTTATCAGTTAAGAAACATACTATTGCTTCATCAGTTGCCTGAGGTGGAAGCTATGAAATCCTGATCTATCACTTAACCAAAACAGTCTATGCTGTATGTTAAAGAGAATGGCTCAATAAAACACAAAACTAAGAGTGTAGTCAAATTAGGAACAATCTTTCTTTTATGTTTCAAATATTCTTTTTTTAAGGTATATTTTCATCTCTAAGAAGTCAATTCAAAACTATCAGTCAGTCAAATACAAAACTGTTTTGCATGTGCTCCTCTGTAACTGATGCGCATTATCACAGATTTAAGAAAACCGTTTCCTGTCAGTGAGTTACACACACTATTTGACATCCTTTTCTGAGAAAACAGAGTCTAAAAACCCTTCAGCCCCAAACATTAAATAGTTACACAGACAACTACCAGCAGCCATGTTTTAGCTAAAAATAACCTATATGCCATTTAAGTGTGAAGCAGAGAATTAGCAAACTAAACATGCTGTGTGCTCATGAGTTTCAGTTTTTGTGTCTTACTTGTTATTTAAATTAATAACACCATAATGTGACTGCTATGGGGTCTCTCATACTATATATATATATTGTGATCTAATTTTTCTCTTGTCATCTAATATTCATCTTTTAAAACCTCTCACTCTATTTTGCATTTTCATATCTAAAATAGATTGGGCCACCTACTCAGAAAAAAAGCATCTTTTAAATGTTCTCATTTTGTCTCATATAATCCTGATTTGCCCTTGGCAGATCTTTAAGAGCCCTTTCAGCATGTAAAAATACACTATACCATATAAGTCATTACGATTTAGAATATAAAATACAATTCAAACAAACATCTAGCAAAAAATGAATGCATTAAAACAATGAAAGAGGCTTCTGAAAATGGAACAGAATTTTGTAGATCAAAACTTTATGTTCCCAGCTAAATATGCAGAGAAACTGTATAAGCCTTTCTTAGTTAGTTGACATCAACTAAGTCAACAAAATTACACAATGCACCTTTAATAAAGGAATAATATAAGAATATATTGGAAAATGTATTTACCAAACTACAAAAAAAAAAAAAAGTCTTATGGGCCTGAATAAACACACGTTTATGGGATTTATACGTGGTACAGCCAAAGCGAGATATGCAAAATAAGCTTTGTTTCATATAGGCCACGGAATGTGGGAGAGACAAAATCAAACCCTGTTTATGTCACAAGCAACATAAGATCTCTATACATTAGCAGCCCACGCTATGGATTTTAATACACAGGACCAGTTTTAAATCATAAAGCCTCCCTACAGCAAACAATAAAAATCAATTCTGAAAATATGTGGCTTCAGTGACAGTTATCCTGTCTCTCATGCAAAGTTTGTGGCCTATATTTTTCACTAGCATGTTCAAACAAACAGGAAATAGGGGTTACCGCTGAAGTGTGTCCCTGCACACGCATGCAGGCAAAAACAGTGCACATTCACCTATTGTAAATGTCACATTTATGTTACTATAATTTCTTGTCTTATAGTTTATAGGCTACCATTGTCTTATATTTTAAATATTTATTTTAAAACATAACATTACATATTTCACTAATTTACATTTTAAATTACTACATTATATTTATTCAAATTAATTATACACTTTCTAATAATAATAAGTTAAGTCAAACAAAACCAATGCTGAATTATTTTTTATAAAGCTGTTCAAATATATCTTAGTCCATTCTGAATAGCATGCCTGATCTAGGGTTGAGCCTAGAGGTGTAGCAATGGGGCAGGCAAGGCAGGCAAATGCCTTGGCCCCCACATTTTAAGAAAGGCCCCTGTTTGTTAAATATAAGTTTTTGTTTTTAAAAGTAAAGACCAAGCGGCCAGTGGCAGACAGTGAGCCTATTGTCTGATAAATTATTGTCCTATTGCCTTCTCAAATCATTATTACTTGCCTAATATAAAATCTATAGATATAAAACAGTTCAACCATATAACAATGTTTAAATGTTAAACCTAGATAAATGTGCACTATATTCAAGTTTGCGTGGAGAGTTAAAGCTAAAGCGCACTTTAGCAATTGGCAATTGATTGCATTTTTTTCAGTGGATACGCTGTAATTTTTGCTCATAAAGGTAAGAGTAATACATCATTCATAACTGTGAAGGGTCTAATTTTATTTGTGTGCACTCACAATGCCAACAAAATGTTGTGCTTTTATAAAATAAAGAAAACAAAGATGATGAACTTTCTGCCGTCTCAGCTTGAACAGGAGCGCTTCACAAAAATGAACCAAAACTCGAGAAATATAAAAAATGAGAAATATCTATAGAAAGCTTTAAATGATTGCTTAACAAAATAAAACAAATTAAAAACAAAAACTCTTTAATTATAATCATAATCCATAAAGATGCACTTCTCTCCGAAGGCGCGTCTAATGAAGAGGTGGCATGTCAGAATTGGCAACTTCATACTTGCGACACCGACTCAGAAAACAATGTTCATTAGCAAGTGCCTAACCTTTTAGTGGCTCCATAGAATGCATTATTTGTTTCACGCTTCAGGCACAACCCTTACCCCGCCACACTCCCCATGTCATCGTCCATCAAAATGTTTCACTGTAGACATAGTCAATGTCAATTTGATAGACATCGTCCAACCCTAGCCTGAACAGTTGAGCATGCTTATAATTTTGTATTTTCGAGTATGGTCAAGGACTATGATGTGTATATCTAGAAGTATGACCGGGTTTGTCCTTTAGAACCAGAGAATACCCAACCATAGGCCAGCAATTCACATCTCTCATTTTTCCAATGAGTTCTCCAAGACATCAAGAACTCTCTCCCCCTGTATGCAAAATTTGACCAGGTTGATTTCCTGTTTTCACTTTAAGAACTCAAGAGGTTGTATGTCCCCCTTATGAACCTGATCCAACCCCATACAGAAACCATATATCCACAGAAAAGCAAGGCAAATTCTCAAACAAGGCCATCTAACAAGTAATTTCTTACAGGCAACATACAATTTAATTCTATCTTCATTCTGAGCTGAACAGTTGAGAATTTGCCCAGGTTTAGTGGTCTGTGGTATATAGGCCCCTGTAACTGGACTTTGGACTGGCAACAGACATTTAAACTCAGGAGTAGGCCAAATGAAAAACATTTGTTCAAATAACAACTAGTGTCAACAGCCAATGAAGCCTAGTTAACCTGACATTTGCCCTAAATGTGTAGCTAAATGTGTCTCGGTTACACTAGGCTAGGAGTGTAAATGCTGCTAAAGCTGTTCTTACAGAAAAGAGTGTAGATTTATAAGAATGACAAAATGAAGAAAGAATGAATTGATACATCCTAACTTGTGAATTAAAGGAAAACTAAAAAAAAAAAAAACTAAGACATATCAGGAAACTCATAACAGAGTGACCAAATTTATCATGGTTCAGTGATATATGTCTGCAAAATAACTATTCATAAGTGCAAAGACTGTCAGGCAGAGCTAATTCTGAATTATCTGTTATACTGAAGCAGAGGCTCCCATAGATGTACAGATGTCAATAATTAAAATAAAAAAACCTCACTTTGTAATACAGTCCAGAAATGAGTGCATGAAATCAAATAGTACTGTTACTACTGTATGTATAGACTGTTTTAGAATCTCAGATACACTACAGCAGAACTACAGAACTACAGCAGCAGCCTGTGTTTCAATCAGTCAAAAAGCTTAAGATGCCACTTCTATGGATCAGGAAGAATTTGAAGAAGGAAGCGGTCCTAATGTTTTATGTCTCTCTTTGACTGAAGCAGATATTCGAAGCCTTAAGTTACATCGAGCTTTTCTTGAAATTTGCACACAAAAAAAAAACTCCAGCTGGAAGATTCTCACATGCTTCATACGTTCACCAGATGCATCAAACACAAGGAGGAAACATTGTGTAAAAATTTGGTCATTATGTAAAAATGTATGTGCGTTTCTAATGAATTGGAGATTTCTGAGGATATTTGGATTGAAGCCCTGCAAGTCGTGTTCTGTACACTCAACTATCAGTCAAGGGTCCCCAATCCTGTTCCTGGAGATCTACCTACCTGCAGAGTTCGGTTCTATCCCTGCCCACCTGTCTGCAATTATCAAGAATATCTTCTCTTGCAATGCAGCGTGGAAAGAATCTTCTAAAGTGTCTAATCCAGCATCTGCAGGCATCTGCTGTGATGTCATCACATGCTACATCCATGGCAACAAGAAGGGTCATCTATGTATGTGGCAGGCGATCATATACTTTCCATCTCCATGCTGAGAAAAATGGAGAGAAAAAATTTGTCTTTTTGTTTTATTTGCTCCTGTGGCTCAGTGTGTAGAGCATTACATACATACAGTAAGTATGCACGAAGTACATTGTGCACTGTAAGTCGCTTTGGATAAAAGCATCTGTTAAATGCACAAATGTAAATTGCAAGAACAATAATCTTAATGCAAATGGATACAAGCATTACCAGCATTATTTTAAATGGTAGTTTTTATTTAAAACACTGGAGATGCAGGGCACTTTAGTAAGGCCGCTGACTCAGACTGATAAGGAAAGTGTACATTGCTCTCACGCTCTTTCTAAGAATTTTTTCCTGGGCACAAATCCATCAAAGAGGAGTTTCACTGGACTGTAGGTAAGTGTTGTAGAAATCGGTTTAAATGAGGCTAATCTGATAAATTTTGTTCACTTGATAACATCTTGCTGCAACCTTTGTAACCCAATAATTCAAATTTCCATCTTTATTTTCCACAAATACAAAAGCAACAGTTTTTCTTTTTCCTTTGGGTTTTAAATTGTTCTACTTGCCAGTCTTCTCTTAATCTGTCAGTGGTGCTGGTGCTGATCATTGATCATGACTTCTCATAGTCGTGGTGCACACACTCAACTCAACCTACTCAAGAGTTGACTGAACTAACACAATTTAGCTGGTCTGAGTTTTCCATCTCAGGGTAAGTCAACTCAGAGTTTGAGTTTCAACTCCGAGTTGGTTGAACCTCCTTACTGAAATGGGCCCCTGCTCTGTGTTCTCTGCTAATAACCCAACTGTGAATGATGCTAGTGGGATCACTATGTTGTCAGGGAGAAGCTGCTGCCGTAGCGGGGATGATTTTCAGTGTGCCGACAGAAGAACAACAACAACGTGCTACATGTTTCTTTTCCCTTATTTTTTTTTTTAATTGATTGAAATCTGATTCTCTTTACAGGCTATATACTGTAATGTAGCCTAATGTATTAAAAAAAATTATAAAATAAATAAAAAGCGCTGTGGAGGATGGACATCTGACTTTTTAAAAACTGTATTATTCATTTTAAAAAGTTGTCGGTAAACACTGGAACTGACATAAGTTCTCTATTATTTTGTCAATATTTGTCTAAAAATAATATTAATAATATTCATTTGTCAGTTAATCACAAAATAGGCAATTATTGGTTGATAAAGCCTGTCCAACCCGGTCTCATGGCAATCTGTACATATTTTACATGGTGGGTAATTCATATGAAATGTCTTGTACAAATTCTTATGATTTGTGAAAAATCAAACATATTTTACAAGGTGGCAAATTCATAGGAATTCATAAGAAAGACCACACCTAACCCCACCCCTAAACTTAGTGGTCACAGAAATGGTACAAACTCATACAAGTGAGGTTGTATTAATTAGCCACCTCATAACATACATACGAATTGGTCATGAGATAGCGTTGGTCTGTAGTGCCATTTCTAGAAATAGGCAAGCTAGGCGGTCACCTAGGGCACCAACAGATAAAGTGGCACCAATAAACACTCATACTGGAACTACGTTGCTACATTTTAGCATTGTTGTGATAAAGAGAGGCATGGTCACCTTAAAATATGACTGCCGCCCCCACTGGATCCCCTAACATCATTGGGCTAGAGTAATGTCAAACTGACGATACCTGTTGGATCAGAGTGCTGTCAATTGCTGCCTGACTGTTGCATGCAAAGTTTGCATTTGGAGCACTTATCAACGGCATTAGATCAATGGGCTCTGTCAGTGTTTTGGCAAGACAAGTTTTTTGTTCTGTTTTGTTTTTTCCATGCAATGAAGCCAAGTTCAAAGGCCAATATAAAATATTGGTACAGTAAATAAAGAGCACAAAACCTGTATTTTGTTTAAACAGTAATTGTGGCAGTTGACAATGTCACGGTTTGGCAAGGGAGGACCAAGATGCAGAATTGATAGGGAGAACAGTTTATTAACAAGAGAGAGAACACAAATACAGGTGCTGGTCATATAATTAAAATATCATCAAAAAGTTGATTTCACTAATTCCATTCAAAAAGTGAAACTTGTACATTATATTCATTCATTCATTACACACAGACTGATATATTTCAAATGTTTATTTCTTTTAATTTTGATGATTATAACTGACAACTACAACCCGAATTCCGGAAAAGTTGGGATGTTTTTTAAATTTTAATAAAATGAAAACTAAAGGAATTTCAAATCACATGAGCCAATATTTTATTCACAATAGAACATAGATAACGTAGCAAATGTTTAAACTGAGAAATTTTACACTTTTATCCACTTAATTAGCTCATTTAAAATTTAATGCCTGCTACAGGTCTCAAAAAAGTTGGCACGGGGGCAACAAATGGCTAAAAAAGCAAGCAGTTTTGAAAAGATTCAGCTGGGAGAACATCTAGTGATTAATTAAGTTAATTGATATCAGGTCTGTAACATGATTAGCTATAAAAGCTTTGTCTTAGAGAAGCAGAGTCTCTCAGAAGTAAAGATGGGCAGAGGCTCTCCAATCTGTGAAAGACTGCGTAAAAAAATTGTGGAAAACTTTAAAAACAATGTTCCTCAACGTCAAATTGCAAAGGCTTTGCAACTCTCATCATCTACAGTGCATAACATCATCAAAAGATTCAGAGAAACTGGAGAAATCTCTGTGCGTAAGGTACAAGGCCGGAGACCTTTATTGGATGCCCGTGGTCTTCGGGCTCTCAGACGACACTGCATCACTCATTGGCATGATTGTGTCAATGACATTACTAAATGGGCCCAGGAATACTTTCAGAAACCACTGTCGGTAAACACAATCCGCCGTGCCATCAGCAGATGCCAACTAAAGCTCTATCATGCAAAAAGGAAGCCATATGTGAACATGGTCCAGAAGCGCCGTCGTGTCCTGTGAACAAGGCTCATTTAAAATGGACTATTTCAAAGAGGAATAGTGTTTTATGGTCAGACAAGTCCAAATTTGACATTCTTGTTGGAAATCACGGACGCCGTGTCCTCCGGGCTAAAGAGGAGTGAGACCTTCCAGCATGTTATCAGCATTCAGTTCAAAAGCCAGCATCTCTGATGGTATGGGGGTGCATAAGTGCATACGGTATGGGCAGCTTGCATGTTTTGGAAGGCTCTGTGAATGCTGAAAGGTATATAAAGGTTTTATAGCAACATATGCTTCCCACCAAACAACGTCTATTTCAGGGAAGGCCTTGTTTATTTCAGCAGGACAATGCAAAACCACATACTGCAGCTATAACAACAGCATGGCTTCGTCGTAGAAGAGTCCGGGTGCTAACCTGGCCTGTCTGCAGTCCAGATCTTTCACCTATAGAGAACATTTGGCGCATCATTAAACGAAAAATACGTCAAAGACGACCACGAACTCTTCAGCAGCTGGAAATCTATATAAGGCAAGAATGGGACCAAATTCCAACAGCAAAACTCCAGCAACTCATAGCCTCAATGCCCAGACGTCTTCAAACTGTTTTGAAAAGAAAAGGAGATGCTACACCATGGTAAACATGCCCCGTCCCAACTATTTTGAGACCTGTAGCAGAAATCAAAATGAGCTCATTTTGTGCATAAAATTGTAAACTTTCTCAGTTTAAACATTTGCTATGTTATCTATGTTCTATTGTGAATAAAATATTGGCTCATGTGATTTGAAAGTCTTTTAGTTTTCATTTTATTAAAATTTAAAAAACGTCCCAACTTTTCCGGAATTCGGGTTGTAAGAAAAATCCCAAATTCTCAGAAAATTTGAATATTGTGAAAAGGTTCAGTATTGAAGACACCTGGTGCCACACTCTAACCAGCGAATTAACTCAAAACACCTGCAAAGGCCTTTAAATGGTCTCTCAGTCTAGTTCTGTAGGCTACACAATCATGGGGAAGGCTGCTGACTTGACAGTTTTCCAAAAGACGACCACTGACACCTCGCACAAGGAGGGAAAGACACAAAAGGTCATTTCAAAAGAGGCTGGCTCTTCACAGAGCTCTGTGTCCAAGCACATTAATAGAGAGGCGAAGGGAAGGAAAAGATGTGGTAGAAAAAAAAAGTGTACAAGCAATAGGGATAACCACACCCTGGAGAGGACTGTGGAACAAAACCCATTCAAAAACATGGGGGGGGGATTCACAAAGAGTGGACTGCAGCTGAAGTCAGTGCTTCGAGAACCACTACGCACAGACGTTTGCAAGGCATGGGTTTCAGCTGGAGCATTCCTTGTGTCAAGCCACTCTTGAACAACAGACAGCACCAGAAGCATCTGGCCTGGGCTAAAGACAAAAAAGACTGGACTGCTGCTGAGTGATCCAAAGTTATGTTCTCTGATGAAAGTAAATTTTGCATTTTCTTTGGAAATCAGGGTCCCAGAGTCGGGAGGAAGAGAGGAGAGGCACACAATCCCCATTGCTTAAGGTCCAGTGTAAATTTTCCACAGTCAGTGATGGTTTGGGGTGCCATGCCATCTGCTGGTATTGGTCCACTATGTTTTCTGAGGTCCAAGGTCAACGCAGCCATATACCAGGAAGTTTTAGAGCACTTCATGCTTCCTGCTGCTTACCAACTTTATGGGGATGCAGATGCCATTTTTCAACAGGACTTGGCACCTGCACACAGTGCCAAAGCTTCCAGTACCTGGATTAAGGACCATGGTATCCCTGTTCTTAATTGTCCTGCAAACTTGCCTGACCTTAACACCATAGAAAATTAATGGGGTATTGTGATATGCGATATGCCTGACCCAAGAATGCAGAAGAGCTGGGCTCTCATAACACCTGAGTAGTGCCACAGACTGATCGACTCCATGCCACGCCGTATTGCTGCAGTAATTCAGGCAAAAGGAGCCCCAGCTAAGTATTGAGTGCTGTACACGCTCATACTTTTCATGTTCATACTTTTCAGTTGGCCAAGATTTCTAAAAATCCTTTCTTTGTATTGGTCTTAAGTAATATTCAAATTTTCTGAGATACTGAATTTGGGATTTTTCTTAGTTGTCAGTTATAATCATCAAAATTAAAAGAAATAAACATTTGAAATATATCAGTCTGTGTATAATGAATGAATATAATGAACAATTTTCCCTTTTTGAATGGAATTAGTGAAATAAAGCAACTTTTTGATGATATTCTAATTATATGACCAGCACCTGTAGATGAGGCAGGAAGTCCACACAATAGGGCGGGGCACACAATAGGAGAACAGGCTGGTAGGAAGGAGGTAGCTCCAGACTCTGTGGCAAAAGGAGACCTGGTAGCAACTCAAGGAACCACAGGCCTGACCCTGTTGATGGGAACTCTTGAAATCACCAAAATGTCTGTCAGGTCAGAAGAAACAGCGACCAGGGAGGACTCAGGAAGCAGGGCAGAAACCAACACAACAGACACACAAAGACAATACAACAGGAGAGACAAGAAATAGATAAAAAGTAAACTTACAAACCAATGCAAACCAAAAAAAAGTAATAAAATACTAGAAAAAAAAATGGAACTAAATGAAAACAAAAAGGATAATGATTAAGACAGCAACCTTACTGAAAACTAGAAAGAAAAAAAAGGGAGAAAACAAAAACAAAAAGGTTCATAAACTAAAATTAAACTAAACCACAAAGACTAGAACTAGACTATAGACTACACATGGGAACAAACAAAAACTAGAAAAACAAGAGGGAACTAGACAAGATGCAATACACTGAATAAAGAGTTCTAACAAGTCTAAATATGCAAGCCAGTGACTGTACACAAGGCACACACAAAACGAACCAGCAAAGACCGGAAGGAAATTAGCACAATATAAAGGGAGCAAAGCACACAAGGATCAGGTCAAGTCAAGTCACCTTTATTTATATAGCGCTTTAAACAAAATACATTGCATCAAAGCAACTGAACAACATTCATTAGGAAAACAGTGTGTCAATAATGCAAAATGATAGTTAAAGGCAGTTCATCATTGAATTCAGTGATGTCATCTCTGTTCAGTTAAATAGTGTCTGTGCATTTATTTGCAATCAAGTCAACGATATCGCTGTAGATGAAGTGACCCCAACTAAGCAAGCCAGAGGCGACAGCGGCAAGGAACCGAAACTCCATCGGTGATAGAATGGACAAAAAAACCTTGGGAGAAACCAGGCTCAGTTGGGGGGTCAGTTCTCCTCTGACCAGACGAAACCAGTAGTTCAATTCCAGGCTGCAGCAAAGTCAGATTGTGCAGGTGAACACAATTGGACAAACAAGGACTAAACAAGGGGGCACGACAAGAGGAGCACACGCCCAACATAAACAAAGACACAACCATGTGCTCGTGCACAAAATGAACAGAGACACAATAAACAAAGATAGGACAGACAAGACTGTCAGGGCAGGATCCTGACAGCCCCTCCCCCCCCCCTCCAAAGGACGCCTAGGCGTCCATCCTGGGTGGAGTTAAATGGGGTAACAGGGGTGGTAGGGAGTCAAAATGGTACCGACTGGGGGGGTGGGGGGTGTAAAGGGACCCATGGAAGTCCAGACCCGTCTGGAAACACAAGGGTTGGGATGGGGAAGGCGGAAAATGTTCCAGGGGAATGGTTTAGGACGGACCAGGGTGGTGCCAGTTTAGGGAAACTTTGCAGACTGGGACAGATAGAGGGTGGGGGCATAGTTGGTGGCACCTCTACCAACACATTTCACAGGCGAAGGTCTCCTACTGGACTGGGAATTATGGGCAAACTCCAGGATATTTTTGGTAGGCAAGACATGACTAGTAAGGTATTCGGAGGTGGCTTCAATGAGAGGTTTAGGGCTCTCTGGAAGGAACCCCTTGGCCAGAACATGAACAGCGTTTGAAGGCACAGCATGAGAGATAAGGTTATTTTCTGTAGGCTTTACATGACTGACAAGACTTTCAGGGTTGGCCTCTAAGGATGTGACAAAACTGACAAAAACTGCTTTTGTAGCGGGAGCGGAGTCTGAAGTGGGCTTTGGGGCTATAACAGGGATGCCGCCGTTAGGGGCCGCTGGACCAAGTTCAAATATGGACTCTGGACAGCCCTTGGGACCTGTTGAAATGCCCTCCTGGGCTGCAGGAATAGGCTCAGGAACCGACTCTTGACTGCCCCTGGGGGCTGATGAACTGCCCTCTGGGGCTATGAAGATTGACCCAGAAACTGGCTCTTGACTGCCCTTGGGGGCTGCTAAACTGCTCTCCAGAGCTGGAACTGGCTCAAAGACAGTCTCTGGAACACCCTCTGGTGCTTTTGAACTGCCCTCTGGGGCCACAGGATCAGTGTCCTTGGGGGGTGCAGGAAAGGACTCATAAACAGATTCTTGGATAACTGATGCTGACGCTTGACTGGGTCTTCAGGAACAAACTCCTGGACTGGTACCGAAGCGGACTCTGAAACAGACTTTGGATTGAACTGGGATGAAGCAGACTCTAGACCTAAAGCCAACACTAGGCTCTGATCAGGGGCTCGAGCGGATTCTGGAGGCTCCTGAGCAGAAGCATATTCAGTGCCTGTGGGGGCTGACGGCTTGAGAATGGCCTCCATAGATATGACCCGGATAGTGGGCTGCTTAGGAGTGGTCTCCATGGTAGTGTCAGGAGTGGACTGCTCAGGCCTGACATGAGTGATGGTGACAGAGAGAGGGGGCTGATCAGGAGTGACATCTGTAACCATGAATGGAAATACATGCTGCTCAGAACCTGCCTCCATGGCCAGAACCGAAGCAGCAGGCAACTTGAGATCATCCAGGGTAGTGTTGTCACGGTACCAAAATTTCAGTATTCGGTACCGATACCAGTGAAAATCCACGGTTCTCGGTACCAATTTCGGTACCAAAGCAAAACACAAAAATATGCTAATTAAAAAAAAAACTTTTTAGCACTAAAAATAAAACCAATGCCATTCTTTATAATTATTTACAATTGTGTTTAAAGTTTTTCTACAAGTTATATAATTATGAAAAACAGTAAACAAGTTTCACCCAAATTTAATTTGTCTTTTAATTTATGAAATTTAAACATTTTATTTCTGGTAAATAAAGGGGATTTTCTATTAAAATTAAAACATGTAAGAAATATTGTGATTTATTTCTTTAAAAAATAAAGTTTTTCAATTGAAATTTTTTCAACAGTAGTAGCAGTATCACATACATTTTACTAAATAATAGTAATATTTCTAGCACAATGCCTTTATGTAAAAATTAACTTTTAGGTCTAATGAATGCATATTTGTAATTTTAACTGAATTTAAAACTGGTGGTGATGCTTAAGATATTTTTGGTCATTGATGGTTTCTGTAAAAAAAATAGTAATAGATCATATTAATTATTATTAAAAGATAATACTACTACTAATTCTACTATCATACTAATGTATATCCAATGCACTATGAATTGCTGAGCTGCTGGGTTCATGAATATTAATCACGTTGTCTGCGTTCGGTCAAACTGATTTGCTGAAATCAAAAACAGGGACGGTACAAAATCAGCGTCAGCCAATGAAATTGCCATTTGCGCATTAGCTCCGCCCACTACCGGAGAAACCGGTATGTCTTCTGCTTGTTCAAAAATGAATATGAATAATTCTAAATGAACTCCATTACAGGAAAAGACAATAAAGAATAGTTTACATATAGCGTGTCGATTCAGCGTGGTAAGACTCTCGCTCTCTCTCTCTTTTGCATGTGTGAGAAACTGAAAAGATCGCTTGATGGAGAGAGAACTCTGAAGCTCAGATGCTGAAATTAATGCAAGCGTCATGCGCTTAATCGGTCTATGTAGTAAACAAACCCGCACGTCTCTGCCATTCATTAATTCACACAGAGACGCACAGAACACGGATTCATATTTCAAGCAACATTTGCGGCTTAACATTTACAGATACTGGTCCATATGGAGATTTGATTTGATTAATTTATGCTAACTTTGACAAATTCTATAACTTTCCATATTAAAATGTTAGTTTCATTTTCATGACTGGATTTTGAGATTCCGTCCTCATTTTCTGCTTCGTGGATTCTCGAGGTCGGACATCCGGGACTTTTAATCCCATAATGCACTGCGCGCGCATAGCAACCGCAGCGAAGGGTAAAACAAACAAGCGCTCGCCATTAAGCAACACGAAGCGGAAGACAAATGAGCGCTATGTCGAGAAAACTGCCGAGAATCATGTCTAAAAAATTAGCAATGATTCGGCAAATCAAAGAATAACAAAATAATACCACTGCAGAGATGGCCACTCAATTTTCTGTTGCTATGTTATGACATTGCTATGCATAATGGTCGGCAGCTCTACACTGATAAGCAACAATGAAATGCACTAGTTGTGTGGGGAGTAAGATACGTTTCTGCAGTTAGTCTATTTTTGCTTTTTTGAAAAAACCGTGTCCCTCACTGACACTGTACAAGCTGTGCCACTGACAGACTGAGCTCATTACAGCCATTATGTAACACAGTGCTTTTGAATAAACATTTTTTTTTTCTAAGTGAACAGTTAATGTAATCGATGCTTGATGGGTATTTAAACATGACTGCAAGTGTAGGACACATGGTATGTACACATGGTGTTCACACCAGGGGATTTGATGAGGTAATTGTATATGTCTGGATACTCGAGCCTGGGCCATGCCTTTGGGTTGTTCTCCCAGGACTCAGCTGGATGTCGATAGGGACAAGATTGTAACGTTAAACCTACAAGCGACAGCTTTCTGTGGTACCTGGTCAATGCAGGCGCAAGTAGACTTTCTTTATATTGATAAGACATTCTGTAATAGAAGAAAGAAGATCTGTATTTGTATAGCTGCTAGCGCCTTTCACATACATGTAACGTTAGCTAACGTTAGTCACAAAGCGCTTTACATGAGTGTTTTATTACATTCACTTCACTTCTCACCACCGACATACATTCGCATACACAGATATCATTCATCATTAATACAAAGTAGTCCGTTAGTATCCATAACTGACATAATCCACAACAAAACTTGTGAATAGATACCTTTTTGATTTTCCTCGTGCTTTGCCTTGATTGCCTTCGGTTTGTTTTACCCTTCAAACACGGCGGCGGCTTGTTGCTATGCAGGTCACATGATTTGTGATGTAACGCCGACCAAGAGAATATCATAGCGCTGAACCGGGTTTGAACGGGACCTCGGTACTACCGGTACTTAAAGAAACCTGGTACCGTCACATTTACATTTTTTTAGTACCGACTTGGTACCAAAGTACCGGGTCTTTTGACAACACTAATCCAGGGTAAGTATATGAGGGGCCGACTCGAACACCACTGGGCGCACCCTCGCCGCTGCCAGCACACCACCTCGTTTCCCCCGCTTCTTGCGACGTTTTCTTCGGCGAAGGACACAGGACAGCCGACACAGGTCAGATGGAAAAAGCAACAGGGGCGGATGATTCTTTCAAATTGGCTGCTCAAATCAACGTCGGATCGGTCTTTCATTCCATGTTTGATATCTAACAATGTTTTGCCATTACATACCATGCGAGACGAAGAAGGTTGGGCCGAGGAATATAAAACAAACACTAAAATCGCTAATAAAATAAACATTTGACCGGAGCACAGACGGCATGCAATGGCACCATAATTTTTGATGAGAGAAGTCATGCAAGATATGGTATGGTACACTCCGTATCACCATTGTTCAACTACTTGTATTGTTTTAATTTACACGGGTCATTGTGTCACTCTTTATCTGTCTCTGAGTAAAACTAAACCTGTCAAAAAATATAAAGGAGAATAATAAAATAATAATAATAATAATAACAATAATAAACACTCCTAATTCATTTGTAATAATATAAAGAATATTCTATATACATTGTATACATCATTTCAAACAGTCCTGAACATTGTTAGATTGAGATTTGTCCCATGTAATGTACCTAAAAAATAAAAGGCATTCGCCAAGTATGGTTACCCATACTCGAAATTGGTGCTCTGCATTTAACACATCCAAGTGCACACATACAGCAGTGAGAAGTGAACACACTGTAAACACACCCCTGGAGCAATGGTCAGCTATAGGTTGCTAAAGGGAACTTCAGCCATGGGTATTAAGGGTGGAAGAGAGAGCTGTTCATTCACTCCCTCCCACATACAACTCCTGCCAGCACCGAGACTCGAACTGTCGACCTTCTGGTAACTAGTCCGGGTCCTCCAAGCTGCCCCCTCATAATTACAGTGTCTAAGAAAGTTAATGTCCAACTAGCTACTATAAGTAATCAAAGCCATTTTTTTTTTACATTTGAACTATGACAAGTATTACAATTAGCATCATGTACATGATGTTAAAATAAATGGGTTCATGCTTAAAAAAAGAAAGAAAACAGCTCCATTGGAATAATTTCTTAAAGAAAAAAATTGATTTTCAGATGTTCTACAGATCAGGGCCCATATTTATCAAGCATCTTTGAATTACTCTCAAGAACGCTGTTAAAAATTGTCTTAAATGTGAAAACATTTTTGGCTCAAAGATGCATTTAAAAATTAGTTATCAAGCATCTACTGTATTTAATTTAAGCAAAGTGTAGGACTAAATCTTAAGTGTCAGTCTTATTTAGAGTAAATTCACAAGTTTGCTGTGTCAGAAATGGGAATTTGGATGACGAAATACACATAGACCAATCACTGAAAAGATTATTTATTATTTATTTAATTAATTATTTAACAATATTCTCAGATAAATTCACACTGAATGGTTAAATTCCTAAAAGGAGTTTACATTCAACACACATATGACAATAAAGAATTGTCAAGAAAATACATTATGGTAAGGAAACGAATAGTCAGCACAACCTTCAATTTAGGGTTCTGCCAGTAGACAAATGTATTGTGTACCGACAATAGCCAGAGATATCGCCTGTTGCTGATTTCTTTGATGACAGCAAGGCGATTATTATTATCCGTCAAAAATATAGGCGCCTATCTTTAGTGATGCTTTGTGGAGAGCCACTTCAGAAACTAGCCACAGATGTGTGCAGTGTAAATAAGGGGTAAGAGATTTATTCATATTACAGTGTGGGTAGCTTCACTGTAGGGCTGCAACTAACGATTATTTTGATAATCGATTAATCTGCCGATTATTTTTACGGTTAATCGATTAATTGGTTTATGTACTTATATTTTAGTTTTTCCATTTTTTTCCCCAAGTAAATTATTAATAAAGGGTCTTTATCATTCACCATAGATTTTTAAGAGATTTTAACCGTTTTGCACTGTCATATCCTCATCAAAAATATACCTGGAGTGGTTTTATTGTGTTAGTAATCCTTTGTCGAACTCTTCTGCAATCAGAACACTGACCCATACTCTAGCAAATTTCACAAGGAGATTTCAAATAATGTTTTCACCATGGCAGTCCTTAGAGCTCCTAAAGTAGTTTAACATCCCGAACAAAGCTTAAGGAATCTTTCAGAACATATTTTCACGAAGAATAAGGATAAAACAGAATAAGATTGCAGTGCATTGTATTTTATTATTTACTGGGAAACAGCTTTATAGCTTATGCTGTGAAATTGTAAACAATCCTTCGAATAAAGTGCCAATGGCATGAAACCTGAATGGAACTCACAATTGAAAGTAAAATCCATCAGAAGGTTGTCCAGAAAAAAAAAAAATTGGACACACACAAAAAAACCTGCTGTGTGAAAAAGAGCAGTGAATACTTAGAAAAAAAAGTTTATTTCAAATATCTTTAAACATTTACCTCTCTCATTCAGTCATAATTAGGCTGCACGAATGAATTATGAACTGGTAAATGACAAACTGATCACAGAACATGTTTGTAAAGCTTTAAATGTTAACTGTTAAAAAGCAATGTTATCAGCTTTTACGACTAAACATTTGCTGGAGACATACAACATTTGCTCCAGTACAATGTGACATACACTCTGTACTGGAGAATCTGCACGAATAAAAGTCTTAGGGGCCGTTCACATATCGCGCCTAAAAATGCATGGAAAACGCTAGGCGCACCGCTTTCTCCTCCTTTCCAAAGCGCTCGGGCAGAAGCGCCCCTGAGGCGTCTGCCTTTGCTAAGCAACCATGACGTGCTCTCTCCACGAAGACAAGGAAATTTCAGCAAAGGATAAATGGATTTGCAGCTCAAAAAATCGCTTGCAGTAGCTCTGCTACTAACTTTATTTCAAAATGCAAATCCATATACAGCTATGATCAGCTGTTCCTTCATCTTGACTGAGCTTTTAACATTGTTACGGGAAAGTATGAAGCTGATTATTTAGTTCTTTTCACATGACCCGCAGTGCGCTTGCGGCATTCTGAAAAGTTTAAATGTTTTTAACTCGATGCGGTGCGTACGCCCCCAATAGTATCGGAAAAACGGGCGCGTCGCGACCGCTATGAGCCTACATTGGAAATAACGAACATGAGCGCACAAAAGACGCGATATGTGAACGGCCCCTTAAACAGTTCAGTAGTGCAGAGTTTACAGGTTACTCTTCTTTTTTGAAGGCTCAAAGTAAAGTACTCCCACCATCACGCTGAATGCTGCAGAGACGCTGTTCGGGAAGCACGTGACATAAAACAAGGCCAGCTATTGGCTATTCGCTACTTCTCCTGTTGTACTGGCTGAGTAAAACCTCCGGTGGCTCATTACTGCCACACTTTGGTCACCGCAGATTTGAAATATGCACGAAATGAGCCGCTTACGGCAAATAAAAGTTATTTAGCAACGAATCGATGACTAAATTAGTTGACAACTATTTTAATAATCGATTTTAATCGATTAAATCGATTCGTTGTTTCAGCTCTACTTCACTGACTATAATGGGAGTGTTTTTAAAGAGCATATAATAATCGCGATAGACTGAAGTAATTTATGATGTTCTTTTGGTAATGTAAATATTCTTTGCTCATTTTCTTTTTGAATAACTAAGGACATGTAACAGTTTAATTAAATGCTCATCGTCAAATATTTCAAGGAGATTCTTCCTCCCCTGAAAGATTTGTGGATGTCTCGGTCTCCTCAGTGCCATCACAAGCCCCTACTGGCAACTCCTAACCACTTGAGAGACCTCTCGAGCTGTCTTTAATAACTGGGAGAGTAAGAGTGATTCTTAGCTTTAAGAAACTTGATAACTTGCTTTTTATACTTAAGTTTGAAAGTAGGAGTAAATTAAAAGAATTCTCAGCACTTAAACTAAAATGGCACTTCGATAAGCTTGTTAAATATGGGCCCTGGTAGGATTTGCTGTGAAATAATTGGGTCAGTATAATGAGGAAGTAGTTTTTATCTGAAAAAGGAACTCCGCTAAGCAGGTATCATATAACCTTGTTGATGTAACTGGAGATGACAGAAATATTTGTAATGATTTATAACCAAACTAAAACACAACTGAAAGATGTGTTTGAATTTGGAGTTCGGTGTTCTAGATAAATTGTTAACTGCTGTTACTGAGAGAGAAAAAAAAAAAAAAACACTGGACGTAATCTGACACTCACAGACAAATGGAATCAGAAGTTAAAAAGAGGAACAGAACAAATCGGTGCTGAATACACACAGGTCAATTAACTTCCATGTTAATGACAACAATTAAACTACAGGAACTGTATTGTCATGCAACACAAACATATTAGAATGAACATAGGAAGCCATTCAAAAAACGCTGATTGTATATAAACCCAGAGAGAACATATGAAGATATGACAAGTTTGAATATGTGGGATTCCGGGTCCAATGTAAACTAATTAGAAAAACTAATTATCAAAATGTCTGATTGTAGAAACTATACAACCAGTGATGACGAACCACCCAACACAAAGAAAAGAGAGGGCCAGGAGGAGGAGAGAAAGGGAGGGGGTGGAAGAAAGTTAAAGAAGGGGTTCACTATCATCCGTTTCAATCAGACAAACAAGAAAAAGTGAGGTCTTAAAACAAAGTACAAAACTCCACGAACGTTAGCCAAAATCTCCCATTCTCTTCCACTCTCACTTGCTTCCTTTCATTGCTGGCAAAAACAGAGTGAGGACACCTGGGAAACTAGTGCATGCAACAACAAACACACACACACACACACACACATCACCCTCTCTGTAGCTCTGTAAATGTGCTACAGCCTCTCTGAATGAGACTCTGGAAAGATACGTAAAACTCAGGCATAGAAAGCCTGTTTAAACATAAGTAAACATGGAGAGCAGATAGTGACTCACCCTTCCCTTAGTAGCTCTTGCTGTCTTTCTTTATCTCTCTTTCTCTGTGCCTGAGTCAGCCTGCAACACCAGCTGGACTCACAGCCACGCCCACTCCAGGGTCATGTGACTACAGAACAGCCAAGCAGCACACATCCCTCATTCAAGCAGGCTATAGTAGAATCTGTCATGGTGTGTTTATCAGATTGTGGGGACCAAATGTCTCCACAAAAATAGAGTACTTTGTGAGAGAAAGAAAATGGTTAATAAACATATCTGAGATAAAAAAATGAGAGATTTTGTGAGGATTAAATATGAGTAGGGTAAATAGAAAATATCATTAGCTCAGTATGAAAACAATGGAAGTTCCCATCATGATATAAAAACAATCACTTCAATGTGTATTGCCATGTGTAAGAGTACTTAAACCCTAATTTGTATTATTGGTAGTATATTATTGTACGGGTTTTATTTAAAATTCTGAAAAAAAAACAAATAAATAAAAAGTCATATTTTATTAAAAACATTTATATTAAAAACACTATTAAATGTTAGGCTAAAATTAAGTAGTACTGATGGAAATGTATTCCCTCCAAAAAAAAACTTATTTATTCATTCATTCATTTAGAATGCATAAGTAACTCGTTTGGCATCACTCATTCATTGTGCCGGTTAAATCGCATTTCTCTTTCAAAAGATGTTTTGTGGCAGAATGCTACACGGTTGAAGATGAGAGGTTCAAAAATGCCTTGGAAATACGGTGTAACACCACATTACAATATGTTCTCTTGTGCTTCTAATACAAAAGTTTAACAATATACATTTATGTAAATTTAAAATAATAATAAATCACAACAAAATCAGTCAACGTCAATACAATAGGAAATTATTAAATATATACTTGCTATGACTGTAACAGATGTGTATGAATGTGTAGCATGTCTGGACCGGTCACCCTCACACACACACACAGAGACCACACGACCACTCTTCGATGAGATTTAGCACTTTCCTTTACTTGATCTGTAGTAAGGAGAAATAATCAGTGGATCAAAAGGCGACCGCTTCTCCCTCTCTGGCACACAGAGTCAATTACGGGGAGAGCTCAATAATACATGTGCTCCTTAGCCTCGCACACAGGTGGACTGACATTATACAATAATGAAAAATAAATTACTGTTTACAATATGTCTCTTTGTCTTTCTTATACATCACATTTCTATTAATACATCACAAGGTAAGGGTATAAAATATTACAATAAATAGATTACAATATTACATTGGATATAAAATCTATATAACATTAACTTATGCATTAATTCCAGTATTTATACACTAAACACTGCAGTAAAATAAAACTAATTATAATACCATTTGTATGAATAAATCAGTATTCATATACGTTACATATCTAAATTAATCATTTAATACATTTAGCATTGTACTATTTGTAGGCCGCACCACGTGCGTCAAGCACTGCATGAATCATTAAATCAGATTTTCTCCCATAACACTCTACATTAAATACATTCACAGTCACTAAATCTCTTTTCTTTTATAAAACTTCTCCCTTTCTGGCACACTAAGCATATGATGCTAATTAGTTAACGTCGCCACAATATCCTTGCCTGTGAAGCCATTTTTATGCAACGCAATGATGGCTGCACCAGTGTTGCCAACTTCTTTCAATGGAAAGTAGCTAAACCCTGCCTGAAAAGTCGCTAAATGCCGCTAGGTGACGTCATACGCTAATTAGCATATTAATGACGTAAGTGCGTCATATTATCTTGCCCTTTCTGTGCTCATGTACTGCATTTTAATGCAGCCAAAATTCTCAATAAAACGTTTTTATTATTATATTTTAATGTTTCTGTTGTCCGACAACGGAATTAATATTATAATGACTGAAACGCGGTCCTCTGGGCTTCTTCGCCCGAAAATGGGCGAAAACTTGAACGTTTTGAAATGTTAAATTTTTTTGCTTCATCGGATGGGGATGAAACTTGGTGACTTTTGTTGTATTACCTATATGAACACACAAAAAAATCAAGGAGATGATTCTGATATGTTAAAGGGTCGTAAAAAAAAAAGGCACACTTAGCTTCCTCCCGCCCGAAAACGGGCGACATAGGAAATGAATGGGAAATGCGAAAAAATAGGAAAACTCAGAGAAACTTTTGGTGGTACAAGCTACAAATCAGCAACTGTGCTGAAAAAAAGTGTACAGCAATGAAGGGGTGACACTCTAGAACATCAAAAGCGCAAATAAGACCCCCCCCCCCACACACACACACACACACCCACGCACACAAACACACACACACATACACAGATAAACTGGCGACTGCAACAGCAAATTTGTAGAATATTCCACATAAAATCAATAAATGAAAAAAAAAACTTGCTCAAATGCACACACACACACACACACACAGAGAGAGAGAGAGAGAGAGAGAGAGAAAGAGAGAGAAAGAGAGAGAAAGAGAGAGAAAGAGAGAGAGACTGGTAAGACTGCAACAGCAAATTTTGAGAATATGCAAAAATAAATAAATAAAAAATACAAAAGAGACTCTCGCTCAAATGCAACACACACACACATTCATTCATTCATTCATTCATTCACACACACACACACACACACACACACACACACACAGAGAGAGAGAGAGAGAGAGAGAGAGAGAGAGAGAGATTAACTGGCAAGACTGCAACAGCAAATTTTGAGAATATGCTAAAAAAAAATACAAAAGAGACTCTCTCTCTCTCACGTGTGACAATTTTTTCACGTCTTATGCACTTGGTACAGAGCTTCTGCAAAGAAAAATAGGGCTGCTGGGCACTGTAAGGAAGAACAGAGCGGAGCTCCCAAGTGCATTGGTGACAATGCAAAACAGGCCACTTCATTCTTCACTTTTTGGATTCACTGAGACACACACCATCGTGTCGTACTCCCCCCCCCAAAAAAATGTGATTCTGATGAGCACCATGCATAATAATGCAGGAGTGAGTGACCGCGAAGACAGAAAGCCCATGATGATTCTAGATTACAATGCCACCAAAAGAGGAGTCGATAATCTAGACAAGGTATGTGGTATTTGTTCAATGCTAAAAATAATTGTACAATAATTACTTATATTCTAAGATAAATGATGAATTGAACTTGAAATGTATTGAGAAAAAAGTAAATTGCATTATAAAATAGATTTACTAAAATGTTGTACATGTTTGTGTAATATTACAGATTGTTGCAACATACACCTGTGCCCGAAAAACAGCTCGTTGGCCCATGGCTATCTTTTTTAACATCCTGGATGTCTCGGCCTACAACTCCTTTGTTCTATGGAGGGAGATTAATCCAACCTGGGGGCAGCAGAAAAGCTACAAGAGGCGGATTTTTCTCCAGGAGCTGGGGAAAGCGCTGGTCTACCCATTCATGAAAAGGCGTCCGCACATTCCTCGAACACCGGCCTCTGTGAGCTTCTTAAAAAGCGTAAAGGACTCTAGAGATGAGAAAGCTGGTCCCTCGTCTTCCTTGTCTGCCTCATCTGCCGGTCCACCTACAGCTGCCTCATCTTCTTCATTGGCTGGTCCACCTACAGCTGCCTCATCGGCCGGTCCACCTACTGCTGCCTCATCTGCCTCATCTTCCTCATCGGCCGGTCCACCTACTGCTGCCTCATCTGCCTCATCTTCCTCATCGGCCGGTCCACCTACAGCTGCCTCATCTTCTTCATTGGCTGGTCCACCTACAGCTGCCTCATCTTCTTCATTGGCTGGTCCACCTACAGCTGCCTCATCGGCCGGTCCACCTACTGCTGCCTCATCTGCCTCATCTTCCTCATCGGCCGGTCCACCTACTGCTGCCTCATCTGCCTCATCTTCCTCATCGGCCGGTCCACCTACAGCTGCCTCATCTTCTTCATTGGCTGGTCCACCTACAGCTGCCTCAACTTCTTCATTGGCTGGTCCACCTACTGCTGCCTCATCTTCCTCATCGGCCGGTCCACCTACAGCTGCCTCATCTTCTTCATTGGCTGGTCCACCTACAGCTGCCTCATCGGCCGGTCCACCTACTGCTGCCTCATCTGCCTCATCTTCCTCATCGGCCGGTCCACCTACAGCTGCCTCATCTTCTTCATTGGCTGGTCCACCTACTGCTGCCTCATCTGCCTCATCTTCCTCATCGGCCGGTCCACCTACAGCTGCCTCATCTTCTTCATTGGCTGGTCCACCTACAGCTGCCTCGTCTTCTTCATTGGCTGGTCCACCTACAGCTGCCTCATCTGCCGGTCCACCTACAGCTGCCTCGTCTTCTTCATTGGCTGGTCCACCTACTGCTGCCTCGTCTTCTTCATTGGCCGGTCCACCTACAGCTGCCTCATCGGCCGGTCCACCTACAGCTGCCTCGTCTTCTTCATTGGCTGGTCCACCTACTGCTGCCTCGTCTTCTTCATTGGCCGGTCCACCTACAGCTGCCTCATCTTCTTCATTGGCTGGTCCACCTACAGCTGCCTCGTCTTCCTCATCTGCCGGTCCACCTACAGCTGCCTCATCTTCTTCATTGGCTGGTCCACCTACAGCTGCCTCGTCTTCCTCATCTGCCGGTCCACCTACAGCTGCCTCATCTTCTTCATTGGCTGGTCCACCTACAGCTGCCTCGTCTTCTTCATTGGCCGGTCCACCTACAGCTGCCTCGTCTTCTTCATTGGCTGGTCCACCTACAGCTGCCTCATCGGCCGGTCCACCTACAGCTGCCTCGTCTTCTTCATTGGCTGGTCCACCTACAGCTGCCTCGTCTTCTTCATTGGCCGGTCCACCTACAGCTGCCTCATCGGCTGGTCCACCTACATCTGCCTCGTCTTCTTCATTAGCTGGTCCACCTACAGCTGCCTCGTCTTCTTCATTGGCCGGTCCACCTACAGCTGCCTCATCGGCCGGTCCACCTACAGCTGCCTCATCTTCTTCATTGGCTGGTCCACCTACTGCTGCCTCGTCTTCTTCGTTGGCCGGTCCACCTACAGCTGCCTCATCTTCTTCATTGGCTGGTCCACCTACAGCTGCCTCGTCTTCCTCATCTGCCGGTCCACCTACAGCTGCCTCATCTTCTTCATTGGCTGGTCCACCTACAGCTGTCTCGTCTTCCTCATCTGCCGGTCCACCTACAGCTGCCTCATCTTCTTCATTGGCTGGTCCACCTACAGCTGCCTCGTCTTCTTCATTGGCCGGTCCACCTACAGCTGTCTCGTCTGCCGGTCCACCTACAGCTGCCTCGTCTTCTTCATTGGCTGGTCCACCTACAGCTGCCTCGTCTTCTTCATTGGCCGGTCCACCTACAGCTGCCTCGTCTGCCGGTCCACCTACAGCTGCCTCGTCTTCTTCATTGGCTGGTCCACCTACAGCTGCCTCGTCTTCTTCATTGGCTGGTCCACCTACAGCTGCCTCGTCTGCGGGTCCACCTACAGCTGCCTCGTCTTCCTCATCGTCCGGTCCACCTACTGCTGTCTCGTCTGCCGGTGCGTGCAGACTGGTACATCGACAAGCGGACAAAAGAAATGTGCTGGCCGGAAGATGTTAAAACCAGCACTATTTGCAAAAAATGCAAACTTCCAGTCTGCTAGAAGACTTTGTCACTATCTGTGACTTCTGCAGTAATTAGTAAAACAATTAGGCTACAATTTGTATGTATATATTTCAAATAATATGTAGCATTATTATTATTACCATATTTATTTTTTTATTAAATTTACGGTTTGATAATTATTGTTTGTTTTTATTTTAGCATATGAGTTCCTGATATATATTCCATATTCAACAATAAATAAAATAAATACAGTTTGTATGTATATAGTTAAAATTTTGTAAATGTGTGTAATGTTTATTAATATTATTAATAACATTTAATTTTTTAACCTAGAGTTTGATAATGATTGTTTGCTGTTGTTATTTTATGTTTATTTCTGTTCGATCATAATTGCTGTTCCCTTCTGAAGTTATTACTTATTGAATTAAAATTAATAAAAAATACCAATTTATTGCTAAAGGTCTGTATAACGTGTTTTGAATTATCACTAACCATCCCTTATTTTGTTCAATTATTTGAATAATCAAGTACTGAGTAACAAAAATGTTTGCATTGTGTTCCCTTTCTAACCAAATGCTATAGTTTGATTGTAATCATAATGCAAAACCTGATACTTATCTAAACATTTTTGTTAAAAAAATAAAGTAATCATCTCTTAGAATATCTAAATGTATATCTAAATAAAAAAAAAACGAATAAGATAGAGAAATCATGTCTAAAACAACAAAAGGAATCAAAAAGCCTTTCTATATAGGATATATAGGAAGCTATAGGCAGCCTACAGGCTGGTACAGGACATTACACAAAAGTGGCTATTTTTTAAAGCCACTAGATGAAGTTCTTCTCCTGGAACATTTTTTTTTTTTTAGGCTGGCACTCTATTTTGATGTGAAATGCTGCATTTATTTTCTTAGCTTCCTCCCGCCCATTTTCGGGCGGGAGGAAGCTAAGTGTGACCCATTTACGAAGAAGCCCAGAGGGTTAAGACTGCATAACCAGCTCCAAATCTCTGCACTAAAATCCTATTCACGACATTGTCTAATGAAATTACATACACATAAGATTAAGACAATGGTTGTACTGTGATTTCAGCTATACTTGCATGTAAATTAAAGTTAGAAGCAACAGAATATCTTTTTTTTAACTGAAAGTGCTGCTCCTCTCTGCTCGCTGAATAGAGCAGTTGCAGAGAGAGAGAGGCGTCTGCGCGCCCTGGGAGAGAGATCATGCTCGTGCGACACTACCGGAGAGTCTCAGAGACTAAATAAGGTCTGTCAAAAAAAGTCGCTAGATTTGTCGCTAGTCGCTTTTTTGGAAAAAAGTCGCTATGAGGGTCTGGAATCTAAATCTACAACACTGGGCTGCACGCGTTTCTTTGCAGGTCACCATGGTTAACAATGGAAGAACAATGATTTCAAGCATCACCTCCTTTTAACATGTCAAGTCTGCCATTCTAACCCAATCAGCCTGACATAATGATCTCCAGCCTTGTGCTCGTCAACATTCTCACCTGAGTTAACAAGACGATTACTGAAATGATCTCAGCAGGTCCTTTAATGACAGCAATGAAATGCAGTGGAAAGGTTTTTTTGGGATTAAGTTAATTTTCATGGCAAAGAAGGACTATGCAATTCATCTGATCACTCTTCATAACATTCTGGAGTATATGCAAATTGCTATTATAAAAACTTAAGCAGCAACTTTTCCAGTTTCCAATATCTATGTAATTCTCAAAACTTTTGGCCACGACTGTACATGTGCTCCTTAACCTCGCACACAGGTGGACTGAGGCTATCGCACATCGCACGCGGGGAAAACCCTGGATGTGTTCCACTGATATAATTCCCCTCCCCAGACAGAATCCCAAAAAAAAGTTCCACGACTCTAATATTATGTAATTTTAACTTGCAAACAATAATGAACAAAATTTTGAGGAGTTCACTAACCCATTCTTATTATGAAACTAACAGAATTTATAGTAGCATAAACAATATATACATACAAAAAAAAAAAATAAAAAAATAATCCAATATAGGAATTAAAAGAAAAAAAATTCACAAATTTTGACTATTACAGGGATAGTATAAACTGGGGTCATTAAACCAACTTTTCTTTCCCAGAACATTTTGCAACAAAATCTTTCCCACCCTCAGGGAAGGTGAGTGCGGCGGGTTGATCAGGTCTACTGCAGTCACCTGCAAAAGGTGCCTTAAACACCATTCATATCAGATGAAACTTAATCTCTGATCTGGAACAACAACAACATACTGAAATACATTGACTCACATGTGCTGTATTTTAAAACTCAAAATGACAAAAATAAACACAGTGAAATACAATACATTCTCAATCTCAATAAGGATCTTACAACCCCACCAACTGGGTTCAGAGTTTTGATAGATTGAGTTATGTTCTCTATCAGCCTGTTGACTGGTTTAACAAGCCTACCTACTCTGGTCCGAACTCTCATATCCCCTGAACCAGGAAGTGGCTCAACAGCTTCAAGAGGTGAAACGCTATGGTCACTATGGCAAACTGCCTCAGAAACAGAACTGCGAGAATCACGGCTCTGTCCTTCATCTGGACTGCTTACACTACTTTCCACCTTGGTACAATCATTCTTTGAAGCAAATTGCTCATGTCCGGTTGACTCAGGGACTCCGTTCAATGATTCAAGGCTTTCAGATCTGCAGGACAACCTCTGCTGAGGGTCGTCAGAAACTGCGGTCCTTTCCACCCAACTGGCGACTTGTTCAGACAAAGGACACAAATCAGATGCAGGACCAACAACATCCATTGACAAACTTCTACTGCTAAGGGCAGATCCACCACTGTCCTCAAATGATTCAGGTTCCTCAAACTCAAGTGGAAGGAAGTTTGCTTGCAACAGCAAATTGCGGTGAACAGTTTTCTCCTGACCTGTCTTGGTGTTACGTATACGGTAAATGTGACACTGTGGGTTTAGCGCAACTACCCTATAGGGCGTGGACTCCCACCTGTCTGCCAGTTTTCTCTTCCCACGCTCACCCTTGTTGGCCAGCAGAACTTGATCACCCAACTCAATGTTACGACCTTTTGTCTTTTGATTATACAACTCAACAAATTATACAACTGATGTTGCTGACTGAGATCATATTTTAACCTCTTTACATACTTGTCGTAATCAACAATGTCACAGTCTCTTTCAACGTTGCCAAACATCACATCCATGGGCAGCTTCGGGATTCTACCAAACATCAGGTAGAATGGAGCATAACCTGTGGATTCGTGCACGGTACAGTTGTATGCAAAGGTCAGTGTCTGGAGCAACTGGGACCACTTTTCCTTAGACCTCGCCGGGAGCGCTCTGATCATGCTGCCTAAGGTTCTATTAAACCTTTCAACAAGGCCATTTCCCATAGGGTAGTAAGCAGTTGTTCGGGATTTTTTCACACCGGCAACCTGCAGCAACTCTCGGATCAGTTGACTCTCAAAATTGGCCCTAGTGGGGCTCTGCCTTCGGGTTCAGGCGTTTTACTAACAACGCAGCGCTTGCAACACTTAACATATCTGCGAACATCAGATTCCAGCCCGACCCAAAAGAACCTTTGCCTTGCCAGGTGCATTGTTCTACCTTGGCCCTGGTGCCCTGCTTCATCGTGAATGCCTGTCATGACTTGTGTGATCAAAGAAGAGGGAACAAAACACTGTAACAGTTTCTTTCCTGTCAGATTATCTTTGGTTACACGATATAGTACACCATCAAGTATCTTTAACTTGTCCCACTGCTTCCAGATCCTGAGCACCTTATACGTTTCACCAGCACGCTCACGACGAGAGGCTCTCTTGCCCCTATTTACATAAAACAGGACCCTGGACAGACAAGGATCATTTTGCTGTCTGTCTCGAAGTTCGTCTAACGAGAAGACTGGTAATGGGCATTGCCCAGGAGGCAACAAACACTGGGTGTCTTGGGCAATCCAAGAGACAGCTCTCGATTCTACCCCTGCTTCCCAGTCATTATGACCCTCTAACACAGCAGACACCTCGACACTAGAAAGCGGACAATGGCATGACATTACACAAGGAGAACATTCGATGCTCTGAATACCAGCACTAAGCCTAAATGTGTCCTGCACGGTCTCTTTCTCAAATTGTTCCGCTTCCTCGAGCAATGTATTGTAAGGCTCATTCAGCAGCCTCTGACTGACCCGGTTGTGGATGAAGGGTTGACGACTTAAGGCATCGGCTACTATGTTCTTACTCCCAGGTATGTACTTGAGACTGAAACGATAGGGCGCCAACTTGGAAACCCACCTCTGCTCACACGCGTCGAGTTTGGGCTTAGTGAGAATGTAAGTTAAGGAACTGTTGTCCTTCCATACGACAAAATCATGCCCTTTCAGCCAGTGGCTGAATTTATCGCAGACGGACCACTTCAAAGCCAAGAACTCTAAGCGGTGTGCAGGATACTTGGCCTGAGCGCGTGTAAGAGCTTTGCTAGCAAAAGCAATTGGCCGGGCCCTAGTCTCACCCTCTGCAACCTGCAATAACACAGCACCCAACCCGACCAGGGACGCGTCAGTAGACAAAATAAATGGGCGGCTAAAATCAGGATGCGTCAAGACCACAGAATCCATCAGAGCACCTTTTAACTGCTGGAAGGCCCTACTGTGCTCTTCCTTCCAGTCACCAGGACTCAACTTCCTGAATGAAGCACCCTTCTCCGGAGGCTTCTTACCCCTTGGTGCGGCTGTCAAGGCAAACAGATGTTTCGCAATGGCAGAACAATTTTGGATGAACCTCTGGTAATACAACACCATCCCAAGGAAAGATTTAATTTTCCTTTGGGATGGGGTTACCCCATCCTCCATCATCAAATCAATCTCTGTTACCACTCCGATAGCGCTGACTTTATCTGGGTCAGTTGCTACCCCTGAACTGTCAATGATGTGCCCTAAAAACCGCACGCTTCTCCGGAGAAAATAAGATTTTTGGGGCTAATTTTAGCCCATGCTCTCTGAGCCTACTGAACACCATCCCGAGTCTCCTAATGGCCTCACCTTCATCTGGGGCATACACAAGTAGGTCATCAAGATAACAGTAACGTCAAGAAATTTTGATCACCGAAGATGTTCGTCATAAGACGCATAAAGCTAGCAGGGCTATTGCAGAGCCCTTACGGTAAGCGATTAAACTTATTTTACTGATTAAACTGTTGTGAAGGCAGTAAGGTTTTTGTCCTCCGCCATCGAGATGTTATAAAAGCCGGAGGTAAGATCCATCGCGCTAAAGACTGCGTTTCCACCCAAGGGCGCCAAGCAGTCTGCTTGGTGAGGTAAGAGGTGAGCATCCTTGATGGTTCGGGCATTAAGCCAGCGGTAATCAACACAATCGCGAAGATCACCACTTTTCTTCCAAACCAGGACCAACGGGGATGCCCACTCACTGCAAGACTTGCGGATAATCTCTTGCTCTTCCATCTCAGAGAGCACTTTTCTCAGTTTCTGATATTGAGCAGGGGGAACTCGCCGATACGGAAGTCTAAACGGGTGGTTATCTGACAGGTGAATCCTGTGGACCAACTCTTTGGCTTTACCACAGTCTAACTTATGTTTAGAAAACACATCATGATATCTTTGGATCAACTGCAGAAGCTTGTCTTTTCAGTACTGAGTGACCTCACATGACTCAATGTCAAGATTGCTGAGACCAAGCTTCTGCAGTGCCTCGCGAATCCCAGAAGGAGAACTAACCACTGCACCTGTGCTAGAGGAGTCAGCACATTCACAGTTTCCCCATCATCATGTCCAGGCTGCATATCGAGGTCTTCAACTGCTAAAACGGGAGAAACATCTGCTATTTTAGCATTACGTCTTAAAGTTACAGGTTTATTGGATGGGTTAATCAACTTAACCGGCACCCATCTGTCACCAGGCAAAGTAGCTATGACACGTCCAACAAGAACACTCTTCTTATAGGTTTGTGCCCTAGATGGTTCAATCAACACTGTGCTACCAACAGAAACAGTGGAACTGGTTGGAAGTCTACTCCACACAAGGTGCTCTTGGTGAGGTAAGAGTGTGACGGCCTGAGTGAGCTTGGCAGTACCAACAACGGTTGGGATACTACCACCTTCCCATCTATCATGTCCAGACAGCATACTCAAAAACCGCTGAATCTCGGGTTCCCTTGTAGAATTTGGCTGGTTCATGACACGCCAGTAGCTTTGTGACTGCTTAAGTTGACTCATGACATACTTGATTACGTTAGTACCAACAATTAGCTGGTCTTTTTGCCCTGGCACAACCAAGGTAGGCACAATAACCGGAAATCCATACACGCACATCTTCAGCTGATGGATACACTTAGGTTTGACCCGAACACCACCACAACTGACAATCAACACATCAGAGTGGGGCTGCTCAGGCTCAAGAGTCCCACATGCATCCAGCAACCTGCGCTCAACTTCCTTGTTGATAGTACACGCCATAGAACCAGTGTCTAACAGGCCTTGGCAAGCGACCGTATCATTCACCAACACATTAGTATAAAACAAACTGTCAGCTTTCTCCAGCTTTGCAATGTTTTGGAACAAGATAATACTGCCGCTTGACTCAGTCTGGCACTGGTTGCTATAGATGACCATAGGATCATCCTCACTGATTAGAGGTTGATTCTGGACACTCACACTGCCCTCTCCCCAATGTGAGTGATCTAGTTTCCCTGTTCATCGCTGGTCTGGGCCACGCCCCGGGCAACAACCTTGTGACACTGCCTACGTTGGTGACCAAATTCAAAACAATCAAGGCATCTTTTTTCTTTCATGCAGTGCGAGCGAGTCGAATGGGATCGGTCTCCGCAGACTGCACAAGGAGAAGCTCGATACCACGGTGATGTTCGAGATCATCCTGCGGGTGTCGCTGTTGGACAGTGTTTTCTCTACTTCCTGTTGGCCTTCAGTAGCAAATCGTAGCTCCGTGTAGCTGTTTTTATTTTATTTTTTCTCTAGAATCTTTATCTTACTATTCCTCTCTGTTTTTTAAAGTGGTAAAATATAACTTAATTCACCATATTTCTGATATTATCGATCAATCTTATCAGATTAACTTTGATCGTTCACTTTTATTTTATTTCCGTGAGTGCAGTACACCTGCAAAGCGTTAGCACTCGTTAGCTTGTCATTAGCGTCTTCATTTGAACCTATCGCTGTATTCTTTTCTCCTCTCGCTCCAGTTTTTCACAAGTTCATCAAACAACCGCAGTAAGAAGTTTCATCAAGCACGGTGAGTAATGGCTTCTCCTATCATTGTTTCTTGCACCTCTTGCCACATGTACAGTTTATCTATCTCTGTCGCTGATGAGGGATTCACATGTGATAAATGCAGGGAAATAGTTAGGCTGACAGAGAAGATTTCAGAATTAGAGACACGCATCCAAACTTTAATTGAGGACAGTAAGAATGTTAGGGCTCTAGATATGGCTTTGGATGCGTCTAGCTCAGGGATTCCTGTACATTGTTCTGTTCCGGAACCAGAGCCCTTGCAGCAGGGCAACTGGGTGACGGTGAGGCAGCGTAGTCGTGGGTCAAAACACCGCTCTTCTGTTCCGATCAAAACATTAAACAGGTTTTCCCCACTCAGTGATGCACCCACTGAGAGACCTGATGAAAGTGCTCTAGTTATTGGTGATTCTATTGTACGGAACGTGAATATAGAGACACCAGCCACCATAGTCAAATGTTTACCGGGAGCCAGAGCGCCTGACATCTTGGCAAATTTAAAAGTGCTGGCTAATGCTAAACGTAAATACAGTAAGATTGTTATTCATGCCGGCGCTAACGATGTTCGACTTCGCCAGTCGGAGATCACTAAAAATAACATTAAAGAGGTGTGTGAACTTGCAAGCACGATGTCAGACACTGTAATATGCTCTGGTCCCCTCCCTGCTTACCGTGGTGATGAGATGCATAGCAGATTGTCATCACTCAATGGCTGGATGTCTAAGTGGTGCCCACAGAATAACATAGGTTTCATAGACAATTGGACAAGCTTTTGGGGCAGACCTGACCTGCTTAAAAGAGATGGTCTTCATCCCTCCTGGGGTGGCGCCACTCTTCTCTCTAGAAATTTGGCAAATAGTCTTCGTGTTTATACTTGACTAACTGGGGCCCAGGTCAGGAAGCAGACAGACTGGCTAAACCGACCGTCTGCTAGCCGCCTCCCGTCACAGAGGTCAGTTAATTCTCAGCACATAGAGACTTTTTCACCTAGATATCACACTATAGAGACTGTGTCTGTTCCCCGAACTAGAAAAAACTAAAAACGTCCAAACCAAGTTAAGATTAACAATTTAATTGAGGTTCAACAAATAAAAAACAGAAGCAATATGGATAAACAAATGATGAAGCTTGGCTTATTGAATATCAGATCCCTTTCTACGAAAACACTTTTTGTAAATAATATGATCACTGATCATAATATAGATGTACTTTGTTTGACAGAAACCTGGCTAAAACCTGATGATTACATTATTTTAAATGAGTCCACCCCCCAAGATTACTGTTATAAACATGAGCCGCGTCTAAAAGGCAAAGGTGGAGGTGTTGCTTCAATTTATAACAACGTTTTCAGGATCTCTCAGAGAGCAGGCTTCAAGTATAACTCGTTTGAAGTAATGGTGCTTCATATAACATTATCCAGAGAAACAAATGTTAATGATAAATCCTCTGTTATGTTTGTACTGGCTACTGTATACAGACCACCAGGTTACCATACAGACTTTATTAAAGAGTTTGGTGATTTTACATCCGAGTTAGTTCTGGCTGCAGATAAAGTCTTAATAGTTGGTGATTTTAATATCCATGTTGATAACGAAAACGATGCATTGGGATCAGCATTTATAGACATTCTGAACTCTATTGGTGTTAGACAACACGTTTCAGGACCTATACTCAGAATCTATACTCTAGATTTAATACTGTCACATGGAATTGATGTTGATGGTGTTGAAATTATTCAGCCAAGTGATGATATCTCAGATCATTATTTAGTTCTGTGCAAACTTCATATAGCCAAAATTGTAAATCCTACTTCTTGTTACAAGTATGGAAGAACCATCACTTCTAACACAAAATACTGCTTTTTAAGTTATCTTCCTGATGTATCCAAATTCCTTAGCATATCCAAAACCTCAGAACTTGATGATGTAACAGAAACTATGGACTCTCTCTTTTCTAGCACTTTAAATACAGTTGCTCCTTTACGCTTAAGGAAGGTTAAGGAAAACAGTTTGACACCATGGTATAATGAGCATGCTCGCACCCTAAAGAGAGCAGCCCGAAAAATGGAGCGCAGCTGGAGGAAAACAAAACTAGAGGTATTTCGTATTGCTTGGCGGGAAAGTAACATATCCTACAGAAAAGCATTAAAAACTGCTAGATCCGATTACTTTTCTTCTCTTTTAGAAGAAAACAAACATAACCCCAGGTATTTAACGAAAAATAAAGCCTCAACAAGTGTTGACATTTCCCAACATCACAGCAGTAATGACTTTATGAACTACTTTACTTCTAAAATCGATACTATTAGAGATAAAATTGCAACCATTCAGCTGTCAGATACAGTATCATATCACACAGTGCACTATAGACCCCCTGAGGAACAGTTCCACTCATTCTCTACTATAGGAGAGGAAGAATTGTATAAACTTGTTAAATCATCTAAACCAACAACATGTATGTTAGACCCTATACCATCTAAGCTCCTAATAGAGGTGCTTCCAGAAGTCATAGATCCTCTTCTGACTATTATTAATTCCTCATTGTCATTAGGATATGTCCCCAAAACCTTCAAACTGGCTGTTATTAAGCCTCTCATCAAAAAACCACAGCTTGACCCCAAAGAACTAGTTAATTATAGACCAATCTCGAATCTCCCTTTTCTGTCCAAGATACTAGAAAAGGTGGTATCCTCACAATTATATTCCTTCTTAGAGAAAAATGGTATATGTGAGGATTTCCAGTCAGGATTTAGACCGTATCATAGTACTGAGACTGCTCTCCTTAGAGTTACAAATGATCTGCTCTTATCATCTGATCGTGGGTGTATTAGTTTTATTGGATCTTAGTGCTGCATTTGACACAATTGACCACAAAATTCTTTTGCATAGACTTGAACACTTTGTTGGCATCAGTGGAAGTGCATTAGCATGGTTTAAATCGTACTTATATGACCGCCATCAGTTCGTAGCAGTGAATGAAGATGTATCCTATCGATCACAAGTGCAGTATGGAGTACCTCAAGGCTCAGTACTAGGGCCGCTACTCTTCACGCTCTATATGTTACCCTTGGGAGATATCATCAGGAAACATGGTGTTAGCTTTCACTGTTATGCTGATGATACTCAACTCTATATTTCTTCGCAGCCCGGTGAAACACACCAATTTGAAAAACTAATGGATTGCTTAGTCGATATAAAAAACTGGATGACAAGTAATTTCTTACTGCTAAATTCTGAAAAAACAGAGGTGTTAATTATAGGACCTAAAAACTCCTCTTGTAATAACCTAGAACACTGTCTAAGACTTGATGGTTGCTCTGTCAATTCTTCGTCATCAGTTAGGAACCTAGGTGTGCTATTTGATCGCAATCTTTCCTTAGAAAGCCACGTTTCTAGCATTTTTAAAACTGCATTTTTCCATCTCAAAAATATATCTGTTTTCCTCGTAGAAAACTTCGGGACAAAGTACAGCAACTGGACTACTTTTCAGCTTAACCTTAACAATGTTTTTTTCCCGACCACATAGATGGTTCAGTATTTCTGAATTTCAGAACAGGTACCCCAAAAAACCCACGGCCCCGGCCAATGTGTGGCGTCACTAAATCTTCGTTCCACCCCCTTCTGGCATATCATGAAAGGTAGATTGATGAAAAACACAAGAAAAATTTACTTCACTGTTATCCACTTTTAAATACAGAAATAAAGAAAACAAATAAAAAAGGAAACCTTCAAATATGCGCAAAGTGTAAAGTCCAATGTGTGAGTAATGTAGAGAGTTCAGTTACTCAGTTCCATGTCCAGACACCACCAACAAAACGTCAACGATGAAGATTCTTTGTCCGATGATTTCAGAAGCGTTGTGATTCGGCGTTGACAAACCCCAGCGATCGGCTACTGCAGAACTGGCGCATCCGGGTCACGGCACCAAATTTATGTAGCATGTCTGGACTGGTCACCCTCACACACACAGAGACCACATGACCACTCTTCGATGAGATTTTGCACTCTCCTTTACTTGATCTGTAGTAAGGAGAAATAATCAGTGGATCAAAAGGCGACCGCTTCTCCCTCTCTGGCACACAGAGTCAATTACGGGGAGAGCTCAATAATACATGTGCTCCTTAGCCTCGCACACAGGTGGACTGACATTATACAATAATGAAAATTAAATTATACTGTTTACAATATGTCTCTTTGTCTTTCTTATACATCACATTTCTATTAATACATCACAAGGTAAGGGTATAAAATATTACAATAAATAGATTACAATATAACATTGGATATAAAATCTATATAACATTAACTTATGCATTAATTTCAGTATTTATACATTAAACACACTGCATTGAAATAAAACTAATTATAATACCATTTGTATGAATAAATCAGTATTCCTATGTTACATATCTAAATTAATCATTTAATACATTTAGCACTGTACTATTTGTAGGCCGCACCACGTGTGTCAAGCACTGCATGAATCATTAAATCAGATTTTCTCCCATAACACTCTACATTGAATACATTCACAGTCCCTAAATCTATTTTCTTTTATAAAACAGAACCAATTAAACAACATACCTGTAGTAGGGAGAAATAATCAGTGGATCAAAAGGCGACCGCTTCTCCCTTTCTGGCACACTAAGCATATGATGCTAATTAGTTAACGTCACAATGCACATCTTTAAGGTCAAATAACACCTCAAAATATACATTTTCATCATAACTAATACAATCAAGTGCTAGTATAAAATAAATCACATTCATCCAGTGATAAATACGCATTTTGGACAAGAAATATCATCATACCAGAGTCAATTACGGGGAGAGCTCAATAATACATGTGCTCCGTAGCCTCGCACACAGGTGGACTGAGGCTATCGCACATCGCACGCGGGGAAAACCCCGGATGTGTTCTACTGATATAATTCCCCTCCCCAGACAGAATCCGAAAGAAAAAGTTCCATGAATCTAATATTATGTAATTTTAACTTGCAAACAATAATAAATGAACAAAATTTTGTTGAGTTTATCAATTATACACACCAGTTACACATACATATATGTAAGTATGTTTATATGCATATGTATACAAATCAATATGCATGGGTGTGTCTGTATTTTTTTATGCGTGTAAACATGCAAAATGCAGAAACTCATTAAACAGCATTTTTTTTTAAACAGCAAACATTGCTTTAACTTTTGAAGGTGGATGAGACGACAGTCATGTGCAAAGGTTTTTTCAGCTTTTGAGATTGATTGATTGTTGAGAGACAACAACTTTAAATCTATTCTTAAGAAAGAAATCAGACTCTGAGAATAACGAGAGAGGCCAGGCCATGATTTTAGGGTACAGGAAGTAGTCTGTCAAGGATAGCTACATTATGTTACTCAGGAACTCCTAGGCTCATTGGAGACAAAGACCAGAGAAAGACAGGGAGAGAGGGTGGGAGATAGACTCCAGTCTACTTCCTTTAGACATTTAGGTTTACTCTGCTTATCTTAATTACTCAAATACATGAGAGATTGGTCTTTAGAGGTTTGACAACATAACTTCCTATCCATGATAACTACTATAAACATCAGAATATTACTGGCTGGTTGTTCTTCACAGATCTGCCTCTTCCCGAGATTCTAGGCTGGAATTATTTGTTAGTCTAGAGTGAATGTTTGTGCTGTTCTACTCACAGAATGTAATCAGAAAGAAAATGGAGTTGTATCACTGCCCAGTAGCAAAATTAAGAGAAACCAGTCAGAGAGACAAAGGGACAGAGCGATAGAGAGTGTTAAGGAGGAGGTCTGTGCTGTGTAAGATTAGTTATGATAGTCAGAGGCACACTTTATAATTACAGCATATGGAATGGATTTCACAGCTTTCTTAGTACTGAGGCAGTAAGGACGACTCATTCTTAAAGGGTTAGTTCGCCCAATTTGCAAACTTATGTCATTAATAACTTACCCTCATGTTGTTCCAAACCCGTAAGACCTCTGTTTATTTTTGGAACACAGTTTAAGATATTTTAGATTTAGTCCGAGAGCTCTCTGTCCCTCCATTGAAGCTGTGTGTACGGTATACTGTCCATGTCCAGAAAGGTAAGAAAAACATCATCAAAGTAGTCCATGTGACATCAGAGGGTCAGTTAGAATTTTTTGAAGCATCGAAAATACATTTTGGTCCAAAAATAGCAAAAACTACGACTTTATTCAGCATTGTCTTCTCTTCCGTGTCTGTTGTGAGACAGTTCAAAGCAAAGCAGTTTGTCCGGTTCGTGCATGAATCATTCGATGTAACCGGATCTTTTTTAACCAGTTCACCAAATCGAACTGAATAATTTGAAATGGTTCGCGTCTCCAATACGCATTAATCCACAAATGACTTAAGCTGTTAACTTTTTTAATGTGGCTGACACTCCCTCTGAGTTAAAACAAACCAATATCCCGGAGTAATTCATTTACTCAAACAGTACACTGACTGAACTGCTGTGAAGAGAGAACTGAAGATGAACACCGAGCCGAGCCAGATAATGACTTGTTCACGAGTCAAGAACCGTTTCTGTCAGATGTGTCCGATTCGAGAACCGAGGAGCTGATGATACTGTGCATGTGTGATTCAGCATCAAGCAAACCGACACACAGAGCGTCTGAACCGAACTGATTCTTTTGGTGATTGATTCTGAACTGATTCTGTGCTAATGTTATGAGCCCAGATAAACTGAAGGTTTGGAATCATTGCCAATGACGCCATTACGTCGAGCGCAAAAGAACCTGTGAACCATTTTCTTAAACCGGTTTCTTCAACCGGTTTGTTTTAACTCAAAGGGAGTGTCAGCCACATTAAACAAGTTAACAGCTTAAGTCATTTGTGGATTAATGCATATTGGAGACGCGACCGTTTAAAACGATTCAGTTCGATTTGGTGAACTGGTTAAAAAAGATCCGGTTACATCGAATGATTCGTTCGCGAACCGGATATGACAAACTGCTTTGTTTTGAACTCTCTCCCAACGGACACAGAAGAGAAGACAATGCTGTGGTCGTAGTTTTTGCTACTTTTGGACCAAATGTGTTTTTGATGCTTCAAAAATTCTAACTGAATCTCTGATGTCACATGGACTACTTTGAAGATGTTTTTCTTACCTTTGTGGACATGGACAGTATACTGTACACAAAGTTTCAATGGAAGGACTGAGAGCTCTCGGACTAAATCTAAAATATCTTAAACTGTGTTCCGAAGATAAATGGAGGTCTTACTGGTTTGGAACGACATGAGGGTGAGTTATTAATGACATAATTTTGATTTTTGGGTGAACCATCCCTTTAAGGCCTGCATAGATTTAAGACTGTAGCCCTGTCTTATCTGGAAGAGGTTTGGGTTTAATACCTTCCTGTCCCCCTGGTTTTTTTCTGTCCTAGTTAGCTGAAGGACATTTAGTTTGAGGATACTTTGAAGTTCCCAACGCAGGTTCGAGAGGAGCCTCATCATCCAGTCCTGTCAATCATCACTATGGTCATATATATATATATATATATATATATATATATATATATATATATATATATATATATATATATATATATAGCGATAATTTTTCCGGCATCCCTCCACCTCCCCTTTTCCTCCTCCACACTTACCTGGAACTCGAACCAAGCCTCGTGTTCAACCTCGTTCACGGACAGCAACCAAAACTTGTTTACTATTATCGGGGAAGGGCTGAATGGGCAGGTGAACTCATGAAATGTGGTTATAGTAAAACTATCACCTCAAAATGTCCTGAAGAGTCTCAGTGGTTCAATACAGACATAATCCATGGTCAGATATTATTAGATAGCATTTAAGATTGTTTTTTATAGATTTTTCTGAACTAATTTACTCAGTGTCTAAATATGCAAATGTGTGCTTTATTTTACTCAGTATATCCAGAAATATATTTAAAATTATCCAATAACTATTTTCCTGAGCACTCTCTTTTACTCTTGAAACAACCAAGTTATGAGTCGTTACAGCTGCAAGATCTGAGTTTGCTATAAATGCAATGGCTCTGTCTGAAAGCTGAAAAATACTAGGAAGGTAACAATGCACATCTGAATCCTATGATCACAATCAGATGATCGTGACACTGTAAAAAACATTCCGATAAAGACATGGCAACTGTGGTTGACAGAATTCTACCGTAAAAAAATACTTCAAAAAGTCACGTGATGAACCAAAGTCACAAGCAGCTTGTAAATAAGAAGAATCATAAACACGGGACGTGATGGTAAACTGTCCATTGTGCCAATGGATGGTATGCACATGGTTTGCCTTGATGTTGAGAGTGGCGTGGGAGCTGTACCTCAGTCATGGGAAAGATGTAAATTTCAGGACACATCATCAGTAATGTACCTTTGAATCAGGGGGTGTTTCGGCCTTTCAACACTAGACACCCTCATCAAAGGTGGCCAGCTACAGGGTGATCAAACCTGAGCTTGTGTCCCATGCCCAATCATGAAAATTTGGTTGTTTACATGGCACAGCCCACGGGACTATGCAAGGCAGGAGGCGTCCGCTTCCCTGAGTCAAGCCTAGAGCTGACCGCATACCTTGTTCACCCTCCTCATGGAGGGTTGTGCCCTGGGTTCTCAAGTGGGTTATAGGGTGGGGGGATTAGTGAGTGGGTCGATAAGTGAGTGGGTCATGTTGATGCTCTATGAGCCCAACAAGGATCCTTTCTCTTAATCCATATCCACTGGCTGCTTCTTTCGGCCGCTTCAGAGACGGATCTAATTGTCTGTCGCAGAGCCTGTCCATGGATGCCAAGGTCTTTCAGCAGTCTGATGGTAGATGAAGCCACAAAACCTCTGCAACCCACTTCAACCGGATAGACTTTCGCTTTCCATCCCCTTTGTTGAGCGTCTGCTGCTAGTTCTGTATAGCGCAGTTTCTTGCGTTCATAGGCCTCATCCGTTGAATTCTCCCGTGAGCTCAGTGATGTAAACAGACTTCAATGAAGGGGACCAGAGAACCAAGTCTGGCCTAAGGGTGGTGACTGCAATCTCAGCTGGAAAGATTAGTTGCTGCCCAATATCGACAAGCATCTTCCAGTCCCGGGCCATGGCTAGCTGTCCAGCCTCTGATTTAATAGGGGGATGTTTGGGCTTCTTCTGTCCCTCTCGGATGAAGGTTTGGGCCGTGATGGAATTGATTGCTCTCAGGGGCAAGGAGTTGGTAGTATTCCTCTGGCTCTCAAGAGCTACTGCTAGACTCTTGAGGACCTGGTTGTGTCTCCAGGTGTAACGACCTTGTGTGAGGCTGGTTTTACAACCAGCCAAGATGTGCTTAAGAGTCGCTGGAGTTGGGCAGAGGGCACAGGTTGGGTCCTCTCCATACCACTGGTGGAGGTTTTTTGGAGATGGGAGCACATCATAGGTGGCTCTTATGATGAAGCTGATGTTACTTGCCTCCATTTCCCAGAGCTCCCTCCAGCTAAGCTTTCTCCTCTCCAGGCCTTCCCACCTCATCCATTGTCCCTGCTTGGCAAGAGAGACAGCCTTTGCACTTCTTTCCGCCTCCTCCTGACGGCGCACCTCCTCGATCACCATTTTCCTCCTCTCTGATGTTGAGGCCTTATGCCAAGTTGGCTTACTTGCGGTAAGGCCGAGGCCTCCTCTCCCCAACTGGACGTGCCCTACAATGTCGCTGTGCCTCAGGGCTGACATAGCTTGCTGGACCAAGTTAACAGAGGTGGAACAGCATTGCTGATGGTCTGGTCCCTAGAGTCCTTCAAAGTCATCTGGAGGCTCACTTTAGAGCACTTGTACTCCTCGGTGAGGCTCGTTATAGGCAGTTCAAGGACCCCTTTGCCGTAGAGGCTGATGTTAGTCAGACAGCGTGGGACGCCGATCCATTTCTTCACGTATGAAGTCACGGTTCGCTCCATCTTTTCCACAGTTGTTATTGGGAGCTCATAGATAGTGAGTGGCCATATTACCCGAGGGAGAAGTCTAAATTGCAGACACCAGAGTTTGAGCTTCCCTGGCAGTAGGGTACTGTTGATGGTTTCCAGACTGTTGGTAATGTCTTGCCTTACTTGCTGAACTTGGTCTTTGTCCCCAAGGCTAGCGTTGTACCATCTACCCAGGCTTTTGACAGGTTGCTCAGAAACTGTTGGTATTGGGTCATCACCAATGCAGAACTTCACATCTTTAAGCTGTCCCTTAACTATTGAGATGCTTCGTGACTTGTTCGGTTTGATTTTCATCCGAGCCCACTTGATGTTCTCCTGCAGTTTTCCAAGTAGCCGCCTGGTACATGCTGCAGTAGTGGTCAAGGTGGTCATGTCATCCATGTATGCTCGGATAGGTGGAAGGCGGATCCCATTCTTAGTTCGCTCACCCCCCACCACCCATCTTGAGGCCCTGATGATGACCTCCATGGCCATTGTGAATGCCAGAGGGGATATTGTACAGCCTGCCATGATGCCTACTTCTACGCGCTGCCATGATGTTGTAAAGTCGGTTGTTGTAAAGCACAGTTGCAGGTCTTCGAAGTAGGCTTTTACTAGACTAGTGACAGATGATGGAACGTGGAAGAAGTTGAAGGATTCCCAGAGTAGGTTATGGGGAACTGAACCAAAGGCATTGGCCAGGTCAAGGAAGATGACATGGATATCTCTCTTGTCTTTCTTCGCCGCTTGGATCTGGTGCCAGATCATGCTGTTATGCTGATGTCTGCCGCATCCTTCTCCTTGGGAATTAGCACCCCTCCAGCCCTTCGCCACACCTTAGGTATTATTCCCTTCTGCCACACTATCCTCATGAGCCTCCAAAGATAGCGTAGAACTTCAGATGCGTTCTTGTAGAGTTTATATGGTACTCCATTCGGCCCAGGGGCTGATGCTGATCTTGCACGCCGTACTGTACTCTCTACTTCCTTCCATTTTGGAGGGCCAGTCTCCAGATTGAATTCGGGAGGTTGAATAGGTGGGATGTCATGTGGGATAACCATTTGTTCGTGCCTTTTTGGGTCATAGTTGACCTTTTCTAGATGTTCTTCCAGTTCCTGCTTTGGAATTTTCAGGATTCCGCTTTTTTCCTTAGCGAAGAGATCTTTAACGAACTTGAAGGGATTTTTATAGAACCTTGTTCTTGTGTGTTCCTTCTTCTTGCGAAGTTTCCTTAGGTTCTCTGCTCTTCGCAAGGTTGCTAACCGACACTTAATGTCCCCCTGGAGTAGCATGAGACCCTCTCTCTCTGCATCAGAGGCCTTCTTCCACTGCTTTCTCAGCTGCCTTCTCTCTCTGACCAGCATATCGATCTCTTGCTGCCTCCTGGATCTGGCTGGTACTGGTATTGCTTTGTCACTTCTCCTTGTGTTTACTCCAAAGCGCTCTTCTCCGTAGTGGTAGATTATGTCACCCATCCTTTCCAGCTTTTTTTCCACTGTGCCCACTTGTTGCTCCAGGATTTTTGTCAGGTCGTTGTTGACTATTTCCCACTCTCTCTTTTCAACAGCTTTGGGCCACTTCACACTCGGTCTGTGCCCTTTGATCTTCTCCTCCTTGGGAGGTCTCTGTGGTTGAGTGGGTTCCTCCACCGGCATTTCTGTGCTTGTATTATCCTCCTCAGTAACAATGGTGCTGATGCTCTGCGAACTTTGTTTTTTTTCCCGTCGCTGTGCTTCAATCGACTGATTTGACTGGTTACTTCGTAGGAAGTACTGGTCAATGCGAGGCCCTTGTTTCTGCTCTCTCAAGCACCCTCTCTTTCCTTGGTGTGTCCTCAACCCCCTGTATGATGTTATTTTCGCCCAGCCACAGGTGCACACTTGAAGAGAGTGTCCAGCTGCTGCTGTGGTTGTCTCATGTGCCGTGTTCTTGCTCGTAATCATGTCCGTTCCTAGGTCTGTAACCATGCTGTCAGTCATTGAGCCATCTTGCGCCCCCGCTCTCGCAGGCTCTGGGGGTATGTTCCTTTGTTCACTTTCTGTAGCATTTGGCGGGTGTCTCCAACAAACTGAAACAGCATTGGAGACTGCCGCCATGGGTAGCTAGCCCATGACCGCCCCAGTGGGGAATATTCCCTCCAGTCAGCTGTCTCTCCAAGCTGTCACACAGACTTTCCTATGTTGTCAGCTGTCCTTTCACAGTGGTCACTGGACAAGTCCAGATACTCAGAATCATAAACACGGGACGTGATGGTAAACTGTCCATTGTGCCAATGGATGGTATGCACATGGTTTTCCTTGATGTTGAGAGTGGCGTGGGAGCTGTACCTCAGTCATGGGAAAGATGTAAATAACATACATAGAAGGTGCACAGTGTCATTCAAACAAATTCTAAACACCATCATGGTGAGACTCATTAAAATGAAATATGCAATAAACATTAATTTAATAACATTATATGTAACATATAACCCTAATAAACATAAAAAATAAGAAAAAATAAAACAAAACGTTTTTAACAGAAGTTATTTCAAAGAAAAAAGCATCAAATTCAAAACAAAATTTGAAATGCAACGCAGAGAATTCAGGGAACGTCAGTTTACGTTTTTTATTACTGTTAACCATTTAACGAGTATGTACTGTAGCATTTTTCACAGTTTTTTTTACTGTTAAAATCAGTCATTTTTACAGTATCTACAGAGACACCATCTTTTTTTTTTTTCACATTTATCCTTTGCTGCTTATGATATCCCACTATCATATGTATTTGAGTCTCTGAAAGTTGAGCTAAAATATAAATTAGCATCTAAAAGTTGGTTTCCTTTTATGTGTAAATGCATTTTTGAACAACGTTCTCAACATCTGCATCATTTCAAGCTAGAAATTAGAAATTCAAAGCTCTCTCTATTTAGTTTGTTTAGTTTATTATACTGCTTCAGAAGCCTGTCCAAAATCATTTTCTTGAGGTACCTTCATTCACAAATGCTGCCTGTGAATTTACTGCAACAAAGAAACTGCCAAAGCTTTTGGACACAGTCTCCAGCTCCTTCCTTTAGAAATGGCTGCTTACAAAATGGCCTTTTTGAAGGCTCCATCAGAAGAAAAATACATGAAAAAAGAAAAACAACCTAGGGACAGTTTGTTCATTTATTCAAAGCCTGTTTCTCTGATGTACTGTATAGTAAAAGACAGACACTGTATTGTACCCATGTTTGTTGTTAATTCATTCCAGTTGTGTGGCACAGCTTCTTATTTGCTTACAGTTGCTCAGCCACAGGTCCACATCACAACTCAACCACATAAGTAGCAGTGTTGTTCATCGCATCTTTGAAATCAGTAGGGGATGAAACCTCCAAGAGCTTGATGAAACCTGCTGTTCGGTATTCTGAGGCTGACAACTGTGAGTCATGAGGTCATAATGTGCAGAACACGAAGGGAACATAAGGTAGGTCAAAGGTTGCTTTGGCCCCCACTGGTTAATTAATTTATCTTTCTCTCACTCAAACACACAAACTCACACACACACACACACACACACATCAAAGTTGAATACATTATTTATAATGGCATAATAACTTATAAAATAACAAATTGTAACATATAATATACTTTTTTTTTTGATGTATTTACTAATTGTGCTTGATGGATAACAGATGAGCCGGTGACAGCACAATATTTTAGATAACTAAAATTACAATGTAATAGTGAGTGTGTAAAATGAATGTAAACCACAATCAAATAGTTGTTGTGGTTTCAGATACAAGCTTATGAATTTGTCATGGCAACCATATACATTCAAACTTTCCTAAAGGCTGGTCTGAAAAGGCAGCTACATGAGTAGAAATATGTAAGCAGAAGCCTCATTTGTTAAAATATACACCGGAAATCCTTAGCATCAGTTCTCTCTTTCACATATGGTTGGACAGTACTATATCATCTGATTTGTTTAAACCGGCCAGCCATTCGACTACTGGTGGAAATGAACAGTATTTCATATAATATGTATGAATTAAAATGGAGAAAGGTATTGCAGAAGATTTTCACCTGCACTTAAGCACACCAAGTCAAACTACCTGCTCCACTTTCACTTGGGTAACTGAACTAGTAAGTGTTACACAATGCCATGTAGCAATATTGGATTAATTTATCAATATAAGTTTGAACCAGAAACTGATTCCAAAAAAAGATGAATAGCAAATTATATATGGCCGTCCACAAAGTGATGCATCAGAATGGTAATGCATTTTATGTAGCACTCTCTAAAACCACAAAACAGTAACTGATGTCACTGGTATTTGGCTTGTCTATGTTATCAAACAGCTAATAATGTGTTGCTAATGTTACACAAACCTTGCTCCTGTTCACTATCTCAGACAGCTATAAAAATCCCCACCCCACATGTTTGTAACAGTAGGAAACAAGGGCTGTTTCAAACCACATTTTTGAATTGGTTTTTTGTTTTACATTTCACATTTTTGTTTTAGGCCCCGTTTACACTAGTGTGTTTTTGTTTTAAAACGACGTTTTAGAATTACATTACCTAATCAAAAACGCATGTCACGTCACCATTCATGCCCACTTGGCATTAGGGTTGCCACCTTCAATACAGAAAAATAAGGGACGCCTGGGGGTACACCCCTCGGGCCCACGATGACCACAGGTCCGATGATGTTCCAGTGATGGTAAATCACAACTTAAAACATGTTTTCATAAAAAATACCACACGGTTAAACACAACCTCAGCTATAACTTATAGCTGAGGTTGTGTTTAACCGTGTGGTACATCTTCGTTAACTCCGCTGCTGTAACCTAGAGAGGAGTAGGATGAGAAATTGCTAATGAACTTTAGTAATTGTATAAGGTGGCGTGAACACAGATTTTGGATAAAATATTTGTCATTTTTTGCAGACAGTAACACCATCCAAACAGTGAAACCACATAATAAATAACCGATCTACAAACATTTCTAAATTTATGTAAAACACACAATTTGTTTATTGGTAAGTTAATCTATTTTATATAGTCTATTGTTAATTCTACAGTAGCCTATTGAAGAATGCAATAATTTAAATTAGTTAAGTGGTTTATTTGCTTCACATAGGCACTCTATTATTCTTATTATTTTTTTTTGTTAACAACTTTTTATTGAATTTTCTTTTGTGAACAACAGCAGAAGACAAAAAGCAACTGAGCAAATGTAGAACCCATCCCAACCCATCCCACCCCCTGGTAGACTAAAGAGTAGAGAAGAAAAATAATAAATAAATACATAATAAGTAAAATAAACAATAATAAAAATAAATTAAGTAATATTAATACATAAAATACAGTAAAATAATATTTACAAAGATTTTAGAAAAGATGAAACGACATTAAAAGATGAATGCCATACATTAACAGTTTTCACATTAGATCCATGTATACGACAAGTTGAGAGTTCCATTGAGATTATATCTAACAAATAAACTGCCCAGGTTCTTCTGTCCATTGTGTGAGGAGGATTCCAACGATTGACTAGCAACTTTTTTGCTGCAGTGAGAGCAGCTAACAGTAAACATCTTTGTTGATTAGACAAGGTGAGGTCCCAAACGTCATTCATGAAAAAATGACGTAGAGACAAACATATCTCAGTACCCAACAAATAAGAAAGGTCCTGTGAGAGATGAATCCAAAAAAGAGAGAGAGAGGGGCACTCCCAAAAAAATGCAAAAAGGTGCCTAAAGATCCTTGCGAACAGAGAGTACACTTAGGAGAAGACGACAGCTTCATATGATAACGTTTCATTGGAGTCAAGTAAACCCTAAGCAGCAATTTCCAATTAATCATTTGGTGGTTTGAGTTTTTAGAAGACAGTTTAAACATTCTCCATATCTGATCTGAAAATAAAACATGCACATCCTCATTTAGATCCTTAGCCCAAACAGTTGTAATAGATAAAGGTTTGTAAGAATGCTCAAGAAGAAAAAGATAGATGACTGAAGCAGAGGAGGGAGATTCCTCAGAGGGAAGCATTAGTTTGCGCAAAGGGTGAATAGACAGTTGAGAGTTCCAGGGCACCCCATATGCCCGTAGGGCCGATCTAATGCGCAAATACATAAAAAAGGAAGTGCCTGGCAGATTATATTGAGTTTTGAGATTCTGGAAGGATTGTAAACCACTATCATCATAAATATCTCCCAGAGTATTTACTTTGTGATGAGTCCATTGCGGACAATGGAATGGAGTGTTGCCTGACAAAAGATTATTATTGTGAAAAATTGGCGTATGCTTATGCCAAATTTCAACTAGTTGTAAACGACTTTCAACATCCCTCCATGTAGAAAGGAGAGGGGTTACAATGGGACCAAACCTAGATTTACACTGCCTAAGCGGAACCCCAGAGAAAACCAGATGCCTCAATTTATATGGATACACAATAGATTCCTCAATTGCTTTCCAAGATACAGAAGCATCAGGGTCAAACCAAACTGATAAAGGGCGGAGGGAAAAGGCTTGGGCATACAATCTAAAATTAGGGAAAGAAAGACCTCCATGTAATCTACTTCGTTGTAAAGTAGTCAGTTTAATACGAGGACGTTTCCCATCCCATATATACCGTGAAACACATGCATCAAGTTTGTTCCAGTAACCAACTGGTGGAGCTAGAGGAATCATAGAAGAGAAGAAATTAATACGTGGGAGAACATTCATTTTAATCACCGATATACGAGCCTGAAGAGAAGTAGGAAGACGAGACCAATTTTCTAAATCTGAGGATATTTTGCCTAGAATACTACTATAGTTTTTTGAAATAATTTCTTGCAGGGAAGGAAAAATATCTATCCCCAGGTACTTAAAGTTTTGAACTACTGGAATAGATAAAGAAAGGGAAATGGGATCAGATTTAGAATTGAGGGGAAGTAGACATGACTTACTCCAATTAATTTTAAATCCAGAGAGAAATCCAAAATGGTCAAATAAATCCAATACCTGGGGAATAGAATGTGACGGCTTCTCCAGAAACAATAAGATATCATCAGCGAATAAAGAAATATGATGATGAGTATTCCTTATACTTATCGGAGAAATACTTTCAGATAGTCGGACCGCTTGAGCTAAGGGTTCCAAAGATAAGGCAAATAACAGAGGAGAAAGTGGGCAACCCTGACGAGTACCTCGATGTATAAAGAATGGGTTAGAGCAGACAGAACCTGTGAGAACAGAGGCTGCTGGATTGGCGTACAGAACTTTTATCATGTTTATGAAACTCGATCCTAGACCCAGATGCTGTAGAACCGCCCATAAATAGTTCCATTCTAGCTGGCCGAAAGCTTTCATTGCATCTAGAGATAATACTGCACAAGGGGAGGACGAACTATTAGTTGAATAAATAATATGATATAACCTGCGTAAATTATCTGAAGCGGAGCGAGATTTAATGAACCCTGTTTGGTCATGGTGAACTAGCCTGTTCATATATTTCTCTAGACGATGAGATAGTACCTTAGCATATAATTTAACATCAGTCCCTATCAAAGAGAGTGGCCGGTAACTAGAACATGAAGTCGGATCCTTATCTTTTTTTAACAAGAGAGAAATCACAGCTATATTAATAGATGGGTGAAATGAACCTTGAGTAACTGAAAAATTTATCATATCTAACATAAGGGGGCTTAAATCCGACCAAAAAGTAATATACAATTCGACAGGAATACCATCTAAACCTGGGGATTTCCCCTTGTTCATAGATCGAATTGCTGACTCCAGCTCTTGAAGGGTAATCGGTTCAGCCAGGTAATCAGAGTCTGAATCTGACAGCCTAGATAAATCAAGGTTTGACAGAAAAGATGCAAAAGAGTCAGGGTCACCAACAGCAGAAGAAGTATAGAGGTTAGAGTAAAAAGAATGAAAAGAAATATTAATGTCTTTTGGATCTGTCACAATGAGCCCGGATTGGGATTTCACTGCTGAAATATTAGCAAACTTTTCACTGTTGCGTATTCTTAAAGCTAAAAGGTGGCTTGGTCTACTTCCTTGAAAATAATAATTCTGCCTGCATCTTTGAATCAGGAATTCTGCCCTAGATCTCAGTAATGAATTGAGCTCGGATCTAACCGCCATGATTTTGCTGAGTGTATTGTCTGAGAAACAACGCTGATTGTCTCTAGCCAGGTTCTGGAGCTGTGATTCCAATTCCACTATCTTTTTATGTCGGTTTCTCTGAAGGAAAGAGGCATAAGAAATTGAGTTATTCCTTATAAATCCTTTAACTGCATTCCAAAGTGTTCGCGGATCATCCACTGAGCCTTGGTTAATTTCAATAAACTCAGCAAAATTATTTCTGAATTGACTACAAAAGTTCTCATCTTGTAACAATTTAGGGTTAAATCACCATCTAGCCGCACGAGGCGGTCGAGGGATCAAAGATAATCTGCACAAATTTCCATCATGATCAGACAAAGATAAGGAATAGATATCGGCATCACAAACAGCTGAAGATAAAGAAGTAGAAATGAAAATATAGTCAATTCGAGAATAGGATTTATGAGTAGCAGAAAAGAAAGTGAAAGACTTACCAGAAGGATTTAGTAAACGCCAACTATCCACCAATGAAGACGAGGTTACACATTGCCTAAGTTTGTCATTACAGAATTCATGTCTGCACCTAATACAATTTCAAAATCTGAAAATTTTAAAAGATAGGAAGACAAAACAGAGAAAAAAGTAGGTTCAGGAGTACAAGGGGCATAAACTGAAATAAATACAATATTCCTATTCTCCACTATTGTTTTTATATGTGTTATTCTACCGTCTGTATCACAACCTTTATCTAAAATAGTAATATTTAAAGTCCTCCGCACCAATATTAGAACACCCTTGGTTTTAGCCCCCGAAGATGAATGAGATACCACTTCATAAAACTTATTATTACACCTGTGTACATCCTCCTCTTTCAAATGGGATTCTTGAACTAACACTATATCAATCTTTCTTCTTCGCAAAAAATCCAGAAAACCTGTGCGTTTGTGTGGGCCATTTAGGCCATTAATATTACAACTTAGAATATTAAGGTCAGTCATAGGTATCAAACAGCATTACTGCATAATAAGTCAAAATACAAATTTGAAAACGAAACCAGTTGAGTCTACCATCAAACCACCCCCCACCCCCACCCTTCCCGTCAGTTTTAAAAAATATATTAACACATTTCCATGAACTATGGCAGACCAAACCAAGAACAAACCTTGATCTGCCAGCACCCCTTAATATGATCCGTGGCGTCAACAAAAACCTGCACATTACAGAAGCACCAACATTGGCCCCAAAGTCACATTTTGACTAAATAGTATCTCTGTTGAAAAAAAAAAAAAAAAAAAAAAAAAAAAGAATAAATAAACAAATAAAATAAAATAATAAAATAAAAATAAATAATAATAATAATAAATTAATTAATTAAAACAAGAGGTATACTCAATGAAACTATCTAGTAACTATAATTTCAGAAATAAATATTAGAGTTAACAGTGAAAGACATGGACGCCTGAGAGCATCTCTTCTCCGATTAGATAGCAAGCGCCCAGCTGAAGATCAGTGAGAGTTGATGGATGAATGGGATCTGAAAAACACTCTTGCTTCTTCTGGAGAGTATAGCAATTTAGGTTCACCCTGATTGAGAATGACCTTCAGCGTTGCAGGATAGAGAAGAAAATTCTGGATGCCTGCTTCTCTCAATTCCTTTCTTACTGGCGCAAATGCACTTCTTCTTTTGGCGGTGGCCGGCGAAAAATCTGGAAAGAAAGACAGCCTTGCACCGTCGGATGTTTTCACCGGGGCGTGAAGTCTGGCTGCCCGCAAAATGAGCTCCCTGTCCGTGTACCGCAACAATTTAAAGATGAAAACCCGTGGTTTAGCGCGATCTGAGGAGAGCCTGGTGTACACGCGATGCGCTCGTTCCACTTCAATCTCTTTGCCTGCCAGAGACGGGAGCCACGCCGGTAGCGATCTCTTCAAAAAGCCAATAGGGTCGTCCTTTTCGGACCCTTCAGGCAATCCAACCAGACGCAGATTGCAGCGCCTATTGCGATCCTGTAAATCAACAACCTGTTGCTCGAGCGCTGCTACTCGCCTATCGTGATCCGCGACAACTTTCTTTTGTTCTCTCATCTCCCCTGTAAGAAGATCCATTTTGGAGCATAGCGATTGAACAACTGACATGTGAGAAGCGAACTCGTTCCGCATCGCTGTCAACTCAGATCTTAGAATTTCCTCAAAGTGTGCAACAGTATTCGCCATCTTATCCACCACATCATCCGTCGGTGGCTTAGATTTCTTCTTAATCGGAGAAGCCGACGGAGACATCTCCTGCTGTTTCCGATTGCCAGACATTAGGAACAGTGTTGTTAATGAAAAAAGCTTAAAATAAAACGAAAAAATCAGCAAAAAGGGGCCAAACGTATGGAACTCTATTCAAGTGCGACTAGGTTCATGAGCACGTCACGTGACTCTCTCCTATATTTTTATTATTAACTATATCCCTCTTATTAAAATAATGCGTTGTCTGACTGTACACCTTAACCGTAATAAACAAATCGGTAACACTTTAAAATAAGGTTCATTAGTTGATTACATTAATTAACATTAACTAATAATGAACTGCACTTATACAGCAATTGTTCATGTTAATTTCCACATTTAATAATACTTTATTAAAATCTTGTTAATATTAGTTAATGAACTGTGAACTAACATGACAAACAATGAACAGCTTTATTTCTATTAACTAACATTAACAAAGATTAATAAATACTGTAACAAATGTATTACTTACTCATTGTTAGTTCATGTGTTACCAACAAATCATACCATAACATGATTCATTAACATTTTTAACATTATTTTTTAACAAATAGGCAACCTATGAAATCTAATGTAATCAATCAGAAAAAGATTGAGGTGATAAAAAAAAAGAAACTGGAAAAAAACTGCCTCAGGAGATGATTGAGTTCTCCCGAGGCATGCTGTCGCATATTTGACAAGCCACCGTGCGCAACAGAGAACACTCGCCGACAAATTGACCCGCCCTCCTCTGACTCTGATTGACCGTGAACCTGAAACAAACCAATCAATCCAACGATGGCAGCGAGTATTACCCAATCAGGTGCAGAATAGGACGATTCTTCTCAGAATGCCGATGGGATGATTTGTATGGGATGCTGCATTGAAGACAACTCCGAAAAAACTTCGGAGTTGCTATTTATTCTCAAATACGGGACGATTCCGTATTTTAAGGAATGGGTGGCAACCCTACTGGGCATGCACGTAAAAGTGTAAACAAGAAGTTGGTTGGTAGTCACTGGCAAGTTCAACAATGAGCATGATGGGGAGGAAAAGCAGAGACATCTGTGAACAGATAATGAGGAGGAATTGTTACTCAAAGTAACTAATGATTTCAAGGCAGCCGAAAATGTCGATTTGGAGTCATGCCAAAACAAATACAGCCACAGAGACATGATACGTTTACATGGTCATCAAGGATATGCAAAGATCACGTGGGCAGCCACTTCATCGTTTTCGAAAGTCTCCGTTTGGGAGGTTTCAAACTAAAATGGAGTCAGCAGCATTTTTAAAAGTCTTTATTTTGGAATGTGGAAAATGCCAGGGTAGTGTAAACTGTAGGCATAACTTTAGCAAAAGTTATGCATTTTAAAACGAAAATGCACTAGTGTAAACGGGGCCTTAGTGACAGAAGCTCCACAGTGCAAAAGAATGATGAGACAGGACACAGATAATAATAAGAATAATATACAAAATAGACAATGTACAAAAAAGCAAAAACTAAATATAATATAGACTATTATTATGTGCAGGTATGATGTGTGCAAATTTGAAATGTAAACAAGTATAGTGTAAAATAGGTAATGTATATAGTGTTGTGTGTTCCAAAATTATTGTTAAGAGTTCATGAGATGTATTGCCTGAGAGAAGAAACTGTTCCTGGGTCTGGCCATTTTGGTGCTGTTGGTCGACCAGATCGCAACAGTTCAAAGAGGGTGTGTGCTGGATGGGAGGGGTCCAGAGTGATTTTACTGGCCCTTTTGCTCACTCTGGACAAGTACGATTCTTGGAGAGAAGGGAGGGTTGTACCAATGATTCGCTCAGCAGTCCGGACTACCCTGTGTAGTCTTCTGAGGTCAGATTTGGTAGCTGAGCTAAACAAGACAGTTATAGAATTGCAGAGGACAGACTCAATGATGGCGGAAAATAACTGTTTCAGTAGCTCTTCAGCTGTCTTTTTCACAATTAAGTCTATGTGACTGTCCCACTTCAGGTCCTGGGACATGGTGTTGCCCATGAACCTAAATGACTCCACTGTCATTATAGAGCTGTTCATGATGGTGAGTGAGGGGAGAAAAAGGGGGGGGGGGTCTCCTGAAGTCCACTGTCATCTGCACAGTTTTGAGCATGTTGAGCTCCAGGTTGTTAAGACTGCACCAGACAGCCAGAGCAGAATGTAATGCAGTCCTATGCTGACTGTGTCATCCACAGACCTGTTTGCTCTGAAGGCAAACAGTAAGGGTCAAGTGATGTCCTTCAGATAAGCCAAAATTAGGCCAGCTGGTCAGCACAGGATTTCAGACAGGATGGTGTAACTCCATCTGGGCCTGGTGCCTTTCTTCTTTTGTTCTTTCTGAAGACCTGATGCACATTATCTTTAATAAATTGGAGTGCTGGAGGAGGGGAGAGCGGGTTACAGGAGGTGTGAATGGTGTTTTTTCAAACCTACAATAATACTAATTCAGATCATCTTCCAGTTGTTGATTCTCCACAGTGCTGGGGGATGGTGTCTTTTAGTTGGTGATCTCTTTCAGGCCTTTCCATACTGAAGCAGGATCACTGAAAAAAAAGGGTATTTAGCTTTCCAGTATAATTTCTCTTTGCAACTCTGCCATTACTCTTTGCCATCTCCATTTCAAGTTTGTATTTGGCCTGTTAATACAAGAATCTATCCTCATTTCTGCGAGCATCTTCTTTGGCCTGACGGAGCTGTCTGAGTTTTGGAGTGAACCATGGTTTGTCATTGTTGTATGTTAAATAAGTCCTGGTAGGAATGCACATATATTCACAGAAAATGATTTAAGATGTTATACAACAGGCTTGTAAATCCTGCTCTGCTTCATTGGTCCATCTTTTAACAGTCCTTAAAACAGGTTTAGCTGATTTCAGTTTCTCCCTGTAGGTTGGTATAAGATGAACCAATAAGTAATCAAAGTTCCCCAAAGCTGTCCTTGGAACAGAGTGATATGCATTCTTTATTGTGGTGTATAAGTGATCCAATTTATTACTGTCTCTGGTGGGACATGTGATGTACTGTCTGTATTTTGGCAGTTCACGGGAGAGATTGGCTTTATTAAAGTTCCCAAGAATGATTAAAACAGAGTCCAGGTGTTGTTGTTCTGTGTCTGTGATCTGATCTGCTAGTTTTTATCCATGTGTACTGGTGGAGGAATGTAAACACTCACAAGAATGAACGAGCAAAACCTCCGCGGCAAATAGAACTGCTTTCAGTTAATGGAAAGCGCTTCCAGATCAAGACAGCACATTTAACACTGTTAGATCTGTACACCACCTTTTGTTGATGTAAAAATGTCAACTGCCTCGCAATCTGCTCTAAACAGCTGAAAGCCTGGCAGATGGAGTGCACTGTCCGGAATTGCGTCATTCAGCCAGGTTTCCATGAAACACAGAGCAGCAGGATTTAAAAAAATCCTTCTTTGTCCTGGAAAGCAAAATAAGTTTGTCCGTTTTGTTGGGTATAGAGCGGAGATTCGCCAGATGGATGCTAGGCAATGGCGTTTGAAATCCGCACTTTCTGAGCTTAACAAGCGCGACGGCTCTCTTCCCCCGTCTGTGCATCCTGAAGCACTTGTTCAGCGCAGCTGCTCCGGTGTTTACAACATTCAGTAAAATGTCTGAATAATTTAAATCCAGTGTATGTGGTGTGTTGTCCCGAATGTTCAGCAGTTCATCCCTGGTGAAACTGATCATGTTTGATACACAAAAAAAAAAACTGAAAAAAAAAACAAACAAAAACAGTACAAACACTGGCCATCGCAAGTTTTCCTGGTTTGTCTTTAAGTATATAAAAACACCAGATAGACATATAAACGATCTTAAAAACTAGATTTTCACCATGGGGGTCTTGATAAGATATTAATATGTTGTAATACAGAATAACAGAATTACATTTAAAACAAGCATCTGGTCTGACCTAGCCTGGTTCTACCAGACTCTCGTACATTTCATTTGTACAGGAGTACTGAAGAGAAATGAAATTGAGCGGAAGTACGTAGGAGGGCAAAGCCAGGCTAGGTCTGACCTCCGTACACATCCAGTTTTATTCAAATGCAGATACAGAAAGATTTTTTGTTTTGCCAATGTTATAGATACACAGATATTGACTTTGCTGCAAAAGATTGCATTGCTCATGTTTGGATTGGTTTACAGTCTTACAGTCTAACTTAAAGAATAGTACAATTATAAGTTTTTTTTTAATGTACATCTACTAAATCTGTTCCATAATATCTTGATGAATATGAATAAATAATGAATAATGCATTCTTATAAGCATTATATATATATCTACACATCCAAAAGCTTTGTTTCAACATGGTTCCAGGTGGTCTGATCACAAGTTGTTAGGCAATAGAGTAATTTTTTTCCACTTTGTAGTAACATGCATCTCCAGTGAAAGCGCTTGTGATCAGATTTTAAGGGGGTGATCTTTGATTTAATTTCTCACATTTTTCACATTGCATGACTGGATAGTTTCCAGACAGCCCTCGTATTACAGTATTTCCCTCACCATGTTAGTGATGCTTCAGACTGATAAAGCTCCAAAGAGCACAAAAAAGCAGCAGTTTTAGTCAAGCAGCTGTATTAAATTAACCTTTGATTGCTTCACATGATGTGTCAGTGCAAGTTCTTGAGGTGTAATATGCATACTTAAATTCTCTTACTTAATGTGTGGTTACATTACCTCTTACAAGAGTAAAAGCCTGTGATATTTAACAAAAAAAGGTAACATTTAATTAACATTTTGATTATGTAAACCAATTTGAGTCACATTTTATGTTTGAAAGGTGCTATACAAATAAAGTTGTATTATTATTATTTATTATTATTATTTTAAGGACCAGTTTTCACTATTAACTAACATTCACATCACTTGCATATTGGCTGTTTATTAGTACTTATAAAACACATATTAATGCCTTATTCTGCATGACCATATTTTAGATCCCTTAATCCTACCCCATCCCTAAACCTAACAACTACCTTACTGTTAATAAACAGCAAATTAGGAATTTACTGAGGCAAAAGTTATATTTAATAGTTAATAAAGAGAATTGGACCCTAAAAACAAAAAAATATATCCAAGCAAAAACAAAAAAAGGGAAGAAAGAGGGAAAAAATGTTAAACGTACAGTATGTGATTTTTGGCCACCAGGGGTCACTCAATCAAAATAATAACATAAGACGTACTTTGATGACGTCGGGAAAGAGCGTGGGCTCATGGGAGTTGTTGTCATTGAAACACACGCTCTGTCGCTCCCCAGATTCTGCACTCATTCTAACTTAGTATTTTGACAATCACGTCTTTTCGAACGGAGAGATATATGAATTATCAGACCCCTATCAAATCAATATTCCATCTAGCTAGAAGTAATATATTTTAAAAAACACGGTCGCCTTTCGTTAATAATTATAATTACGTTTATACTATGATATCGAACAAGATAGTGAACTGCATTTGAAGCTACTTTATCCAGCTAGATGTAGAACAAATGTGGATTTACATTATACTATACATGAGAGCTAGTCCGTCTGCATTTTACACAAGACATCATAGTTTCACAAAATATACGGATAGATACAGTTAGCTGAATGGATGCATACCTGTTTATTAGAATGCAAGCGAGTTCGGCATCTCTCTGTAGTTTCAGCTTGCCACGAAGCTCTCTCCATCTTGGAAATGCAGCTCCAATATTTACCCGTGTCTTGTTTCTTCTCTTGTCCCAAAACCTTCTCGGGTCATTTATTTCACCCGTACGTTTGCGAAGCATAATCATGATCCATAACTAAGTTATTGATTGAGGTATAAATACTAATATAAAAAATATAAAATATAATAGTCTCGATCAAGGCTAGCTACTACTTTTTCTTTTTCGTCTCTTCTTTGCTTCTGTTCACCTTTGTATTTGGCGTTCCGCCGGGTTACACAGGAAGTTAGATAAACTAGAGGGGTCAAAGGTTATACGACGCCATAGACGGGCGACAAAACGGAAATAAAGAAATGTGCCGTGTCTTCTAATTAAACTATAATTTTCTCCGAATTTGAAAGTTTGTGGAAACTGTTGGGATAATGTAAGTACACAACTAAAAAATATATATAACATAGATATAGTGATATCTGCTATTTTTAAAACAGAAAAATTACATTTTGTGCCTTTAAGGAGAGAACAAGAAAATGTAACATCTAGGCTAAGACAAGAAAAGACGATTGAATCAGCTGGGCCCCAAGATAAAGTCATTTGGATGGAGCTGGTTTACATTGTTGTGGGAAACTTATGTGACCCTTGACATTCCCTCTTGCCATGTATAGTAAACACATGTTTCCGGAAATATTATCAAGAGAGGACTGTCATATTTCCAGTGATGCATCTCAACTCAACTTGTGTCAGAGACAGAGGCATCCTCTATCAACATTACACTTTAAAGCAAAGCAACTTTATCAAAAACAACATAAAAGGCTCCAGAACTCAAATTTTTGTTTCTGAACCTGACACTCCAGAGTGCAAGTGTATGTGTTTGTGTGTGTGGCCGTGTTTTTGTGACATATCGGGACACAACTTTGTATAATGACATGGGTATGACACAGGTATTACGAGGAGAGGGTGACTTATTGTCACACACCTGGACTCATTTTGTGTGTTTTTGCCCCTGTGACCCAGTTTCTGTCTCTATGTGGTTTGATTAGTTCCCAGGTGTGTCTAGTCATTTCCGCATGTGTTCCATGTCCCTGTTAATTTAGTCATTCCATCCACCTGTGTTTTCCCTATTATCCCTTGTATAAAAGCCTTGTCCTTTCAGTTCTGTTTTGTCGGGTCTACTCGTCTACTTGTTACTTGTCAACTTGTCAACTCGTCTACTTGTTACTTATCAACTTGTCTACTTGTCCACTTGTTACCTGTTACTTGCCACTTGCCACTTGCCACCTGTTATTTGCTACTTACCTTGCCTATGTTTGATTTAATAAATCCTTGTTTCGTTTATCCCTCGGCTCCGTGTTCCTTCCAGCAGCGTAAGCCGTGACAGAAGACCCGACCTAAAAAGTTAAAAAAACTGCGTGTTTTCCCTCCGTTTTGTTTTCCGTTTTTTCACAGTCTTTTTCTTTCCGTAGTGTGTCATGGATCCCCTCTATCGCCCCGAATACCTCCTCCTCCTGCTGGAGCAGGAGGGACTGTCTCTCGAGGACCATACCAGACGGTTTCTCTTGACAGCTAATGCCACCAGCTACCCGGACCACGCGCTCTGCACCTTTTATCACGCCAGCCTGAACTCCAGGTGCAGAGCGTTGTCGCCCGAAGATGGTCCTCGGGAGGATTTCGCCGCATTCATAGAGTGGAATCTGGTGAGAAATGGGTCACCTCTCACGGTCGGCCCAATGGAGGATCTCGCCAGGTCCACTCTGGACCCAGAGCCCAGCCTACAATCTCCCCACGGTACGAGGCATAAGCCCGAGCCCACCGATGACGGAGAGCCAGAGAGCAACCCGTCAGACCAGGTGCGAGAGCCGGCGACACTGCCCACCACGAGGGAGCAAAATGTGGAGCGCCAAATGGGTCAAAATGAGGGGGTTTCCAATTCACCTATGCCAGATCCTCCTGTAAGCCCAGGACGGGCTCCTGATCCTCTGTTAAGCCCAGGAAGGGCTCCTGATCTTCCGTTAAGCCCAGGACGGGCTCCTGATCCTCCTTTAAGCCCAGGACGGGCTCCTGATCCTCCTGTAAGCCCAGGACGGGCTCCTGATCCTCTGTTAAGCCCAGGACGGGCTCCTGTTCCCCCGTTAAGCCCAGGACGGGCTCCTGATCCTCTGTTAAGCCCAGGACGGGCTCATGTTCCCCCGTTAAGCCCAGGACGGGCTCCTGATCCTCTGTTAAGCCCAGGACGGGCTCCTGATCTTCCGTTAAGCCCAGGACGGGCTCCTGATCCTCTGTTAAGCCCAGGACGGGCTCCTGATTCCCCGTTAAGCCCAGGACGGGCTCCTGATCCTCCTTTAAGCCCGGGACGGGCTCCTGATCCTCCGTTAAGCCCAGGACGGACTCCTGATTCCCCGTTAAGCCCAGGACGGGCTCCTGTTCCCCCGTTAAGCCCAGGACGGACTCCTGTTCCCCCGTTAAGCCCAGGACGGGCTCCTGATCCTCCTTTAAGCCCAGGACGGGCTCCTGATCCTCCTTTAAGCCCAGGACGGGCTCCTGATCCTCCGTTAAGCCCAGGACGGGCTCCTGAACCCCCGTTAAGCCCAGGACGGGCTCCTGAACCCCCGTTAAGCCCAGGACAGGCTCCTGATCCTCCGTTAAGCCCAGGACGGGCTCCTGATCCTCCGTTAAGCCCAGGTAGGGCTCCAGCCCCAGAGCTTACTCCAATGCCTGCTCCTCCAAAATTCCCACCCTCCCACCCACTCCTGCCTCCTCCTCCGCTGTCGTCTGGCTGCCCCTCTGCTCGCCCTCAGCCTACCATCATTGTGGTGCGAGCTCAGCGGGACCGCCATCCTCCAGCGACGCCTTGGTCGGCGTCTCCCTCACCTCCGCCTCCAGCCTCTGAGGCCTGGACTCCGCCTCGGCCCGTTGACCCGTCGGCTCCACCATGGCTCCTAGCTCCTTCCTATCCGCCGTGGCCCGGCAGTCCGCAGGCTCTGCCTGTCTCCTTCGTCCCTCCGGCTCCGCCTTGGTCTGGCATTGTCCATCCTATGCCTCGGGACTCCACTCCTCCGGCTTCGCCTCATCCCTCCGTCCCTCCGGCTCCGTCAGGCTCCTTCATCCCCTCGGCTACACCTCAGTCCTCGGTCACTCTGGCCTCACCGCGGCCTTCCGGGTCCACATCGCCGCGTCAGTCACCAGAGCCATCAGTTCCGCCTAGGACCTCCGGCTCCTCCCCGTCACCCTGGCTCTTCGGCTCTCCGTCTCCGCCTCGGGCTCCTCCTCCACTTGCTCCGTTGCCATGGGTCGAGTCCCTGGAGTCGGTGACCATTCCTCCTCCATGGCTCCTTCCTCCGTCGGCCCCACCTTGGGCCGTTATGGCTGTGGCCTGGGTCCTGCTGGGTACCTCCTGCTTCAGATCCTTCCTGTCTCCTCCCTGGCTCCTCCCTCCGTCATCTCCTCCCTGGCTCCTTCCTCTGTAGTCCCTGTCTGCTGGCCCCCTCCTGGGAGGCTGTCCTCCACCGGAACCTCCTCCCAAGTTCCCACCCACGCCTTCCTTTGTTGTTTCTACGGTGCGAGGACGCACCTACCGGGAGGGGGGAATACTGTCACACACCAGGACTCATTTTGTGTGTTTTTGCCCCTGTGACCCAGTTTCTGTCTCTATGTGGTTTGATTAGTTCCCAGGTGTGTCTAGTCATTTCCGCATGTGTTCCATGTCCCTGTTAATTTAGTCATTCCATCCACCTGTGTTTTCCCTATTATCCCTTGTATAAAAGCCTTGTCCTTTCAGTTCTGTTTTGTCGGGTCTACTCGTCTACTTGTTACTTGTCAACTTGTCAACTCGTCTACTTGTTACTTGTCAACTTGTCTACTTGTCCACTTGTTACCTGTTACTTGCCACTTGCCACTTGCCACCTGTTATTTGCTACTTACCTTGCCTATGTTTGATTTAATAAATCCTTGTTTCGTTTATCCCTCGGCTCCGTGTTCCTTCCAGCAGCGTAAGCCGTGACACTTATGAGGACATAACCCATGTCCCCATTTTTCAAAATGCTTATAAACCATACAGAATGAGTTTTTTTGAGAAAGTAAAAATGCACAAAGTTTCCTGTGAGGGTTAGGGTTAGGTGTAGGGTTGGTGTAGGGCCATAGAATATACAGTTTGTACAGTATAAAAACCATTACGCCTATGGGATGTCCCCACTTTTCACAAAAACAAACATGTGTGTGTGTGTTGCAAATTTCCTCACTTTTTTTAAGCTGTGTACATTAAGCATGTGCTTTTGACTTCAATTAATATATCCTGGAATAACATTTTACATCAAAGGTGCATTACAGCACTTGTGAGAACTCTTAAAATTAAATGACAATTAGAGCATTTCAAATTCATGTAAAGGTTACACTTTATTTCGATAGCCCTCTTTAGAAATTCTACTTACTAACTTTGCAACTACGTGTCAACTAACACGTAACTAACTCATTAATTGGCAACAATATATCAACTAACTTTCATTAGAGCAGACTGTTAGGTAAGGGCAGTGGTTCCCAAACAGCATGTACCCTTTTCTAGTAATAGCACAATTCACTGTATATAGGGCTTTAGATTAGCTGTCCGGTCTCTTAAGTAAAATTCTCTTTCACTTGCCCCTTGAAAAAATATCACTTATTCCAGACAAGTATTAATGCAGAGATCTGTTACTGTTTATAAAATTTGACCTTCCAAAGTGGGAGTGACCATGTTACATTTGGTGGGTGTTAATGTCAAGCACTGTCTGTATATTAGAAAACATAAAAATTTCAGTTACAAATAAAAAGAATATGAAAGAATACTATAATTTACTACACTTTTTTGTGATATTGATAGCCCTGCAAGCTTGCACACATCATCAAAATCATTCTCTCGCACAGCCCTGGTGGTCAGTCTGCGCACCCCAATTTGGGAACCGCTGGGTTAGAGTAAACATTAGGGTTAGTAGAAATGACAAATTATTTACAATGAGTAGAATGTCTGTTGATGGACCCTCAAAATAAAGTCTTAGCAGATATTGAGCACACAGTCTACTAATACTCTAATGACTGGTAGTTGACGTGGTTGTAAATATACTTATAGTTAGTAGAATGTCTAAAGTGGACTGTCAAATTAAAGCTTTACCATAAGTAAAAGCCATGAGACTGCTAGTATGCATTAAGTGTGGGACGAGTCTTAAAAATTGTCTAGTTGTATGATAAATGCTTCTCTGTTATGTCCTACTGATATAATTAACAGGATATAGATAACTTTGAAGTTACCACATTGTATGATAGATTTACCTTTGTTGTTTGTGTAGTGTATAATAATTTCATTTAGTGATTATATGTGATTTACTAGGCATAATGAATGAAAGAATTATCCAAAAAGAGTTACTCAATCATGCATTCAACATACATTTCGAACTTACTGTAATAGAGTTTAATTAATTTGGAGTTTCAGCATTAATTACATATTTTTGGTAACTTCAAATTAGCAATTCTAATGATATCATTCCTTATCGTTATAGCTGTGGCATGGACTTATTTATTTATTTTTCACAGATTTAGAATTATTATTAAAACTTTATCGACATATTTATCATTTTTTTTATCATTCTACTTATCCCTGTGTAAGGGTCAGTAAGATGTTCTTTAAAAAATGCCTTTCAGTACATTGATTATAGAAGCTACATATACAGATTGATTAAATATTTATAACAAAATAATAGTAATTTGCTTTGCATGTAGAAGTTAGAAAGCATGGTTTGATGTGGATGTTAGCAGCTCTTTGCTGTCTCTAGTACTGTAGTATGAATGTTAACAGGTTAAGTGTTCTTTCACTATTCTTCTCTACATGTTGTGCTTGCATCTATCTTAATGAATGTGAATTTAGATAACAAAACTTTATTACAGGACAGAGTACAACAGAAACAGAGGAAAGGCAACAAAAACAATCTGTGTATCTCTTTTCTACTTGTAGGTCTCAAATACCTTTCTATCTCAGATTCAGCTGTTGAGAAGATATCAGGATCAGGCATGGAGCCAGTCAAAACATCAGCAGGAGGCGCTTAGTTGATGAACTATTTGTCACCATTTTGACAGCCCCGTCTCTTGTGCATGTTTAACTTTTTGGTTGGGTGATCTGGGTGTTACCTCTGTGAAGCTGAAGACACAGCTCTACTTCAGCGTTACCGACCCAAGAGTGAAGCTTTTAAATTAAACCTCTGTAATACGGCTGACCAGATCTGTAGGAGGGACCCAGGGATTGGTATGTGAACCAAGGTCAGGAATAGGACAGAAAACCAAGTTTAGAACTGTTTAACATGCAGAAAAAATAGGACTGGCAACAGTTAAAGATAATATAAGATAATATGAAGAGTTTGGCTCCAAAACGCGATAAACGGCATAAAAAAAAAAAAAAAAAAGTTTCCGCCAAAATCAGTATTGTTTCTGGTCGGTATTGAAAAGTCAATTTCTATTTGCAGAGTTATCAGGTCATGTTTTCTCCCTTTTTTCCAAACTGTGACAAGCGCCAGTCTCCCTTTTTTGCAGAATGCGATATATCTGCTCAACCAATCACAGCGCACCATTCCACGCACTGTAAACGGTAACAACCAATCACAGTGCACCATTCCACACACTCTAGACAGTAATGGCGGTACTTTGAATGCACCCCACATCTTAGTTTTACTCCTCTAATTTGTACTTTGTGATCAACAAACAAGGGCTGCACGATAAATCGCATGTGATTGTCATCAACATCTCAAAAGTAAAGCAGATTTAATTTAATACACAGAGCCGTGTCACTGACAAGCTGTGCTATATTGCGTTTATTAGATGAATCGCATTTGATTACTAACGTGATATTGCGTAGCTTGTCAGTGTTACTGTTTTTATTAATGCCATTTATGTTTTTGTTAATACAGCACATAGCACTAGTCAACTAAATGAATGTAACATAGCATAGATGAATGCACATTTGGAAATAGAAATGTAAGTGAAATATCATTTTGGAATTTCTGTGGTCTAGTGTGATGTTGTTCATGTTCATGATGAATTTTTATTTTATAGCTTTAATTAATTTATAGCTGTAGCATGGAGTCAGAGATGTTTGGATCCAAATGCATTAGTTTATTAAGAATGGTCAGACAGGCAGAATTCAGGTAACAGCGTTAAGTGTGTCATGGGATATCCAGAATCAATAACAATACCAGGCAGAGGTCGGGGCAGGCGGCAGAGTATCACAGGCGGAATAACAATCCAAGATCAGACACGGAAGGAACAAACACAGGGAAAAGGCTCGGAAATGCCAGACAGAACGAAACAAGACATCACCCTTATTGATAGTCCAAACACAGTTTATATAGGGGAGTGGTAATGGGGAAAACCTGGTGGTTATTAGCCCTAAGCACGGAATTATGGGAAATGGAGTTGGGAATGGAAATACACACCAAATACAATAGTTCTGAGGGGAGTGCCCTCTATTGGAGCTCATGGGCACTCCAGCTGATGATCGTGACAATAGCATTAACAAGATGACCCGTTGAATTCATTTCAGAAGTGATGACTGATGGATGTATTTTTAGTACAGTGCCTGTATATAAGTATTGATGTATGATATAATATAATTTGCATTGACCAAGTTCAGAGGCTGTCATATGTGGATCAACTTACTATGTTGTGTTATTTCATCAGTTTCAATATGAAAAATAACTTTCATATTGATTCTGTTGGGGAAAAAAATAATATCATTTTGTAATAAATCTTTGAAAATCAAACCTGCATTTTAATTTTTAATGTTATTATAATCTAAAGGTGCCATGTGAAAGTTTGAAACAGAAAATAGTGGTTTTCATCTTGCCACTTTCATGGTAAAGAAAGCAAATTTTTACTCAAATTAATCAAAATTGATTTATTGCATTTTGGAACAAAACCCTTCATATATATTATAAATTTTTTTTAGCATTTCTGGATTTAAGCAGATCTGAGTTTTTATAGCAAATCAAAATTGACTATAAATTACAAAATATACTGCATGAGTAAATTACAGATCACGTGGAAACAACTGGAAGGAAGGACTCGAGACAATCTGGTTTGAGGTCACTTCCCATCCAAAAAACTAAAATCAACAACAACAACAAATAAACAATAATAAAAAATTATATATATAATAATTAGGGCTGGTAATTTAACGCGTTAATTAGATTAATTAATTATGGAGAAAACTAACACGTTAAAATTATTAAAGCATTTAATGCACTTGCCCAGCCCCAGAACTATGCATCGTCTGCCATTTTATATAGTCGATTGATGACTAATATGAGGCAGGGCAATAGCTTACTCTGTGATGGGGCCAAGAGAATATCATTAAATTTCAAATCTCAAATAGTTTTTTAAATGTCTAATGAATCATGTTTCACCACTGTTTTCTGAATTGGTCAGTAGGCGCCCGAACTCTCATTGGGCAAACATACAAGCCACTGTTAGTGGTGACTGTCTTGTTCCAAAGTATAAGACCTCTTTTGGCTTTCTCTGGAAAGAAGCCAAAACTTTGAAATGGCTTACCTACTAATTTAAAACTAGAGACCAATGGTAATGCTTTTAACATAGGACTTAAACAATGGTTAAAAACCAAACAACAGTGCTCACACGAATAATTCTTTATATCATATTACTATTGCAATATTTTCTGACTATGTTGTCTTGGCTTTATAGCTTCTGTATAAATGAATTGTCTATTTTTTTCTTGTTGTAATTTTATTTTTTTCTTCTTTATTAGTATTGTTATTATTACTTTAACATTGTTATTGGTGTTTATTATTATTGGCATTGTTAATTTATTTTTCTCTCTTTTCTGAAAAATGTCCTATGGACTGGTGTTGAAAATTAGCATGCGTGCTAAAAGACTTAAGCATAGTGCATATGGTTTGTCCAATGTAACTATGATGTCCGTGTTAAATAAAAATCCCTTGACAGACCAGGATGCTTTTTCACATGCCCTACTGACATATATTTCACCCTTTATTTTACTCAAATGAGTGTCTGTAGGGACTGCAGGCTTGCATATGCACAGTCTGCAGGCTTTGAAACTCTGAAAAAAAAAAGTTGTGATCAAAGAGATAATACAATTACCTATGGTTTAAATGGCTAAATGGGTCAGGGATAATAAACCTCATCATATGAATAGGAAAATTTCACTTGTCTGCTTTTACAACCGCATTGTGTTTAAAATTGTGCTCTGGCAAACAATTCTCACTCAGTGATGGTGGCATTGGACTCATGTGACCATGGTGTACTGTAGTTTGTTCTTCAGTGATTATATTTAGGTTTCAAAATCCTCATGATGAACCAAACATGTAAGAATCATAAACTTTAATTTGTCACAGAGTTTATTTTCCACAATTACTCAAAAGAGTAATGCTAGATGCTAACCCTTGTGAAAAAAGTGTGCTTTTTGTGTACTTCAAATCTTAAAACTAAACTTTTTAAGAGTGCACTTGCAAATAATATAATAAAAAAATAAAAAAATCAAAGGCCACGTAAGTGTACTTAAAGAGAGTATACTTTAATGACAAAAGGTATTAACATACTTAAGTGCACTTTATAAAAATTCACTTTATAATAATATCTAATTAAGTATTACTTAAACACACATTTTACATAATTATGATTTTATTGTTTTAAATAAGTACACATATTTTTATATTTTTATCACTATACTAAACCACATTTAAAATAACAGATTTTAATTTCAACTTAAGTGTTTTCTCCAAAATAATGTTTGTTAATGTATTTTAAAGGTATTTAGTCTATAATATAAACTATGTGCATTAATGCAGTTAAAATAAATCTTTCTTCTAAACTTCAATACACTTTCTTCTCCAATAATACTTATAGATGAAATTTTCATCACCAGTTCCTGCACTATGAGCTTTACAAAGTTTAATTTTCTACATAATATTTGACATAAAGTGTCATTTATGAGGGGACCGAATTTGTATATAGTACTGTAGTTTACATTTGTGTACATAATACTTTGAATATCATTATGTTGTTCTAAGTTACTTAAACACAAATTTAAGTGCATTAGCCTAAGTTTAGCAAATCTAGCAAATCGAACTGTCCGAAAGAACTACTGGTGATCCGAAAACCGATGCAACCGGTTCTTTTGTTCGTTATCTGGCTCGGCTTGGTGTTCATCTTCAGTTCTCTCTTCACAGCAGTTCAGTCAGTGTACTGTTTGAGTGCATGCATTACTCCGGGATATTGGTTTGTTTGAACTCAGAGGGAGTGTCAGCCACATTAAAAAAGTTAACAGCTTAAGTCAATTTGTGGATTAATGCGTATTAGAGATGCGAACCGTTTAAAACGATTCAGTTCAATTTGGTGAACTGAATGATTCGTTCGCGAACCGGATATCCAGACTGCTTTGTTCTAAACTCTCTAACACAATAGACACGGAAGAGAAGACAATGCTGAATAACGTCGTCGTTTTTGCTATTTTTGGACCAAAATGTATTTTCGATGCTTCAAAAAATTCTAACTGACCATCTGATGTCACATGGACTACTTTGATGATGTTTTTCTTACCTTTCTGGACATGGACAGTAGACCGTACACACAGCTTCAATGGAGGGACTGAGAGCTCTCGGACTAAATCTAAAATATCTTAAACTGTGTTCCAAAGATAAACTGAGGTCTTACGGGTTTGAAACAACATGAGGGTAAGTTATTAATTACATAATTTTGCTATCTGGGTAAACTAATGTGTGAGAAGAGCGTGTTGTCGTGTACCTGGGGGGGGGGGGGGGGGGGGTTAAATGCGGGGCTGAAGCGAAATACATCTTATTATTGTATTAGATTATAAAAATAATAGTTATGATTATTATTATAATCTAATACATTAATAAGAAAATGAGCATAATATGCCTTGATTGTCGACAGAGAAATCTGCTTATGTCGATATCTCTGACTATCATCGATACACGATTCTATCGTCTATCGGCACAACCTTATTATAGGCTACACTGCACTGTAAAAATGTATTTTAGTTAGGTAAATGGGTAATGAATGAGACTAATATTTAATGTACAAAATCGATATCGATATTACATATATCAGATGCAAGACATGGGTAAGGCCATGATGGATTGTTTCAAGAGAAGAGATAATCAGCTCAAGTCTATGATGAGTTCTGCCCCGAATGCTGTGTCTACTCCTATAGCTTCACAAGCCTTCACAGCGTCATTCCCGGTTGGTCAGACAATGTCTACATCTCACACAATTCCTTATAAGGTGGCAATCAAACTAGATTTCCCCGTATTCGGACGTACAGAAGTTGAAGATCCAACTTGATCGACCAATGAGTGATGGTGAGATATTGGCAATACGTCCATCAGTATTGATGCACACCGGTAAAGACTGGTGGATGTCGGAGAAAATCCACGTCAACATGTGGAATCAATTCAAAGCTGTATTCCTTTGTTCCCTTCTACCAGATGACCATGAGGAAAATGAGAGAGAGAGAAAGCAAGAGATAGGTGAAAGTATTCAGACATTTGCTTTTCAATTTAGAGCTATGTGTCTGAGGCTGAGGCCATCGATGACAGAAAGAGAAATACTTCAGGCCACATTAAGGAACTGTAATCCTCGAGTTGCCAGTATTCTGAGAAGCACAGCCACGGCCTTTGATGAGCTGGTACGTGTTGGATCTTTAGTGGAATGGGACATGGCAAAGGAAATAGTTTATTGGAAGCAACGCAATGCTGAGCAAGTCAGCAGAAAAGGAGAGTCAGACAGATCAGTTAAAGGCAGAGGCGGAAGCCATAACATTGACCTACTATCAGAAAGTAACATCAAGCTTTTAACCTTTTCTGTAGTATTGCAGAAACATCCGGTTGAAGCTGTGATAGACACTAGTAGCTCATATTTGTTGATTCAAGAGTCCTTGTGGAGGAAATGGAAGGATTATGCTGAGTCCTGGAATCCAACAGAGGACTGTCATTTGCTCTTGCCAATGGCCAAGTACAATGAGCCCTTGGAGTAGTCAGTTGGGAATGTACATTGCAAGATATCACATGCCCAGTGCGGCTGTTCATTATGAGGAATCAAGATCTGTCATTTCCACTCATTCTTGGTCTTGATTTCCTTGTGGCTTAAAGCTTGACTTCAACAGTTTTTCTTCATTCATTCCCTGGACAAGAAACAACACAATCATTTTCTTGCTATTTACAACCTGCCAGTGTTAACATTCACTGTGCATTCAACTATACAAGTGTCAGAAAATACTATAACCATTATTAAGGATTTGGTGAGTCAAGCTGATATTTCATGTAGTGAGAAGAGGCAACTGGACTGGACATCCTTTTGGACTGCTTTCATTACAAAAAATAATTAATATGAGTTAATTCGTCTTCCCTTTGGGCTGAAAAAATGCGGGAGCTACCTTCCAAAAACTAATAAACAGAATATTGAAGTATTTGCTTGGTAAATGTTGCTTTGTGTATATTGATGACATTGTGGTGTATTCGAAAGATGTCCAACAACATATCAAAGATCTTAAGGCAGTGTTCTGTGAAATGGAAGCAGGTGGGTTGACACTAAACCTTAAGAAGTGTAACCTCTGTAAAAAAATCATTGTCCTTTTTGGGACATGTGATTTCTGAAGAAGGGATCAAAACAGAAGGGACCAAGGTGGAAGCCGTGAAGAACTTTCCCACACCAAGGAACTGAAAGGAAGTTCAGCGCTTACTCTGCCTTGCTGGATGGTATCATTAGTTCATTTCACATTTTTCAAAACTCGCTGCTCCGTTACATGCTCTCAAGAGGAAGAATATGCCATGGAATTGGACTGATTAGGGCCAGGATGCCTTTGAGGAACTGAAGGATGCTTTGCAAAAAGCCCCGGTTATAGTGCCACCAGATCCTAGCAGACCATTTAAAGTACAGACTGATACAAGCAACATCGGGTTGGGGGCTGTTCTGACCCAGGAATTAGACCAAGGTGAACGTGTCATTGCATATGCATCACGACTACTTCATGGAGCGGAGAAATCTAACTCTGTATCAAAGTCAAAGTCAAAGTCACCTTTATTTATATAGCGCTTTAAACAAAATCCATTGCGTCAAAGCAACTGAACAACATTCATTACGAAAACAGTGTCAATAATGCAAAAAAGGTAGTTAAATGCAGTTCATCATTGGATTTAGTTATGTCATCTCTGTTCAGTTAAATAGTGTCTGTGCATTTATTTGCAATCAAGTCAACGATATCGCTGTAGATGAAGTGTCCCCAACTAAGCAAGCCAGAGGCGACAGCGGCAAGGAACCGAAACTCCATCGGTGACAGAATGGAGAAAAAAACCTTGGGAGAAACCAGGCTCAGTTGGGGGGCCAGTTCTCCTCTGACCAGACGAAACCAGTAGTTCAATTCCAGGCTGCAGCAAAGTCAGATTGTGCAGAAGAATCATCTGTTTCCTGTGGTCTTGTCCTGGTGCTCCTCTGAGACAAGGTCTTTACAGGGGATCTGTATCTGGGGCTCTAGTTGTCCTGGTCTCCGCTGTCTTTCAGGGATGTAGAGGTCCTTTCTAGATGCTGATCCAGAATCTGGTCTGGATACGTACTGGATCCGGGTGACTGCAGTGACCCTCTGATCTGGACACAGACTGGATCTGGTGGCCACGGTGACCTCGGAACAAGAGAGAAACAGACAAATATTAGCGTAGATGCAATTCTTCTAATGATGTAGCAAGTACATAGGGTGTTATGGGAAGTGTTTCCGGTTCCGGTTTACCTAATTAATGCAGCCTAAAAATCCTTTAACGGATTTGGATAATAAAAGCATATTAGTATGTTATGTGTATGCCAGGTTAAAGAGATGGGTCTTTAATCTAGATTTAAACTGCAAGAGTGTGTCTGCCTCCCGAACAATGTTAGGTAGGTTATTCCAGAGTTTAGGCGCCAAATAGGAAAAGGATCTGCCGCCCGCAGTTGATTTTAATATTCTAGGTATTATCAAATTGCCTGAGTTTTGAGAACGTAGCGGACGTACAGGATTATAATGTAAAAGGAGCTCATTCAAATACTGAGGTGCTAAACCATTCAGGGCTTTATAAGTAATAAGCAATATTTTAAAATCTATACGATGCTTGATAGGGAGCCAGTGCAGTGTTGACAGGACCGGGCTAATATGGTCATACTTCCTGGTTCTAGTAAGAACTCTTGCTGCTGCATTTTGGACTAGCTGTAGTTTGTTTACTAAGCGTGCAGAACAACCACCCAATAAAGCATTACAATAATCTAACCTTGAGGTCATAAATGCATGGATTAACATTTCTGCATTTGACATTGAGAGCATAGGCCGTAATTTAGATATATTTTTGAGATGGAAAAATGCAGTTTTACAAATGCTAGAAACGTGGCTTTCTAAGGAAAGATTGCGATCAAATAGCACACCTAGGTTCCTAACTGATGACGAAGAATTGACAGAGCAACCATCAAGTCTTAAACAGTGTTCTAGGTTATTACAAGCAGAGTTTTTAGGTCCTATAATTAACACCTCTGTTTTTTCAGAATTTAGCAGTAAGAAATTACTCGTCATCCAGTTTTTTATATCGACTATGCAATCCATTAGTTTTTCAAATTGGTGTGTTTCACAGGGCTGCGAAGAAATATAGAGCTGAGTATCATCAGCATAACAGTGAAAGCTAACACCATGTTTCCTGATGATATCTCCCAAGGGTAACATATAAAGCGTGAAGAGTAGCGGCCCTAGTACTGAGCCTTGAGGTACTCCATACTGCACTTGTGATCGATAGGATACATCTTCATTCACTGCTACGAACTGATGGCGGTCATATAAGTACGATTAAAACCATGCTAATGCACTTCCACTGATGCCAACAAAGTGTTCAAGTCTATGCAAAAGAATGTTGTGGTCAATTGTGTCAAACGCAGCACTAAGATCCAATAAAACTAATAGAGAGATACACCCACGATCAGATGATAAGAGCAGATCATTTGTAACTCTAAGGAGAGCAGTCTCAGTACTATGATACGGTCTAAATCCTGACTGGAAATCCTCACATATACCATTTTTCTCTAAGAAGGAATATAATTGTGAGGATACCACCTTTTCTAGTATCTTGGACAGAAAAGGGAGATTCGAGATTGGTCTTTAATTAACTAGTTATTTGGGGTCAAGTTGTGGTTTTTTGATGAGAGGCTTAATAACAGCCAGTTTGAAGGTTTTGGGGACATATCCTAATGACAATGAGGAATTAATAATAGTCAGAAGAGGATCTATGACTTCTGGAAGCACCTCTTTTAGGAGCTTAGATGGTATAGGGTCTAACATACATGTTGTTGGTTTAGATGATTAAACAAGTTTATACAATTCTTCCTCTCCTATAGTAGAGAATGAGTGGAACTGTTCCTCAGGGGGTCTATAGTGCACTGTCTGATGTGATACTGTAGCTGATGGCTGAATGGTTGCAATTTTATCTCTAATAGAATCGATTTTAGAAGTAAAGTAGTTCATAAAGTCATTACTGCTGTGGTGTTGGGAAATGTCAACACTTGTTGAGGCTTTATTTTTCCATAATTTAGCCACTGTATTGAATAAATACCTGGGGTTATGTTTGTTTTCTTCTAAAAGAGAAGAAAAGTAATCGGATCTAGCAGTTCTCTTACGAGAGCTCTCTCGTACTGCGTCTTAGCTAAGACGCTACGGGAAAAGTCTCTTTTCACGAAATACTGAAGCAAAAAATTATCCTTAATTTTGTATTTTTGTAAAGCGCATTTGCAGCAGTACACAGCCATAGGCGAGATGGCTCATTCGCTCATTGGCTTGTTCTGCGGCAACTGCACAGCCTATCGAGCGCGGGCTGATGCAACATCAGACCAATAAGGGCGCTTCGCGCCCTTCTTGCCCCTTCCCGCCGAAACGGGTGTGGCCCAACCTATAAAAGGAGCTCGAAAAGGCTGACTCACCTGATTTTTCATCTCTTCAGCGAAGCTCACGCATCGCTGGATCACGGAGGAAGCAAGCGCCGGCTGAGAAAGCACATCAGCAGGACGAGCCATTCTGAAGCTGCTGGCATCGCCGCCTTCCATTGCCGTTCCTGCTGCGCTATCCGGCGCCTATATCCTTTCAATCCTGTTATATACAAGCTGTTCTTTATGTGTGTGTGTGTGTTCGCCCTGCGACACACACTCATAAAAGAGCTTGCGTCTTTTTTAAGATGCCTTCCTGCGGCTCGTCAGAGCCCCACTCAGCGAGGGAGACCGGTACGTCATCTGTGTCTCCTGCCTGGGTGAAGATCATGCAGCGCTCGCTCGCTGACGGCGGATGCCCCCACCCTGTTGCCATGGTGACTCTGAGGACTCGCCTGGCCTTTTTCTCTGAGCCTGCATTCTCCGCTGCGCTGAGGCGCCGTAAAAGCATTGCTTCCAGCGGATTCCGGAAACGTCTTCAGCTCAACCGAGCTCGCCGGTTCGCCCTGCTTCACCGGCCCCCCCTGCATCGCTTCCCGGTGGGCAGCGCCCGCTGTTTGCCGGCGCGTCGTCCGAGGAAGTCGATCTCAGGGCCGCGTCGGGGGAAGAGGACACGCGCTCTCTGCTAGCTTCGGGCAGTGAGGGCTGGGCGAGCTCCGAGGATCTGGCGCCTTCTGCTCAGAAGCCCAGCAGACGAGCTGACATCGAGAAGGAGCCGGGGCGAATGCTCGTGTTGGCCGCGATGAGTCTCGGCCGCGAGTGGTTTGCACCAGCGCCCCCCCCCTCTCGTTCCCGGCTGGATGGTATTTCCCTTTCGGATGAGCGTACTTCTCAAAGCCCGCCTCATTTCTTCCTGAGCTTCACGAAGAGGTGGCGAAGGCTTGGAACGCTCCATATTCAGCACGAACTCGTTCGTCTGTCTCACTAGCATTCTCCACACTGATGATGCTAAAAACAGGAACTACCACTCACTTCCGCCAGTGGAACAGGCGATAGCGATGCACCTTTGTCCGCCCTCTGCTGGACGGCGGCAAAAGCGGTGTTGCCATCTAAAGCCTCCTGTGTGACGCTGTGTCGACACTACTAACGATGGCTGCTTCATCGAAGCGCAGGTGTACGAGTTCCGCTGTGGCCGAGCTCTCACCCAAGCGTGCCGCTGTTTCAGTTCCAGGAATTGTGACTGTCTCAGCGTTTTCTGCAATGCGCAAGCCTGCACAGTTGCCCGCTTGCCTGCACACAAAAGCCGTTATCACAACAGCTTCAGCAACGCAGCTCGAGACCCCCGTTCTCGCTCTACTGGCCGTCGCCCCGCGCCGCGGGGACCGCGGCAGAGGATTATGGTGAGGCCGGGAGCCCCGAAGCCATCCTGGGAAAGCCATCTACGCATGCTGCATGACGCTGCGTCGGCACTACACACGATGGCTGCTTCATCGAAGCGCCGGTGTACGAGTTCCGCTGCGGCCGGGCTCTCACCTAAGCGCGCCGCTGTTTCAGTTTTCCAGAGATTGTGACTGTTTCAGCGTTGTTTGCAATGCGCAAGCCTGTACGGTTGCCCGCTTGCCTGCACACGAAAACCGTTATCACGGCTACCCAGATATTTCCCGAAAAAGGTGTAATTTCTGGTGTTCCGGCCACGGCCGATGGTGCTATAAATGTAGTGACGATGCCCACTGCTCAGTGCCCATCTCCGCATATAAGCACAGCCCTTCACACAGGGCTCGCGCCTATAAAAGCGACTCAAGTCGATCACGCGCACTACATAGTAGACGTGCCCACTCCTCAGTGCCCACAATCACTATGTCACACGCGTCATGTGGTTTCTGTAAAAACGAAACCCGTGCACGTTCGTCCGGCCACGGCCGATGGTGCTATAAATGTAGTGACGATGCCCACTCCTCAGTGCCCATCTCCACATGTAAGCACAGCCCTGCACACAGGGCCTGCGCCCATAATGTCGACTCAAGTCGGTCGCGCACACTGCATAGTAAACGTGCCCACCCCTCAGTGCCCACAATTACTATGTCACACGCGTCATGTGGTTTCTGTAAAAACGAAATCCGTGCATGCTCGATGGTGCTATAAATGCAGTGACGATTCCCACTACCCAGTGCCCATCTCCACATGTAAGCACAGCCCTGCACACAGGGCTAGCGCACATAAGATCGACACAGATCGGTCGAGCGCGCCGCATAGTAAACGTGCCCACTTCCCAGTGCCCACATACACTATGTCACATACGGCGCGGGGCTTCTGTAAAAACGAGGCCCGTGCACGTACATTCTGCACAGGCAGACAGCGAGTTGAAAGTGGTAAAAGTGCACACATGCAGCCCACGGTTACTCGCAGATATATCGAGTCCCACGGGACCCGCTCAGCCTCCCTCCAGTCGGTTAAGCGCCGGAACGGGGTCGAGGAAGAGCGATCTGCCCGCTGTGATCAGCGCGCTCCCCGCCTCAGATGCGCAGCACACTCGAGCGCCGCCGTTGCCCAGTCAACAGAGCGCGTTTCGCATCCAGCCCTTAGCCATTCATGCAGATGCATGGTCAGTGCTTCCAGGGGTTTCGGATTGGGTGCTAGGCATTATAAAGAGAGGCTACTCGCTACAGTTTTCTCGACGCCCACCGTGCTTTTCAGCGTGCGTCGAAACTACGGTCAAAACAGAAGTAGCACACATACTTCGGGCCGAAATATCAAAACTGTTGAGCAAAGGGGCTGTAGAGCCTGTGTCTCAAAGCGAGGGGGGGCTGTACAGCAGATACTTTCTGGTGCCCAAGAGAGACGGGGGTCTCCGGCCCATACTGGATCTAAGACAGCTGAACAGGCATTGATGAAACGCAGTTTCAAAATGCTCACGACCAGGAAGCTCCTCGCGCAGATTCGCAGAGGGGACTGGTTCATGTCAATAGATCTGAAGGACGCGTATTTTCAAATACAGATAGCGTCAAACCACAGGCGATATTTGAGATTCGCCTTCGAGGGCCAGGCATACCAGTTTGCAGTCCTGCCATTCGGCTTGTCCGTAGCTCCTCGTACGTTTACGAGGTGCATGGATGCAGCGCTCGCTCCTCTTAGACTCAGAGGCACACGAGTGCTGAATTATTTGGACGACTGGCTGGTTCTGGCCCGATCATGAGCGGAGCTCATGGACCACAGAGCCGTTTTACTCGATCACCTCGAGAAGCTCGGCCTCAGTGTCAATTGGGTGAAGAGTTCGCTGAACCCCAGTCAGACGATCCTGTTTCTGGGTATAGTTCTGAACTCGTGTTCCATGACGGCGCGGCTGTCACCACAGCGCGCGATGGGCATTCAGCGTGCAGCGAGTTCTTTCCACTGTGGCGCGACTGTGTCGCTCAAACACTGTCAAAAGATGCTGGGTTTCATGGCCTCAGCATCTCCGGTTCTGCGGCTGGGCCTGCTCCGCATGCGCCCCCTGCAGTTCTGGCTGAAGGCTCGGGTGCCGCGCAGAGCGTGGGCGTCTGGCCGGCTGCATTTCAAGGTCGATCAGAGCTGTGTTGCGGCTCTAGCACCTTGGACAGCGAACGGCTGGTACCGATCAGGTGTAAGCCTGGGGACTTCCCCGAGTGTGAAAATGGTGTCGACGGACGCCTCCACTTCGGGATGGGGAGCGCTGCTCGAAGGCAGACCGTCCTTTGGCCTATGGTCAGAACGGGAAAAGCTCCATCATATCAACTGCCTGGAAATGCTGGCAGTGGAGAACGCGCTGACGCGCCTTTGTCCCCATATCAAGGATCACCACGTCATAGTCCGTTCGGACAACATGTCCGTGGTGTCCTACATAAATCGCCAGGTCGGTCTCGGGTCCCGAAACCTGTGCAGGCTGACGGAACGCCTCCTGATTTGGGCTCAGCGCAACGTGCGCTCGCTGAGAGCAGTGCATGTGCCTGGACTGCAGAATCTGGGTCCAGACAGGCTGTCCAGAGGCAATGTTCCTACGGGCGAATGGTCTCTACACCCGCAAACAGTCCGGCTGTTGTGGGAGAGATTTGGCATGGCGGAGGTGGGCCTCTTTGCGTCCCATGAAAACGCTCACTGCCCCGCGTTCTTTTCCAAGAACGAAAGCGTGCTGTCACGGAGATGGCCGTGCTGCCCGCTTTATGCATTCCCTCCCGTCTCCCTCCTTCCGCAGGTGATAGAACGGGTGAGAGAAACGAGATGTTCAATACTGCTTGTAGCACCTCTTTGGAATAAACAACCATGGTTCCCAGATTTGATGCATTTAGCAGATGTCGCCCCGTGGCCGGTACCGTTGAGGAGAGACCTCCTCTCGCAGGCCAGGGGCTCGATTTGGCACCCTCAACCGGAGTTGTGGTCCCTCTATGTATGGGCACTCAATGGTTACCCGCTGATCTCGCAGTGGGAGTGCTAAATACCATCACTCAGGCTAGAGCTCCGTCGACACGACGTCTGTATGCCTCGAAGTGGTCGGTGTTCTCCAGCTGGTGCACAGCTCGAGGTTATTCACCCCTTAGTTGTGAGGTGACGGAGGTCCTCTCCTTCCTTTAGGAGCTGTTGGATAAGGGCAGAGCCCCAGTTTATGTGGCTGCCATCGCGGCGTTTTCTGAAACGGCGTCCGGTCAGTCAATAGGAAGGAATGATTTAGTCATCCGGTTCCTCAGAGGAGCTAGGAGGCTGAATCCTCCCAGACCTCCGTCAGTCCCTATGTGGGACCTCGCGGCGGTTTTGGAGGCCTTGAAAGGTCCCCCTTTCAAGCCTATCCAATCGATTAGCCTTCAGCATCTGTCGTTCAAGACAGTATTCTTGTTGGCTCTCGCTTCTGTGAAGCGTGTGGGTGATTTGCACGCGCTCTCGGTGAGCCAGTCGTGCTTGGAGTTTGGGCCCAATGACTCAAGAGTCATACTCAAACCTAGGCACGGTTATGTGCCGAAATCCCTCAACACACCGTTTCGGGCTCAGGTTATTGCCCTGTCTGCCCTGCCGGTGTCAGGGGAGGATGGAGACTCGAGTCTTCTTTGCCCTGTCAGGGTTTTAAGAGCTTATGTGTCTCGCTCTGCTGCCTTTCGGCAGACGGAGCAGCTATTTGTCTCGTTCGGTGGGCGTTCCAAGGGAATGGCTGTTTCGAGACAGACTCTATCCAGATGGATAGTTGACGCCATAGCGTTAGCTTACGCTTCCAGGGGCCTTCAGTGCCCGTTGGGCGTCAGAGCACACTCCACAAGAGGCATCGCCTCGTCGTGGGCGTGGTCTACTGGGATCTCCTTGCAGGATATATGTATGGCGGCAGGTTGGGCCTCGCCGTCTACATTTATCGGGTTCTATAACCTGGAGGTTCCCGCCTTGCAAGCAAGGCTGCTGTCGGTATAGGCGAATCAGGGCCCTGAGGGGAATTCTGAGTTCACGAGCGCTATGCGCTGCCGACTGTTATATGGGCAGTATTGCGTAAGACCCGCATTGCCACATTGGTCAGGCCTTGCCTCGGCTGTGTGACGTCATATTGCCGCATCTACGGATGCTGCTAGATATGGGACGGAGGGCTTTTTCCCTTTTCTGTCCTGGACTCTCTGTGAGTCCCTCAGGTGACTGTGCACTGTAAATCCTGGGCGTTGCTTCAGGTTTATTGGTGTGTGATCCCTGCGCGCACGGCGTTTTACATTGGGTTCCCGTAGCGTCTTAGCTAAGACGCAGTACGAGAGAGCTCTCGTAAGAGAACGTACTCGGTTACTAAACGTAACCTCGGTTCTCTCTAGAAGAGCGAACGAGTACTGCGTTCTCTGCCGTGCGCACGATTCACTCTGGTTCGCTTCGGCGATGAAATAAATCAGGTGAGTCAGCCTTTTCGAGCTCCTTTTATAGGTTGGGCCACACCCGTTTCGGCGGGAAGTGGCAAGAAGGGCGCGAAGCGCCCTTATTGGTCTGATGTTGCATCAGCCCACGCTCGATAGGCTGTGCAGTTGCCGCAGAACAAGCCAATGAGCGAACGAGCCGTCTCGCCTATGGCTGTGTACTGCTGCAAATGCGCTTTACAAAAATACAAAATTAAGGATAATTTTTTGCTTCAGTATTTCGTGAAAAGAGACTTTTCCCGTAGCGTCTTAGCTAAGACGCAGTACTCGTTCGCTCTTCTAGAGAGAACCGAGGTTACGTTTAGTAACCGAGTACGTTTTTAATGCTTTTCTGTAGGATATGTTACTTTCCCGCCAAGCAATACGAAATACCTCTAGTTTTGTTTTCCTCCAGCTGCGCTCCATTTTTCGGGCTGCTCTCTTTAGGGTGCGAGTATGCTCATTATACCATGGTGTCAAACTGTTTTCCTTAACCTTCCTTAAGCGTAAAGGAGCAACTTTATTTAAAGTGCTAGAAAAGAGAGAGTCCATAGTTTCTGTTACATCATCAAGTTGTTCTGAGGTTTTGGATATGCTAAGGAATGTGGTTACATCAGGAAGATAACTTAAAAAGCAGTCTTTTGTGTTAGAAGTGATGGTTCTTCCATACTGGTAACAAGAAGTAGAATTTACAATTTTGGCTATATGAAGTTTGCACAGAACTAAATAATGATCTGAGATATCATCACTTGGCTGAATAATTTCAACCCCATCAACATCAATTCCATGTGACAGTATTAAATCTAGAGTATGATTTCGACAATGAGTAGGTCCTGAAATGTGTTGTCTAACCCCAGTAGAGTTCAGAATGTCTATAAATGCTGATCCTAATGCATCTTTTTTTATTATCAACATGGATATTAAAATCACCAACTATTAAAACTTTATCTGCAGCCAGAACTAACTCGAATGTAAAATCACCAAACTCTTTAATAAAGTCTGCATGGTGCCCTGGTGGCCTGTATACAGTAGCCAGTACAAACATAACAGGGGATTTATCATTAACATTTGTTTCTCTGGATAATGTTATATGAAGCACCATTACTTCAAACGAGTTATACTTGAAGCCTGCCCTCTGAGAAATCCTGAAAACGTTGTTATAAATTGAAGCAACACCTCCACCTTTACCTTTTAGACGCAGCTCATGTTTATAACAGAGAAGGAATGACTTGCTGTGGTATGGGCAATGGAAAAGTGGCAGAAGTATCTGGAAGGAAGACAGGTCCAAATTCTCACAGACCATGCAGCACTTGTTTGGGTATTTAACCATCCTCGACCTACTTCAAAACTCATGAAGTAGGCCATCCGACTTCAGGGTCTTGACTTCACTGTGCAATACAGGAAAGGCAAGTGCAAGGTTGTTCCTAACTCATTATCTCGTGCCCTACCTGAAGAGGATCTTCCGAGTCCAATTGCAGTATGTCATGCACATGATGTGGGTAAGGATTTGCTTGTGGACTGGGAAGAATTAGGAAGATCCCAGAAGGATGACCAAGCACTGTAGGACCTGTGGGACAATGCAAAACATCCCCCACAAGATCTACATCATATTCACTATGTTGTACAGAATCAGTTTTTGTTCCGGTGCATTCCTGACTCGCTGAATGGCAGTAGATTGCAAGTGGTTATTCCCACCAAACATCGTCAGAAATTCCTTGAATTCGCCCATGATAATCTACTGAGCGGATATTTGGGGCGGATGAAGACGTTACGTCGGTTGCTCAATGTGGTATATTGGCCAGAAATTAGATGGGATGTTTGGAATCACTGCAAGCAATGTCAGGTTTGCCAGCAGTACAAGCCGCGGATATCCAAGCTTTATGGACAACTACAGTCGACACTAGGTCTGCAACTAATGATTATTTTGATAATCAATTAATCTTTCAATTATTTTTATGATTAATCGATTAATCAGTTTATGTACTTATATTTTAGTTTTGCCCATTTTTTCCAAGTAAATTATTAACAAAGGGTCTTTATCATTCAACATAGACTATTTAGAGATTTTAACGATTTTGCATTATCATATCCTCATCAAAAACATACCTGGAGTTAGTAATCCTTTGTCGAACTCTTCTGCAATCAAAACACTGACCCATACATACTCAAATTTCACAAGAATATTTCAAATAATGTTTTCACCATGAAAGTCCTTAGGGCTCCTAACGTAGTTTAAAACCCCTTAACTGTCACCCCGACCTGAATACGGGACGCCTACATTTACTTCACTATATTACAATCAAATCTAATCTAATCTTGACAAACTATATATCGTTGAAAAGGTCTTAGACTCCCAAATATATATTTTACCAATGTGTTTTGTTAAAAATTATGAAAAAGGAAAAGTAATAGATCAATTTATGACAAGAGTGCACCCTCAAAAATCTAAATTATAACAAGAGTTTTGACCTTTGTATAAAAAAAGACTTCTTCATTGCCTTTTTTCTATTACATTTTAGAAATCATCAGAAGTTATATATCAACTGAAAACTTAAAATTTCAAAATTCATCCTTTAAAACCAATTTTAAAATCAAACATTGCATTACCATGTAAATGGTTCAACAATATCATGTTACAAAATGTTTTCAGTCATGAATTATAAAAATTTAGGTTTGTATCATGCACATTCAAGTCTATCTTCAAAAACGTTAGTGACAGTTAAGGGGTTCATCCCAAACAAAGTTTATTAAGGACTCTTTCAGAACATTTTTTTTTATGAAGAATAATAATAAAACAGAATAAAATTGCATTAAATTGCATTTTATATTTTTTTTCCTGTAAACAGTGTATACCTGGGAAACAGCTTTATAGCTTATGCTGTGAAACTGTAAACAATCCTTAAAATAAAGTGCCAATGGCATGAAACCTAAATGGAACTCAAATTTTAAAGTAAAATTTAAAGAAAAATCCATCAGAAGGTTGTCCAGAAAAAAAATCGGACACTTACAAAAAACCTGCTGTGTGAAAAAGAGCAGTGAATACTTAGAAAAAAGCTGCATTTCAAATACATTTAAACATTTACCTCTCTCATTCAGTCATAATTAGGCTCAAAGACTGAATTATGAACTGGTAAACGACAAACTGATCACAGAACATGTTTGTAAAGCTTTAAATGTTAATTGTTAAAAAGCAATGTTATCAATGTAAAAGCTTACGACTAAACATTTGCAAACAACATTGTACTGCAGAATCTGCACAAATAAAAGTCTTAAACAGTTAAACAGTTCAGTAGTGCAGAGTTTACAGGTTACTCTTCTTTTTTGAAGGCTCAAAGTAAAGTGCTCCAACTCTTTGGATGACTTTGTTAGATTAGTTTTATCTTTTGCTTTTTTCTTTTTCTTTCTCGAGCTTACTCTACTGCCGCCTGCCTCCGCCATCTTGCTGAATGCTGCAGAGACGTTGTGCGGGAAGTACATGGCATAAAACGAGGCCAGCTATTCGCTATTCGCTACTTCTCCTGCTGTACTGTCTGAGTAAAACCTCCGGTGGCTCATTACTGCCACACTTTGGTCAGCGCAGATTTAAAATATGCACGAAATGAGCCGCTTACGGAAAATAAAAGTTATTTAGCATCTAATCATTGACTAAATTAGTTGACAACTATTGTAATAATCGATTTTAATCAATTAAATCGATTAGTTGTTTCAGCTCTAGTCGACACCCATCAAGGAACCCGGATATATGTTGGGCTTGGATCTCATGGGCCCTTTTCCGAAAAGCTCAAAATTGAATGAGTATCTGTTGGTTGTCGTGGATTATTGCAGTAAGTGGGTGGAACTGTTCCCATTACGCTCAGCGAAGACTTGTGTGATAGCAGACATTCTTGCCAAGGAGATTTTTACTAGCTGGGGAACTCCGACTTACCTCGTTTCTGATCGGGGACCCCATTTCACGTCTCAGCTACTCAATGCCACATGCAAGCAGTGGGGAGTGATTCAAAACTTACCACAGCATATCACCCACAAACCAACTTGACAGAGAGAATGAATTGCACTCTCAAAACCATGATCACCTCTTATGTCAGAGATAACCATTGGGATTACGTATAGGTGGGTTCATGAGTTTCGCTTTGCCATCAATTCTGCATGGCAAGAAAGTACCTCATTTACTTCAGCAGAAGTTGCTATAGGACGCAAAATGAAAGGACCCATGAATCAGTTCCAATATCGTCACGCAGATCCTGACCACTCTGCGTACAATGTCATTGAACTCCAGCAATCCCTAATGATCTGGGTAAAAGAAAATGTTGCGAGAGCCCAGGAATGACAAAGGAAGTACTACAACCAGAAAAGACGACAGTAGACTTTTGAAGAGGGAGATCTTGTTTGGGTTCATACTCATCCACTGTCTCGAGCAGGGGATGTGTTCATGGCAAAGTTGGCTCCTAAGTGGAAAGGACCTGCAAAGGTATTCAGACAATTGAACAAAGTCGAAGTATAGTCGAAGTGTCAACTGACCCTGTGCAAACTGAAACTTATCATGTAGAGAATTAGAAAAAAGTTTTATGGTTATGTTTAACCTTTATCTAAAGGGCGGGGTATGTAACAGTTCTGAAAAGCTGTTTCATGTCATATGCTGTAATGCTTCTCCCCACCTCAAGGGGGATCTAGGGAGGTTTCTGAAGGGAAGGCTATCCTTTTAAGAGAGATGAGTAAAACTGTTTGGTAGAGGTACTGGCATGCATAGTTGCCAAGTTGGCTTATAATACGTGACTTTGGGCTTTTTTTTTTTTTTTGTAAGTCGCGTCTAAACAGCACGGGTTGCGTTTTTTTGGGCTTATTAAAAAATATATGGTTGCTTGGTAGGAAAATCTGACAAGCGACTTTGTTTTCTTTACATTGATGGTGGTTGCCGTTTTCTCAATCTCAAAATACATTGATTGACACCGTCTGCTCACAGATATACCCAATCAGTGCAATCATAAGTGCTGTGGCTTAACATTCGTCAAAAAATTCTGCTAAATCCGCCCCCTTATCCCCCTCATTGGAGAAGATGACCTTCTTTTGTAAGGTAAATTTGTAATTTTTACAATGTTTTTGTAATATATTAATTATAACAGGCTTTAATAAAAAACAAGTAGGCCTAATCCTATACTATACTAACAGAAGATACATATGGTTCAATTTTACTTTATTAAGCTAAATATATGTTACAGCTCTCCTTAAATGCTCTTGTCTTTCCCTTCTTGTCTTTTTGTCCTTTTCCTTCTCTCCAATCCTATTCAGCCTCACAGGTGATTGGAGATGAGGAAAATGCGTGCCCTCCGCTTTGTTGCAGTTAGCGGATTTATTTTTTTCCCTAATCAGTTTATCCTTTTCTAATAAAGGAGTGGTTTCAGTTTAATATGTTGCAGGCTCATTTATTGGTAATAAATAATAATGCGGAAAATAAATAATCGAATAATATTGGGCTTGTTTTGGGCTTGTTTTTGAAGTTCCAGTTGTTTATTTGTCTCGCGAGGTTTGGCAACTCTGCTGGCATGGCTTTGATCAGATATACTAAAACATTAACCACTTTTAAATCTAGACTCAAAACTCATCTGTTTAGCTGTGCATTTATTGAATGAACACTGTGCGATGTCAGAACTGATTGCACTGTATTTTACGTATTCACTGTATTTTATGTCAAATCATTTTATATTTTAAATGTTTAAAATTCATTTAAATTTTTTTTTTTAAATAATTAATCTTTCTTTTATGTAAAGCACTTTGAATTACCATTGTGTACAAAATGTGCTATATAAATAAATATAAGAACAAATATTTGGTTCTACAGCTTAGTGTAAGTTATGTATATATTTTGTAATCCTACATTTATTTTTTGTGTTCAGTTGCATATTTAGATTTTTGTTTTGCATATTTGTTCAGAGGGGTATTTTTAGGCCTCTTTTGACGAACAAGCACACTGCATCTGGACTTTAAGATCTTTTCCTACACCTTTGCTTATTTGGACTGACGTTTGGTTATGGTTTGGGACACTGTATGTTGAAATTTGGTGGATTTCCAATTGAACTGTCGGAATGTGGTGAGATACTCATTACTTACATGACTATGTGGGAGTTGTGAGAAATGGACTTTATTTATGATTGAACTCAACATGTTGTGGTTGGGCTTAAATGCTCTAACAATATGTGAATTTTTTTTTCTTTGAATGTTTTGTTGATATTGGTGCTGTTATGGGTGTTCGCTCTTTAAACCTTTAAATATATTCTTCTCTACTCTTGGATGAATGGAATCCCTTCCTTTTATATATGTGACAAAACAAGAGTGTTACAATATGAGTCCTTTAATGAATTGTTGCCCAGTCAGCTCACCCTGATAACACATTATGAGCTAAAAGTACTATTAAGTCACTATCCCTATGGATTTTAACTTCTTTGAATCTTATTCAAGTAATATATTCCCACTTGTGCATTTACAGATGCCCCTTTAATCATCAAATATTTTACAGGTAACAAACCAAAGGATGAGGACAGTAGCTTTGCTGTGCCAGCCGTGGTAAATACAGGAATATTCTTCATGAAGATGTGCAAGAGAAGCTTGCAAGGCAAGTTGAGAAAAAAAGGAACCTTTCTCCGTTTTCATGGATTTTGGGATATTTATCTAGTTTCTGTTAATTGATAAAGTTATGTTTTATTCCCTTTAAAGTAGGATTTGTTTTAAATCTATTTTTAAAGCTCAGTTTCAGTAGAGTTGGTGTGTTCAGGAATTCAGGTGTTTGTAGGAAGTCTGAAGAAATATCTCCAAGCATTTTGCAGATACTGACTTTCTTGCCCCTATGGAACATTTCCACTCACACAGACTGTGAAAAGATGGTGTGCAGCTTCATGACATTTACTGTCAATGGAGAGCTTCTGTGACATTGACAGAGAGCACTTCCCAGCAAGTTCATTTGGGGTTCTTTTTTTATTATGATTTATTATTGATTAATGAGTTTATTTAGTCAAGTTTGCATTCACTAATGCTGGAGTAAGATTTTATGAGAAAACTTTGTTTTTAATGTTGGTGCTATTAAAGGTTTTGAGAACTAATGGCCTGGTTTCACAGACAGGGCTTAGACTAAGCCATGATCATAGTTCAATAAGGACATTTAAGTAATTTTCATTAACATGCCTTAAAAAACATTACTGGTGTGCGTCTTGAGACAAAACAAAGGCACTGATATTTTTAAAGATCAGTCAGTGCAATTTTCTTTCAGTTGAAATGGCTCAGAATTACATTTTAGTTTGGGGCTAGGCTTAAGCCTTGTCTGTGAAACCGGGGGCACAAGTAACACTGTTTGGTAATGTTTTACAATAAGGTCTCATTTGTTGTACATGGAATGGTTATTATTATTATTATGATTTTTATTTTGTATATATATATATTTTTTTTCTTTAATCAAATGTGTGTGTGTGTGTGTGTGTTTGTGTGTTAGTTATTTTATATGTTTTGGGGACAAAATGACTCCACAAGGATAGTAATACCAGTAAATTTGGACCTTTCCAGGTCAACCATGAGGAAACGGGCTTATACATCATAGAGAATTATGTTTTCTATGATTGGGAGATTAGGTACTTTTGTATGCAAGCAGTAAGTAAGTATGTAATCATAACATTTTTAAACTTTAAATGAAGTCTGGCATAAACAGCCTCTGGATGTTTTTTTTAATTATTATTATATTTTTTTTATGTATAGCTTCAACTACAGTTACCATTCAAGTTTGCAGATACTCCACCGCTGCACTGACTGACCACTTTCCTTAAAATTCAGCACAAATCTCCTCTACCTCAAATCCTTCGTAAGAGTAAGAAGCCTGTGGCTGCCTTGCAGCTTTCTTCCACTCATGGCTCATTTGCATCTTGCAAATTTCTCATGGACCGTAAGGGACAAAACTCAACAGCTCGTTCAGGATGTCAGAGTCAGTTTAAGTTTAGTGCCCAGCTGAGATAAAACACAAAACAGAAAAGCTTGGAGCTCAGCTTAAGGGGGGATGAGGCTCAGAAAATCAAAATCACATGAAGCAGAAGAATAAAAAATAACTTCTCTCAATAATGACACACATTTACGTTTCACACAGTTTTTGCTCACCCTTTAAAGCAATAGATGACGTTAAAGACAATGAGATCCAACCACAGACCCGGGCACCTCAGGAAAGACCACCAAAAAAAACCCACTAAATAACATATGTGCTCCATGGCTGTTTTAAAAGACATTGAATTTGTATAAAAAAGAAAAGAAAATCAGAAGACAACTGAACAGTGTGTTTTTTAAGAGCTTCATTCTTCTATTCTGGGAGAAATACATCTGTTTACGTGGATTGTACTTACCATATTTTCCAGACTATAAGTCACACTTTTTTTCATAGTTTGGCTGGTCCTGCGACTTATAGTCAGGTGCGACTTATTTATCAAAATTAATTTGACATGAACCAAGAGAAAACATTACCGTCTACAGCCGCGAGAGGGCGCTCTATGCTGCTCTGTGCTCATGTAGTCTACGCTGAAGACATAGAGCGCCCTCTGGCGGCTGTAGATGGTAATGTTTTCTCTTGGTTGTAAATAAATGCAACTTATATATGTTGTTTCATCATCATGACGTATTTTTGGACTGATGCGACTTATACTCAGGTGCGATTTATAGTCCGAAAAATACGGTACTATGCCCATTAGAACTAGGGGATTTCCGTCCAACATGATTAGGTGATGGACACCTTGTTGTAACTGGTGGATGCTGAAGACTGTCATGACCTTTAGTGTCTGATGATTTTGTGACACTGACTTCAAGCTTTCTTGCTGATCCATCTGCAGTTTGGTGGCTCACTTTTCCTGAAGGTGGTCTCTGGGAGTTTAGCACTGGCATGGGGAATGGTGATAGATGCTGCACGTTTGATGGGGGCAATATTTCCAGTGTCTTGCTGAAGGTGAGTGCTTCTGCATTTCAGGGGTCTTACCGTGGCTCAAGGCACCTGGCACCTGGCCGAGGCTGTTTGTTTCACTTCTTCTCTGTTGGCATAAATCTGCTTCTCAAATATTATTCTTGTTGGCTGAACAGAAACAAACTAATTTCTGATTTCTAAAACCATTTTGTGAATTCAGAAGTATTGCAATTTGATGATATCATATGAATCAGTATGGTCTGACCTGAACAAAAAAATATGATTTTTATAATGTCACCACGAAGATTTACCCCTAAACCAACCCTCAAGAGTAAATTGTACAAAAACCTACAAAGGAGGTACAGATTCATATGAAATACTTATGAAGTTTAACTGTTAAATATAAAAACAATATTTAATTCAAAATCATTCCATTTCACTCCATGTCAGCATGGCTGTGTTTACTTACAGCTAAATCAGTCATGCTAATATTAAAATATTATATATATATATATATATATATATATATATATATATATATATATATGAAAGATTGAGCTCCTTGTTCAACACAGTATTACCAGTTACATTTCAGATTTTTGCTCCATTGACATATTATTTTGAATAAAAACAAAGCAGAATCAAAAACATGACATGTCTCTGAATAACACAAAGCAGTGGGTTGTTCCTAAATGAATCAGTGTTGAACAAATTAGTTGAGTAAAACATACAGTGACACACAAAAATAAACTGACTGCTGTATAATGCATATTTCAATCCAACAAAACAGATCTAACTCTCATACTGAATGAAAATCAGGTTTTGCTGTAAATCCTGAGAAGATTGGAGCACCTGGACTTTCAAGACCAATGCATTTTTACACTTTCACGCTCTGAATTTTGAGCAATATTGAAATCAGTCTGCTAAGAGACTAGTCTTATTTTATTCTGTTTGTGAACAAAAAGCTTGTTTTTTTTTCTATTTCTCACTTTTACCAAAAGTGCTTACAGCAAGACCATACAGCTGAAACTGCTAACCACACGACAATTTTTGTTTTGCCAGTAAAATGTAGTAACTGATGGTTACATGAACATTGCAACTATACATGTTTAAGTATATACCTGGGATAGCCTTAAATAGCTTTGCCATTGTTGCTGGATGAGATGTCAAAGCCTAGCCCTGTCATACGTGGCAGAGGTTCAGGGGTTCGAGCTTTTGGGGTGTCAGGGGGCTTTGTACCATTGGAGCCCAGCTCATAATACCGTCTGCTGGTCCGGGACATTGCCAAAAGCTGGACATTGGATGGTGCTTGTCGTGTGTGAGGTAATGAAGAGTTTGAGGAGGAGTCCACATCTTCCACTTCAAATGAGCGTTTCAGTGCTGTAGAAAAAGGACAAATTAAAATCCTTCAGCTTGGAATTTTAAATTTAAATTCCTAGATTTATCTCCTTTAGTTAACACATGTAGATCTAGCCATCAAATTCTAGAGAAAGATTAGAGGATTGAAATATAAATAATACAAAAAAGCATTCAGTTGAACTAACCTAACAATTATATTTTATAATGTTAGCAAAGTAATGGAAGACTGAGGGCATTCAGACTATGAGGCATGTTGCTCAAACCCACAGTAAACATTCTGCAGATGGTAAAAAATTCATGTAATCGGGGTTCATTTAAAAGTCCAGAAGAGTTATGAAACATCATTTTATGTTACAATGATTTTCCAGTAGGGTGGAACAGCCAAATTCAGTGCTCTGGCCAAAGACAGCAGCAGTGTGTCAGTTGATACACTTTGTTAGATATCAGTGATTGTAAACGTAATCAAACTATTGGATGACAGCTGAAATAGAAATAAGTCACAATATACTCAATTACTATGATTAATATGTAATTATACAATATACACAATATAATAATGCTTTTACAAAACAAAAATTACATATTAAATATGAAAAAACATTTACAATAAAATTGTTGAGATATCAAGCTAAAGATGTTTGAAAACCAATTTGGGTTTCTTTTCCTCATCAATTCACACCTTAAGCTAAAGACAGATTTGAGATATTCAAACTGGAAACTGGATGGTAGTAGAACACAAATTTAATTTTCATAATCTCCCATGCACTTGCAGATAATAATACAAAAATAAAGATAAATAAATACAGATTGTCTTTGTTCTGTTATTAACTTTTTTGACTTGGTGTGGGGACATGACCAGAACAAAGGCAGGGAGACGCTTGCTTGCAGTCAAAAAAAAGTTTGACTCACATCAGACACTGGAGACATTAAAGTTGACCCTCCTCATGGAGGCCCCAACCAACACTAAACCCTGAGAGGCCAAGTATGCCCTTTTTAAACTCAAGGGTCAAACCATCCCAAATTATAGGGAAACCCACAAAAAGGGAAATCATATACACACACATAAACATAAACAGCCACATAAACTCAATTGAAGATAAAGTTCAAAACAACATAAGATCAACATTACAAAAATACATTTAAAAACTGAACAATACATTTACATATACACACACATTCAAAATAAACAATAAACGATGACCCCCCTGCTCTGACAGTAGACTATACCTACATTACCCAGAATTCCATTTGATGGTATAAAATAGGAAACAGGAAGGCCGCACTTCCTCTTAAACCCTCATCCCCAAACCATGCTGCAGTCATGTGCCCAGAGGAAAAAAGGTAAGGAAATAAAACTGAAACTTTGAATAAATAACTACAAAAATAACCGTTTTGGCATCTCTTTCTTGACCTAATGTGCACCTTAGACCAGAAAAATAGAGCCAAAAACAAACATTCATATCAATAATGTAAACCAAATGAATATAAACCAAACAAAAACACAGGGCATAGCCCAAAGACTAAAGATGACCAGTGTTGGGGAAAGTTACTTTTAAAAGTAATGCCTTACAATATTGCGTTACTCCCTAAAAAAGTAACTAAATACGTTACTTAGTTACTTTTTATGGAAAGTAATGTGTTACATTACTTTTGCGTTACTTTCACGTTACTTTTTAAATATGAGCAGGGCTTGATTGGTTTTAATATAAGAAGTTTTATTTATAGCAAATGTAAAAGCCCTTTCACACCAATTAAGTGTAATGAATAAACCTCAGGCTGAAGGAAAAGTAAATTCACCTCTGTACAGTAGAACACAGAAGAAGGGTCAACACTCTTCAGCAATAAAAAAAAACAATGAAGCACAATTGTTAGTTTATCTAAAGTCATTTTTTAATTATTAGTATGGTTGAACTGGATCATTAAAGGTCAGCAGCAAAGACACCGTTAATAAAATGGGAATAGATACATTTGTGTTATTTAATATATTTAGTTATTGCAGGTTTGCGTCATATTCTGAGTTTGCATTTCACTGTTTTGATTAATTTTGATGAATACTAAATCTGTTTTGTTTTGTTTTTTTGTGAGTGGGATGAATTAATGCACATTCACATTTAGTCTAGAACTACAGTAACATCATGTTCACACAGCGCACACAACGCCTCCATACTTCCGATTTCTCCCAATATGAGAACAGGAGGCTTGTCAGTCAAAAAATGGGAATACAAAGTAACTGGCGTTACTTTTTTGAAAAAGTTACTCAGACTTTTTTTGTAAATTAAAAAGTAATGCGTTACTTTACTAGTTACTTGAAAAAAAGTAATCTGATTACGTAACTCACGTTACTTGTAATGCATTACCCCCAACACTGAAGATGACTTATGACATCGTCACACTTGGCAACAGCGAATGATATGTGAGGATAAATATCTATAAAAATGTATTTTACACAATTTCAATAATATATATATATATATATATATATATATATATATATATATATATATATATATATATATATATATATATATATATATATATATACTGCATTCAGACAGATGTCATGCATGTTTGGTGTCTGTTCCAGCATCACTGTTGGAGTGTTGAAGGTCACTGAATCACCAGAGTTCCCCTGGTTCTTTTATTTAAGACATGATGGATGAACTAGTGGCCAAAGGCTTTAATGCCCAAAAGTTGTGTGTTTGTTAATAAGCGTAACAAAAGCAGCAATGATGTTATTCTTTATTATTTCTGCTTTAAGGTATAATTATCTGAACAACAACTGCTGACAGAAAAGTGAAACTCGTATTGTGATGATGAACATGTAGGTTATCATCATTTGAACATCAGGGGGGTATTCCAGAAAGCAGGTTATGTGACATACCCGGGTATGTTTAAGAGTAAGTAAATGGATAACCTCAACTTTCGGGTCCAAAAACGGAGGTAACTTTAAGGATATGTTAGTTGTCATAGCAACTCACTCTCTGAACATAACCTGCTCCAGAGCAGGTTATGTTCCAGGATTAGTTCACTTCAGCGAGCCTTCAGTGGGTGTGACAGATACCGCACAACATTATATAATATTAGAATATGTAATATAGCCTATTATATATATATATATATATATATATATATATATATATATATATATATATGTATGTATGTATGTTAATGAGGAAGCGCTAATATAAGTAATAAATAAGGTAATATATTATTCTAATATGATTATTTCTTTTATTGGCATATATAAGAGTTATCTGTAAATTATGTATGAAGAGGTATGTATAAATTATAAAACACTATGACAGGGTAATGTTTAACTTATATATATTTAAATATTTTATTTATTATATGTTATATCTCACTGCATGGAGTGGCATTTTTCTATAATGTCTAAATTCTAAATCAAAATACATATCTGATATGACTTAATGTATAATTAGCATAAAACAAATAATATAATTCACATTCTCAAGTATTAAAGATTAAATGGAAAAAAATAAAAATGATTGCACAGCCATCAATTAGGTGGCGATATGCTCTAAGCATGTAAACAACTAATTAACAAAAGAAGAAGAAAGAAACCGCATGGCACGCTTTTTCTTAGCGTCCGTTTCTATAGTGATTCGTCGCTCTGTTGAGAATGTCTTGAGTCTTAACCAGGAACATACTCTGAGTTGAATTAACTTACTTCCAGACGAGTTTTTGGAACCACATACCTCGAGTAAGCAAGGTTTGGGGTTAATCAACCGAGAGTTCAGGTTTTAGTTCACGGTAAGTTAACCCTGCTTTCTGGAATACCCCCCTGATCTGCTAGGTTAATTAGTGGTTAGTCCATTTACTGGGACAGAGATGAATATGGATGCTTTGAAATGGTAATGATATTATTTAGGTGTATTGTTTGCATTTGATCAATGGTGATATTCATGATAATGATTGTGTGTCTATTTGATTGGCACAGATGCAGAACTTAATGGCCCGGTTTCACAGACAGGGCTTAGACTAAGCCAGGATTAGACCATAGATCAATTAGGACATTTAAGTATTTTTTTATAAACATGCTTAGAAAAAAACATTACCGATGTGCATGTGCCGATGTGGGGAAGTTGTGGCCTAATGGTTAGAGAGTCGGACTCCCAATCAAAAGGTTGTGAGTTCGAGTCCCGGGCCGGCAGGATTTGTGGGTGGGGGGAGTGCATGTACAGTTCTCTCTCCACCTTCAATACCACGACTGAGGTGCCCTTGAGCAAGGCATCGAACCCCCAACTGCTCCCCGGGCGCCGCAGCATAAATGGCTGCCCACTGCTCCATTTTTTTTAGTGGGGAAGTCGTGGCCTAATGGTTAGAGAGTCGGACTCCCAATCGAAAGGTTGTGAGTTCGAGTCCGGGGCCGGCAGGAATTGTGGGTGGGGGGAGTGCATGTACAGTTCTCTCTCCACCTTCAATACCACGACTTAGGTGCCCTTGAGCAAGGCACTGAACCCCCAACTGCTCCCCGGGCGCCGCAGCATAAATGGCTGCCCACTGCTCCGGGTGTGTGCTCACAGTGTGTGTGTGTGTTCACTGCTCTGTGTGTGTGCACTTCGGATGGGTTAAATGCAGAGCACAAATTCTGAGTATGGGTCACCATACTTGGCCGAATGTCACTTCACTTTCACTTTCACTTAAAACTAAAAAGGCACTGATATATTTTTTAGATCAGTCAGTGCAAGTTTATTTCAGTGGAAACAGCTCAGACTTACATTTTAGTCTAGGACTAGTCTTAAGCCCTGTCTGTGAAACCAGGGGTACGTGTATTATTTGTAATGGGTGTTAATTTACCCCGACAGTTGGTATGATCCGCTAGTGTTTGGCGGGAAGATCGAATGCAAGTGATCGCTCTGTGTTTACTGAAGGGAGGGAGGCCATGGATGGCCAAGGGCTGTAGCATGTGAAGCTCAATGCAGGGAATGTGTATGTCTCAAGTAAGTCTTAATTGTCGTGGCCAGGTCTGAAACCTTGTTTTGCTGAGCAAACAGCGTGTTTTATTTCTATGTTATGTGAAGTTAATTTGAGTATTTTGTTGGACTATTTTTGTTTATTTTGAAACTTGGTGAGAGCACGTGTGATGGGACAGCTGTCAGTAAATATATCACTTGGACTTTAAAGATTGCCTACGTTGTACTCCACTCATTCAATCTCTTACCTGGCCTTACGGCAACAATATGTTACAACTCAGGTTAGCTGTAAGCCAACCAGCTCATCCGATCTCTGGTGGCACTGGCTTTCCGACACATGGTGGCAGATGTTATTGTTTATATTGATTATGGTATGTTATGATTATGATTTGATGTGTATAGAGACAATGTCATGTCTAAAGTTCAAATTGTATTTTGTAGGCGAGTACAAGAATTGAACAGAGACTTTTGAGTTTTCATTTTTTTATGGTGCATATGTTTATTGTTTAATAAATTTCATAGTATAACTTGCCTATCTGGTCCTGTGTTTGGGAGGAGAGAGTTTTGATGACGTGAACATCCTGATCTCCTAGGTTAATTATTGGTTAGTCCATTTACTGGGACAGAGATGAATAGGGATGCTTTGAAATTGTAATTGTATTATTTGGAAGGTGTATTGTTTGCATTTGACCAATGATGATTTTCATGATTATGATTGTGTGTTTAAATGTGTATATGATTGGCACTGATGCAGAACTTAATGTGTATTCATCTGACACCGACACTGAATCCTCTAGCTCCCTGCCATGCTTCGGACGCAAGCTTCATACGAAGAAGTGAATGACGTGTTATCCGTGGGGTAACCCGTACTCGGAAATGGTGCTCTGCATTTAACCCATCCAAGTTCACAACTTGTGGTGCTTTTGGCAGTTTGGGCAGCTGCTAAATCCTGCTGGAAAATAAATTAGCATCTTCAAAAAGCTGGTCAGCAGAAGGAAGTGCTCAAAAATGTATTAGTAAATGGGTGCAGTGACTTTGGTTTTCAAAACAACAAAATGGACCAACACCAACAGATGAAATTGTGCCCCTTGACCCTGGACTTTAAGCAACTTGGGCTTAGAGCTTCTCCACCCTTCCTCCAGATTCTAGAACCTTGGATTCTAAATAAAATACATAACTTGCTCTCATCTGAAAAGAGGACTTTGGACCACTGGCCAACAGTCCACTTCTTTTTCACCTTAGCCCAGGTAAGATGCCTCTGATGTTGTCTGTGGCTTAACAAGAGGAATACGACAACTGTAGCCAAATTGCTTGACACTTTTATATGACTTGACCCCAGCCTCAGTCCATTCCTTGTGAAGTGCACTCAAATTCTTGAATCGATTTTGCTTGACATTCCTCTGAGGAATGTCAAGCAAAATCGATTCAAGAATTCCAGGTATTTCCTCATAAGGCTGTGGTTCTCTTGGTTGGTTGTGCATCTTTTTCTTCAACACTTTTTCCTTCCACTCAACTTTCTGTTAACATTAAGGGTGTTAATGACTGTCTTCTAGACAGCTGTCAGATCAGTAGTCTTCCCCATGGTTGTGTAGCCTAGTGAACCAAACTGAGAGACCATTTTGAAGGCTCAGGAAACCTTTGCAGGTGTTTTGAGTTATTTTTTAGATAATTCTACATAATATTTTTATATCTTGGCTTAAAATAACCACTGGCAAAATATAGATCAACACACTTTCAAACTGCTATCGCTAAAAAAGCCCCTCCCAAGAACATGCATTATGGATGTTGTTACTTAACCATACAACTGCCAGTCTTTCTTTTGAAGGAATCAGTTCTTCAAAAGGAAAAAATTAATACATATTGGAAGACAGAGCTAAAACTTTTGAGATTACATTTATTTAGCCCTCCTTAAATGAATGGTATCTGAATAAATTATTGGACAAAATATTTGCTGAAATAAATTTTCTCACAGTAAAGTTAATAGCAGTCTGTCATAAACTTTAACAAATGAATAAAATCTAAACTGTTCCTTTAAGTATCTTACACACTTCCAGTATATGTTTTATGATAAAATCTGTATATGTGAACATGGCCAGAATAAAACTAAAAGGGATCACAAGCATGTCCAAACCACTCCGTCACTGGATTAAAAAATCCCACCACCCAGCTTTTTATTTTTATTACTTGGAAGAAAACACAATCTCTTTAAAGTTGGGCCAGATATTCCAGACAACAATTTTCGCAGATACATAAATGAGTTTGCTAAAATGCCTGCAACAGTCACAGTGCTTTTAAAGTCCCTTAAAGGAATGCTCCACTTTTTTTGAAAATCATTATCCAACTCCCCTAGAGTTTAGTTTACATTTTAAACAGTTGAGTTTTACCATTTTCAAATCCATTTAGCCGATCTCCGGGTCTGGTGGTAGCACTTTTTAGTGATGTGTCGTTCTTGAACGATTCGTTCATTTTGAACGAATCTTTAATGTGACTCGGGAAGAACGAGTCGTCTCGGGGAGTGATTCGTTCAGTCGCGCCTGCGCATTATTCTATAGGTTCTGTTCTAGTAGTAGTGATTCACCTGTCAGTCAATGCAGTCTTGAGTCGGAAAGAGAATTGATTAGTTCATAGTTCGGGTCTATCGGGTTTTTGACTCGTTCCTTAATCACGTGACAGCCACATACGCTAAAACCAATGCAAAATGAGCCGGAAAGAGAATTGATTAGTTCATAGTTCGGGTCTATCGGGTTTTTGACTCGTTCCTTAATCACGTGACAGCCACATACGCTAAAACCAATGCAATATGAGCCGGAAAGAGAATTGATTAGTTCATCTCATGAGTCTTCGGGTCGGGTCGAGTCATTCCTTAATCACGTGACAGCCCCATACGCTAAAACCATAGACAGTAAAAGAATGCAGTATTGAGCCGGAGAGAGAATTGATTAGTTCATCTTTCGGTTCTTCGGGTTGTTCGTTCTTTTGTCCCGTGATGTGACCACATTAGCTAGAGTAATTATTAAATCAGATTGTCTGTATAAACCATACTTTTGTAACATATGACACTTTATAAACATAAAAAAACACTGTGTACATACTTTTGAATGGTTGTTTATTGTTTATTTTTGTGCCAGAAACGCTTTGTAACAAAGAGGACAACTATTCCAAAATAATAAAAAAGTAAATAATTAAAAATAAAATTAAAATTAAAAGATAATAAAGCCACAGGGTCTAATAACCTTAACAAATGAACTTTAAAAGTACAATATAAAAAAAGAAGAAAAAAAAGAAAAACTAAATATTGCACAACAAGCTTTGCTTTTTTTATATAATAATTTAAAATGAATACATTTTAAAATAAATAACACTTTTGTGCCAAAATAAAAACTTTATATCAAAGAGGATAACTATTCCCCAAATAATTTTAAACCATTTAAATAAAAATAAATGAAAATTAAGAGATACTAAAGCTACGGAGCCTTATAACAATAACAAATTACCTTTAAAATCACAACAACAACAAAAATATTGCACAACAAGCTAGTCTTTTTCTAAATAAATAAAAATAAATAAGCTTTAAAATAAATAACACACTGTGGCTATATTTTTAGGACTTGCTTTAAGGCATGTTTGCATTAAAAAAAAAAAACAAGCTCCCTGACCTTGGATGGGCTAAGTCTGTTTCTTCTATCTGAGATAATCTGCCCAGTTTTATAAAAATTCTTTCAGATGGCACAGATGTGGTCACAATGCAAAGTCTTGTCTTTGTGACTTCAGAAAGGCTTTTGTATACTGGTGAACATCTCCTCCACCAGGCCAGAGGGTCTGATGTGTGGGGTAAGAGTGGCTCTGCAAGGTAGGCCTGCACCTTTATAGCATCTGAGGTCTTAGAAGAGGTAGCAGAAGGCCTCAAGCTTGCTACCCTCTCGTCAAAGTCTTCCCAAAACATGGCCCCTGCACTGGCAGTAGCACCAGGATCTGAAGTATCCTCCTCACTCTGAGCTGGGTTAAAACTGTTAAAGCTGAAGTTATCATAACCTTAATGTTTTAAACTAACATTAATAATTCAAATTAAAAATTTAATTTGCTTTTAATGTATATGTCATTATGTCCTTTTTTGAGCAATCTTCTTATACATATATTACACCAATATGTCAAGTCTGCCTAGGAAAAGCACTTATTATACTAGCAAACTCAAAATTGGAGTAAGAATGAACAAACTAGTATAAATACTTTTTATTGTAAGCTTGAATTATTATATTATTATATAGCCTAGAGTTTATTTACCGATAGACAGTCAAAAATACAAATTAATCAATATTTTATTTATAACAGGGTTTTATTTATTTATAAAATAATAACAAACCACAGATCCTCAACAAACAGTAACAAAAACACAGTGACAGAAAATGTCAGAAATAGCGTATGGGTCTGTCACGTGATTAAGGAACGAGTCAAACTCGACCCGAGACCCGAAAGACTCATGAGATGAACTAATCAATTCTCTTTCCGGCTCAAGACTGCGTTAGTTTTGCGTATAGGGCTGTCACGTGATTAAGGAACGAGTCAAACTCGACCCGAGACCCGAAAGACTCATGAGATGAACTAATCAATTCTCTTTCCGGCTCAAGACTGCGTTAGTTTTGCGTATGGGGCTGTCACGTGATTAAGGAATGACTTAAACCCGAGGACTTCTTGTCAGATAAGAGGTGAGGTGAGCTAATCACAGACTGAAGACCCAGGTAAAGAAGGAATTTTTTTTCTGTATCTTATAGCATTTTAGTTTTGTATTGTTTTTAGTGTGATCAACGTTTGCGTAAGTACTAGATGTGTTGGGGAAGTAACACATAACATTTTCATTACATTTTGCTAAAATGAACGAAATGACTCGAAAAAAGATTTGTTCATTTTGCTGAACGAGACTCAAAATTCCGAGTCGGTAAAATGATCCGAACTTCCCATCACTAGCACTTTTAGCTTAACTTAGCATAGATAATTGAATTAGATTAGATCATTAACATTTCGCTCAAAAATGACAAAAGAGTTTCTATATTTTTCCTATTTAAGACTCTTCTGTTTTTACATTGTGTACTAAGACTGACGGAATTGCGATTTTCTGGGCCAATATGGCTAGGAACTATACTCTCATTCTGGTGTAATCATCATAGAACTTTGCTGCCTTACCATGGTTGCATTAGGCGAAATGTTACCATGCAATGTCTGAAAATAGGCTTATTGACAGTTACCTAGCTGGGACTACCGTGGCCAGGAAGTGCAAAACAACATTACAAAGTGTGAAACACTTTTACAAAACTCGAGACAAATTTACATTTTGGAAAACATTTTTACCAATCATAAAACACAATTACATGGGGAAAACACTTTTACCAAGGACGAAACAAATTTACATTTTAGAAAAAAAATCTAAAAGACGCAAAACACTTTTACCAGTCCCGAAACAAATTTACAATGACAGATTCTTCACGGAAAGGGAATGTACCACACACCGGAAGTGACGCGGTGAAAGGTGTTGTTGTTGTTAGTGAGCCCGGTAAATTTGTGTTGAGTAAATGGCTTAAAGTTTATGGTGATCGAGCATGGACTGCGACCGAGGGATGTTTTGCCCGTTTTGGGGCAAACACATGAGCAGCTTAACGCGGTTTTGCTTTGCGTGTGGTCGGTGTTTGGAGTTCCTAAAGGACGCGGACCAGACGGAATACCGGGGACGTCTCGACAGCCGGACAGTGCTAAGCAAAGTAAGTTGTTATTTGTTATTTTTTTTTTAGTGTAGCAAAATGCTAGCTATAGTAATGCTAATAATGATTTTTTTGAGCAGCTTATAATTTTCTGTTTTGAAACGGAACTCTGACAATTTCAGCAGAACAACCATGCCCATCATATAGACAGTTCATGGAGTACAGAAGCTCGAAGTCAAAAGAACGGCAGTCTTTTAACTATGGGCCAAAAGGAAGATTTAAGCCTAAAGAAAGAAAACACGTCCAGGTAAATTGTACTGACTGTCCTATACAATTTTGCAATGTTCTATATGTATTTGTGTTTATGTGTATTTTTATTTTACCTATGTACAACGTATACATTAATTATATATCTTTGTTATTTTACTAGATAAATGTAGGATTGATGGTGCCACATGAAACTGATGGAACCGATTTAAAACCTCTAAGAGGAAAAACACTCCAGTTATTTACAGACCTGGAGGTAGCAGCACCTGAACTACTGAAACAAGCTGTACAGAAAATGAGAATATTTAACAAGGACATGCACGAAGGACCTTACGTCCGTTTGTATCCAGACTGCTCAGAGGTGGTCCATGTGCCTGGGTCAGAAAGGCCATTCAAATTGGCAGAATATAAAAAGGAAATAGGAAAGGCATATTCCAGGATCACTTTTTTCATTTGCCTAGAAAAATACTATAAAAGAGGTTAGTGGATCTCATGATTCAATATTTTTACATATTTTGATACTCTGCTGGACGATAGATAATGTTTGTTTGGTTTATTTTTTTTCAGTGGATGATACCTCAGACTCTGATTCTGAAATTGTCATCACAACAAGGAGCACGACTGAATTCAATTGAGCTGACACTTTGGTACATCAGTTATTTCAAATTTTTTTTATAGTTATGTATGTTTGTATTTATTTATTAGATGTGCATTGGATTTTACGCATACAATCTTTGTCCTGGTCAATAATTTAGTGGAAAATGGTTTGTTTTGATTATTTTGCAGTAACTATTATACAGTAACACAGGAAACCATTCAGCATTGATGTACGTGGTAATGGAACAATAATGGAAGCTGTTGAAAATTGTTGATAATTTTATCTGTTTCATCTCAGGTTTTTGAACCACAAAATCGAAGTACTCCCAAACTCAAGCTGGAAGATGAAAGGTAGGTGTTGCACACTTGTACACAAAGGAAATTTCAGGCGTGCATGGGTTGAAATTATTTATTTACTTCTTGACTGGAAATAATAGTAATAACTCATATCTTATTGGGCTACAGTGCTTTTACTACCAGGTAAAGGGCAAATTGAAAAAAAAAATTCATTTAACTCTCAAAATTGTGATAAAACTACAAGCAGATATTTCACTCCTTATACACATACACATTATACATTTATATTGCTGTTTTGGAAATGTTTTATCACTTTTGTTCACCTGGAAATAAAGCAAGATCACACATAAGCTCAACGTTGCTACAGGCTGTTTCTGTAACTGACTGGAGGTTCCTCCTCACTCCCTAACTAAAGGACCCACAGCTGCTTGTGTGAGCTTTACTTAATTCACCTGCAAGAGCTTATTGGTGTGTCCTAAAAACATAACAATAAGCTCTTGCAGGTGAATAAACACAAACGACAAATTAACCAAACCTTAAAAAAAAAAAACATGAGAATGAAGTGGGAGAGATGTAATGTGAGACATATAAATAATTTTTTTTTTTTTTTTTCTAGTGGTAATCAACCAATATGAATCTTGGTGTATACATTATGTGTACATGATTTGACTGTAGGCCCGAAGGACACCTGCTGGTTTTAAAATGTCTAAAACACCCACTCTAGCCCAGAACACATTGGCCACTAGAAAAGACCCATTGTCTCTCATTTCATCCATTTGACTCGCTGACGAAGGCTAGATACCAAATTTCAGAGTCCTTTTAAATTATCGATCTTTAAGTTGTTGATGTGATCAGAGAATTCGCTTTGATGAACTTCAAACAGGAAATACTGTATGTGTAATGTAATTTAAAAAAATAATAACTTTTTTTTTTTTATAAATCTTTTTGTTCCCTATAATACTACCTTTTACTCAAAACTATATTATAGCCTTTATCATGGAGCTAATAATTTGTATGCTTTATCATATTTCAGAGATGCACCAGAACATCCATCAACAAATCAGCCAGGACAGGTAATAAGGCAGACTGGCACCATGAAATGTATTGCTTTCAGTGTTGTTGTTGTTGTTGTTACAGATATTTTAATCTTTTTTTTTAGATAGTTATATCTGATGCTGAGGATCTGGATCCACCTGAAAAAATTCCAGAAAAAACGTCTTGCTACAGGTAAATAATAAAAACAAAAATCATAAAGAAATGACATAATTTAACTTTATTTAACTGATTTCACGGGGAGGACATTTTTGTTTGTAAGATGTTTTAACATGGAAATGATAATGTGGCAGGGGGGCGCGGTTTAGAGACGTCTGTAGCGGGAGAATCAGGAGACGAGCGATAAGTGAGTGGTTTGGGCAAAAACTATCAACACCTGTTTCTTGTTTCAGTAATTGGCGCGGAGAGAGTATAAAACGCCAGAAGAGACCGAAGCAGGCGAGAGAGAGAGACGGACTGCTGACCCGAACCGGAAATGGAAACCGAAAGGAGTAAACCGAAAGTGTTGTGCGAACGTGTCAGAGTAAAAGTCACCATTTGGTGTTTGTGAAGTTTCAGTTATCTTAAGTTAATAAATATGCCATGCAAAACCCTTCCTCCACGCCGCTTGCGGACATCATCGCCTCCCTCGCGGTCCTGCACCGCGAACAACACCAGGCCCTGCTGGACTTGAGGATCGATCAGGAGAGGTGCTTCCAAGCCATCGTCCAGGCCCAGCAGGAGCGCCGCGCCCATGCACCTGCCATTACACAAGATGGGGCCCCAGGACGATCTAGAGGCCTTCCTGGAGCTCTTCCAGAAGTCGGCGGAGGCGTGCGGGTGGCCCCGTGAGCAGTGGCCGGTGCGCCTCATTCCCCTGCTCTCCGGCAAAGCCCAGGTGGCCGCGCAACAACTTCCGGTGGCGAACCTCCTGGTCTTCGACGACCTGCCTACCTCCAGCATCCGATAATTTTGGGAACGAATTGGCCCGCGTTTACGGTTTTATTGGGGTCGTTATGTACGGATGCCTCTTGGGGAAATAAGGCACGGAAGGAGACCGCGCGGATACAGGTGGGAGAAACTGAGCCAGGACCGCTGGGTTCTGCTTCAGGCAAAAATGAAATTCAGTATGTGCTGGACTTGAGAACAAAACTCCATACATTGGGGCGGCTATCAATGGAGAATTTGTTACAAGCCCAGGACCGCCATAGCCAGCTGTATAACAGGGGAACAAGATTACGCAAATTTGCACCGGGAGAGAAAGTACTTGTATTACTCCCAACGTCGAGCTCTAAGTTAATGGCTAAGTGGCAGGGACCGTTTGAGGTCGCACGACAAGTCGGAGATCTCGATTATGAGGTAATACGGTCCGATAGGAACGGGTCCCATCAGATCTATCACCTCAACCTCCTAAAAAAATGGAATGAGGCGGAATCAGTGATGTTGGCAACGGTGATTGGGGGGGAGGATGATCTCGGACCAGAGGCGAACATCAAACCACAATCCCTCGCCCTGGCTCCAGGTAGAGATCACCTCTTGCCGTCCCAACTCACTGATTTAACGAAATTACAGGCAGAGTTTGCCGATGTCTTCTCACCCCTACCAGGCCGTACTAACCTGATTCTGCACCATATCGAGACCGAGCCGGGAGTGGTAGTTCGCAGCCGGCCGTATCGCTTACCTGAGCACAAGAAAAAAGTAGTTCAGGCTGAATTAGGCGCTATGCTTGACATGGGGGTAATAGAAGAATCCAATAGTAACTGGGCGAGCCCGATAGTTTTAGTTCCGAAAACGGACGGCTCAGTCCGGTTCTGTGTGGATTACCGCAAGGTGAATGCCGTGTCAAAATTCGACGCGTATCCAATGCCGCGGGTTGACGAGTTGCTCTATCGGCTAGGCACGGCTCGTTTTTATTCGACATTGGACTTAACAAAGGGCTATTGGCAGATCCCCTTGTCTCCATTATCCAGAGAAAAGACAGCTTTCACAACGCCGTTTGGATTACACCAGTTTGTTACCCTTCCGTTTGGCTTGTTCGGGGCACCAGCTACCTTTCAGCGCCTCATGGATAAGATTCTACGGCCCCATGCTGCATATGCGGCTGCCTACCTGGATGATATCATTATATTTAGTAATGATTGGCAGCGGCATATGCAGCATCTGAGGGCTGTCCTGAGGTCGCTGAGGGGAGCGGGGCTCACGGCCAACCCAAAGAAGTGTGCGATTGGGCGTGTGGAAGTAAGGTATCTGGGCTTCCACTTGGGGCATGGACAGGTGCGTCCCCAAATTGATAAGACAGCCGCTATTGCGACCTGCCCACGTCCCAAGACCAAAAAGGAGGTAAGGCTGTTCTTGGGGCTGGTGGGATATTATAGACGGTTTATTCCTAATTATTCGGACCTCACCAGCCCTTTGACTGACCTTACTAAAAAGGAGGTGCCAGATATGGTCCAGTGGACGGAGCCGTGTCAGCAGGCCTTTACCCAGGTCAAGGCTACTCTGTGTGGCGGGCCGTTGTTACACTCTCCTGATTTTTCTCTCCCTTTTCTGTTGCAGACAGACGCGTTGGACAGGGGGCTGGGGGCAGTCCTGTCCCAGGAGATAGAGGGGGAGGAACGGCCGGTGCTGTACATTAGCCGGAAGCTCTCGAAGAGAGAGGCTAAGTACAGCACCATAGAAAAGAGTGCCTTGCCATCAGATGGGCTGTCCTCACCCTCTGCTATTATCTCCTGGGACGGGAGTTCACCCTCTGTTCGGACCACGCTCCGCTGCAGTGGCTCCACCGCATGAAGTATACCAACGCGCGGATCACTCATTGGTATCTAGCTCTTCAGCCTTTTAAGTTCAAGGTGATCCACAGGCCGGGTGTTCAGATAGCGGTGGCCGACTTCCTCTCCAGAAATGGGGGGGGGAAGGGGCTGCAGGGAAAAAAACACAGGGAACAGACACCAGAAGTGTAAACCTAAACCAGGGAGACCAGTAGGGAGGTGGACCGTAGGAGGTTCAGGGGGAGGGACGGAGGGCCAGGCTAACAGAGAGGAACAGGAACAGGAGTGAACACAAAAACAAAAAGCAAAAAATAACATTAAGCCCCCCAGGGCGGGGCAGAAGACCACCACAACCGTGTGGTCGGGGCGGAAGCCCTCCAGGGCGGAGCGGAAGACCACCACAACCGTGTGGTCAGGGCGGAAGCCCTCCAGGGCGGAGCAGAAGACCACCACATCCTTGTGGTCGAGGCTGGAGTTCCCCAGGGCGGAGCAGAAGACCACCACCACCGTGTGGTCAGGGCAGAAGGCCCCCAGGGCGAAGCAGAAGACCACCACACCCCTGTGGTCAAGGCGGAAGCCCTCCAGGGCGGAGCAGAAGACCACCACATCCTTTTGGTCAATGCACAAAGCCCCCAGGGCGGATCAGAAGACCACCACTTCCATGCGGCCGGATCAACGGGAGGACGAAACTCTGGTAATTACATGGTGTCTCTACTGGACTCCAGAAGATCGGTGCTGACCTGGCTCTGCTCATGAAGATTATTGGTGACTTGCATCTGTTCATGAAGGTCCCCGGTGACTTGACTCAGTCCTTGAAGATCACCAGTGACCTGACCCAACTTTGAAAGGTCCACGATGACTAGCCTTGTCTCTGGGAAGTCCATGGTAACTAGCCCTGGCTCTGGAAGGTCATCAGTGATTATCCCTGAATCTGGAAGGTCAGCAGTGACTGGCCCTGACTCTGGAAGGTCATCGGTGACTGGCCCTGGCTCTGGAGGGTCATCAGTGACTGGCGCTGGCTCTGGAGGGTCATTGGTGACTAGCCCTGAGTCTGGAGGGTCATTGGTGACTAGCCCTGACTCTGGAGGGTCATCGGTGACTAGCCCTGACTCTGGAGGGTCATCGGTGACTAGCCCTGACTCTGGAGGGTCATCGGTGACTAGCCCTGACTCTGGAGGGTCATCGGTGACTAGCCCTGACACTGAAGGGTACACGAAACCCTGACTTGACTCTGGAAAGTCCACGGGCACCTGCCTCGACTCTGGAAGGTCAACCGGAACCTGACTGGACTCTGGAGGGTCCTGGATGACATTTAAGTCACAAATGGACTTTGGAATTCAAAATAGTCCAGGATTTGGCTGTTTTTAAGCTAAATAGATGACCCCTTGAGTTAAGACTCTGTAAACGTTGTTGTGAAAGGTTCACTTTAAAGTGCAGTTGTCATAATTGTTTTTATAATGTAACGGTATGTGAGCATGTTTTTTTTTTCTCTAACCGTTAACATTTTCAAAATGTTTTAGATTTGTGACTCTCAAACTGGGATCCCTTTGTGAATCACTGTTTTAGATAAAGAAACAAGTAGTTCAAGAAGTTTTGTTTTCTATCCTACAAAAATTTAATAAATACTTATTATTTTTGATTAATTTACATCACACTTAAAAACAATTAAGCTGTGGGTGAAAGATTCATAAACATTCTGTTCAGACAGACAGCAGTATTACACCACTACAAAAAAACTCCCTTTTTGATAATTTCATAGCTGAGCCATTTCTTTTAGTTTCATGTATAGTTCTGATGCAGACTCCATGTTCTCTGGCTTCTGTAACTGATTGTGTTCCATGGCAAAGTCCAAGTACTCCTGCATGTTAGGGTCCCCACAAGGAGTCATTGACAGGCTAGCCTCAGGAAGGGCATCCAGTTCAGCCTTTTCGATTTGAAATCCGCAGTCTCTGGAGCCAAACCTATGTTAAATAGAAAACATAAGCATTTCTTTTCATGTAAACTAAAACGTTAGAATAATACTTTAATCTGTTTATAATCAATGTATCACCTGTGTGGTAAGTGGTAGAGTTCATTGGGCACTCCTCCTGGACATGCTGCTGTTCTGGAAGGGCGAATCCTGTGACTGTTCCACAGTCTCACACACTCATCCAAGTCCCTCTGTATAACATCACCAAAGCAATATCTCAATAGGCACTGATGATAATGACTCCAGTTGAAGTATCCGGCTTCTCTAAGGTCTGCAAATAACTCCATCCAGAACTGAGACCTATTGAAATTGATACAAATTGTAGTTATTCTTGTAACCATATACACATATGTTTGAATAATAAAATCAAAGATTAGTCGTAATAAAATTTATGGTCTGCATCTTTTGGTCATTCGATTTTTTTTTTTCATTACCCGTTCGAATGACCAAAAGATGCAATGACCCTTTATGAAGACCACTCACCTTCCCTTTCTAAATATAGACCAGCAGGACTCAATACGCTGGTTATTTATAGATGAGCCGTACATGTGGCTGGACGCGCCAGAGTAGTAGTCACTGTGATGGTGGCGTAGCGTACATTGAATTGCAGCCATCATGCCGTTCTCAGTGCCGCAATCAGTCCTCAGTCTCATGGGGATGACACAGAGGTTTCGCACACGACATGAAAAAGTGAGCAATCACTGTTGGGTTATTGTTTGTTGGTCCACATTCAAGCCACAGTACTTTACGTGAAAATCCATCTATGCATCCCGATATGGCCAAACCGAATGGCTTAAGTTTATCATAACCATCTGCGTGCCACATATAGTTAGGTCCCATTGAGTGGTAAGTTCTTCTTGTAAACCTTCTGCGTGTTTTGCTCTCACACCCTCGAGGATTAAGCTCCCGGAGCATATTCATCACATCATCCCTCTTCACTCGAAAATTGTACTTTTGTTTAAGTACCTGCCACATCGTGCGGTAGCCAAATAGTTGTCCAGGTCCACGAAGTTCCAATCTGATGGCGTTACTCACGGAGTTTAGAGAGGAATAGGACTTTCTGCGGTACAACCCGGCTTCGTTCAGTTTACTTTTAAGAGTCCTCAAGCTGATGTTTACACCGTGTAGACTTGACATCATGTCCACGATTACAGTGTACGAGTGGCCCTAGTTAAAATATTGAACACATTGATGCAAGTATGTCTGATGTTTCCGTCTGGTCCGTGTCCTTTAGGAACTCCAAACACCGACCACACGCAAAGCAAAACTGCGTTAAGCTCATGTGTTTGCCACAAAACGGGCAAAACATCCCTCGGTCGCAGTCCATGCTCGATCACCATAAACTTTAAACCATTTACTCCACAAAACGAATTTACCGCGCTCACTAACAACAACAACACCTTTCACCGCGTCACTTCCGGTGTGTGGTACATTCCCTTTCAGTGAAGAATCTGTCATTGTAAATTTGTTTCGGGACTGGTAAAGGTATTTGCGTCTTGTAAATTTTTTTTCTAAAATGTAAATTTGTTACGTCCTTGGTAAAAGTGTTTTCCCCATGTAATTGTGTTTTATGATTGGTAAAAATGTTTTCCAAAATTTAAACTTGTCTCGAGCTTTGTAAAAGTGTTTCACCCTTTGTAATGTTGTTTTGCACTTCCTGGCCACCGTATGTGACTCTATGGAATTATATTCTGGACATTATTCAAAAGAAATTGCAAATTGTATTTTCAATTGCGTTTTCAATTTGTGGAAGCATAAAATGTGACAATCCAAACGCAAATGCAAATCGTGCATTACCATTTGCATTTTCGTTTAAACGAACGCACAGTGTCTGCCAAATTTAAAATGGAAATGCAAAGTCCGTTTGCAATTGTGTTTCCCATATCTTACGAGCTGTGAGCCTGTCATATTTAAATAGCAATATTAATTACCACATTTGCCTTTTCAGTCTCTCTGCACTGTGTATGTAAACTGCCAAAACTCAAATGAAATCGCAATTCCTTTTGCATTTGAATTTCCAACGTCTACACGGAAACCTGTCAATCAAGTGACAGGGGTGGGGCCATTTTATTAGGCGTGTTTGCATTGGGAAGTGACGTCACTCACAGTTGACGGTAATAAAAGAGGCAATTTATATTATATTTAGTTTCATTTGTAATGACTGTATATATACACCTGAACTAAGGAGGCAGTGGTATTTCATATCCTTTTTTGTTTTATTATAAATATACAGTGAAGAAAATTGCAGTAGTCAAGGCGAGCTGACTGAAGTTATCAAGTACGCTGATGTTTGCAGAATTACCGGACCTGCATCCTCGCAGACATCACACTCCCGAATCGAATGCACAAAGTCTGAACTACCGAGGATGCAAGTCCGAAATCAGCGTACTTTGTATTGAGAAACGCGCGCAGACCTACGTCACCAGTCTATTTGCCTAATCTTCCCGGTGTTACGGTTTAACTGGTTACCGTGCTATCTAGTGAACAACTTCCACAGAACAGACACACACACATTCAGTAACAGGCACAAGCATTTTTGGCTAGCCCATGGACATGTTTCCATAAAACTACCTCTAAATGTATTTTAATGTCTCCCTTTATGTGCTCAAATGTATGTATGTGGCATAGTGGAATATATAAATGTTACTGTGTGTTTAATCAAACTTAATATGCATGTAGTTAGGAAAAACTCTTTGCAAAATTATAGTTTTTGGTGTCTGTATAATCGTAAAAACACGACTGTAACGAATCTTGACAGCAAATTACAAAAAGATGCATTGTTTCAGAGGAACAATCTTGCTTAGGAAAAATGTTTAATTTTGTCATCGCCATAAATTAGACCAGTGGGCGGAAATCAGCAAACAAAGAAGATTTTTCCCGCCTCAGTTTCTTACACTTCATTGGTTTATACGGAAAGATAGGTGTAAACCTACTTTTACATAAAAACAAAGGGAAGCCGGTGTTTTTGGCATTCCGCCAGAGAAAGAGGGGGTTCTCAGCTTCGCAACCGGACTTCAAGAAGTTTCTCCGTTTGTTCTTCTTTACTTTTCGTTTCATTTTAGTTTTTCTTTGTTGTCTTCTGATATTTGACTTCGTTCAATTGTCTTCACGAGCCAAACGAACTTAAGTCTAATCATCTTTTGGCAAAGTTTACATTCGCGTTAATCATCGAGCTCACGCATCATCTGCTCTGGAAAGAACAACGCTGAAGTCGCACCGACGGACAATTTGAACTCAGCTACACACAAGAGCCAGATCAAAGCAAGTACTTTCTTATATCGCAACTTAAAATTGCTGTTTAAGGTTGTCTAGGCTATTCCATGTTTGTGAAATTATTCAATGACTTGGGCTCTCTTGAAAAGTTAACTGTTTGAATATTGTCATGCTGAGATTTGTCTTCTCTCTCTCGCTCTCTTTCTCTTCACTTTCTCTCTCATTTCTCATTACTATTCTTGTTCGTTTATCTTGTTTAAATTGTACTGTTCGTTTTGCTATATACTCATATTTACTCCGTGTGAAGTGTAGTTATGTACTCTTTAGTCTGTTTTTATTAATTACCATAATTTGCTTGAATTGAACTGTTTTATTGCTCATCAAGATCGAAGTCCCTGAATCGTGTGATCTAAGCTACAAGCTTTGCTTTCTATGGATTAATTTCAGTAATCTAAGTAGTACAGACACAGAAAATACAGTTTTTTCCTGATCAGAAGATTAATATTTCTTGGAGTTTGTAAGAAGGGTATTTTTATTGAATTTTGATAAGGACGTCTAGCTTCCAGTTCGCGGGACGAACAGATTGTCTAGATTAACTTAAATTAATTCTAGTAAAGGTTACCTTCAAATGATTAAATATTACCTCTTTGGGTAATTTAATATTTGTAAACAATAAGCACATTATATTCATAGACTTATGAATATTCACTTCATTTGAGTTAATTATTCCCCAGAAAGTGATTGTTGCTACACAAGTTATTAGTATGATCGCCCGTTTCGCGGCTGAAGTAAGTAGGATAAACAAAAAAATAAAGAACGTCTGTGTTGGCCCGGGTTTCGAACATGCGCTAAAAGATGGCACGCGGCGAGACGAGAGTTACTAACCACCCAGCTATCGATCTACACCCAATCAACTCCAGATCTCTCGATTGAAGACAGGACTCTCGGCGGCACATCATGCAGCTGCTGAATCAAGGAAATGTGACCGTGTTAACTTGTGACCTGTGTTTACCTATTATGAAAATAAACCATAGCAGACCACTGGATACATTTCATAACGTCTCAGACAACTGTACATTTGTGGCTACTGTGGTTTAATTATAAACACTATCGATAACTCATTTACCATAGTAAAACATGGTACATTTTAGTATGATCGAAGATACAAAAATTCTTCCAGAACAGACTTATGTGCATTCCCAGAAGAGATGAGAAATGGATTCGTGTTCAGCACCACAAAAAGAACATAAAGTGTCAATATCAGGAAACATCTTTTTTAAGTAAAGCTTCACAGGATAGAAAAGATGAAGTAATTTTTAAGACACATCCTTAACCTTATTGGTTATTAAGTATTTAGATGACAAAGTCCACACTAATTAATTAATAATTATTTATTACCTTTGACCGTGAGTAACATCACTTCCCAATGCAAACACGCCCAATAAAATGGCCCCACCCCTGTCACTTTATTGACAGGTTTCTGTGTAGACGTTAGAAATTCAAATGCAAAAGTAATTGCGATTCCATTTGAGTTTTGGCAGTTTACATGCACAGTGCAGAGAGAGTGAAAAGGCAAATGTGGTAATTAATATTGCTATTTAAATATGACAGGCTCATAGCTCGTGAGATATGGGAAACACAATTGCAAATGGACTTGGCATTTCAATTTTAAATTTGGCAGACACTGTGCGTTCGCTTACACGAAAATGCAAAGGGTAATGCGCAATTTGCATTTGCGTTTGGAATATGTCACATTTTATGCTTCCACAAATTGAAAACGCAATTGCAAATACAATTTGCAATTTCTTTTGAATAATGTCCGGAATATCATTCCATAGGACTCTTTTCAGGTGCTGCGTAATATCATTGCACCCATGGTTTTTATATATACTGCAGCATTATTACAGCAAAGCACGTAATTACTAAACTGCTGCAATGGAGCAGCACTAATGGAATTAAATTAAATATGATGTACAATAGAGCAAAAAAAATAACAGTGAAAGTAACAAAAAACGTGTCAAATACATTTAAATGGGCATAATTAGTGTGAAAATAACCAAAGGATAAACATTCAAACCAAAAATTATTCTGAGACCAGATATAATTTTTGATCTTTTTTTAATAGTGGGTGGGTGGGTTTAAAGTAAAATGTGGCAAAGAATACCCAGAAATTCTTCATACAGTGGACTACCATTACAACTGATACAAATGTGGGACCAAAAATGTTTAAGATTGAGTCTTGGAAAAAAAAATGTAAGGCAGTCAAAAAAGCAGTCTTTTGTGGTAGAAGTAGGATAAACAGAAAAAGTAGAATTTACAATTTTGGCTATATGAAGTTTGCACAAAGCTAAATCATGATCTGAGATATCATCACTTGGCTGCATAATTTCAACACCATCAACATCAATTCCATGTGTCAGTATTCCATGTAACTATTAAAATTTGCAGCCAGAAGTAACTCGGATGTAAAATCATCAAACTCTTTAATAAAGTCTGTATGGTGCCCTGCTGGCCTGTATACAGTAGCCAGTACAAACATCACAGGAGATATATTATTAACATTTGTTTCTCTGGATAATGTTATATAAAGCACCATTGCTTCAAACGAGTTATACTTGAAGCCTGCCATCTGAGAAATCCTGAACACAGTGTTGTAAATTGAAGCAACACCTCTCCCTTTGCCTTTTGGACGCGCCTCATGTTTATAACAGTAATCTTGGGTGGTGGACTCATTTAATATAATGTAATCATCAGGTTTTAACCAGGTTTCTGATAAACAGAGCACATCAAGATTATGATCAGTGATCATATTATTTACAAAAAGTGTTTTCGTAGCAAGAGATCTGATATTCAATAAGTCAAGCATTATCATTTGTTTATCCTTATTGCATCTGTTTGTTGAACCTCAATTAAATTGTTCCTCTTAAATCTAGTTCGGGGAACAGACACAGTCTCTGTAGTGTGATATCTAGGTGAAAGAGTCTCTATGTGCTGAGAATTAACTGACATCTGTGACGTGAGGCAGCTAGCAGACGGTCGGTTTAGCCAGCTTGTCTGCTTCCTGACCTGGGCCCCAGTTAGTCAAGTATAAACTCTCAGACTATGTGCCATATTTCTAGAGAGAAGAGCGGCACCACCCCAGGAGGGATGAAGACCATCTTTTTTCAACAGATCAGGTCTGCCCCAAAAGCACATCCAATTATCTATGAAACCTATGTTATTCTGTGGGCACCACTTAGACATCCAGCCATTGAGTGATGACAATCTCTATGCATCTCATCACCATGGTAAGGAGGGAGGGGACCAGAGCATATTACAATGTCTGACATTGTTCTTGCAAGTTCACACACCTCTTTAATGTTATTTTTACTGATCTCCTACTGGCGAAGTCAAACATCATTAGCGCCGGCATGAATAACAATCTTACTGTATTTACGTTTAGCATTAGCCAGCACTTTTAAATTTGCCAAGATGTCAGGCACTCTGGCTCCCGGTATATGGTGGCTGGTGTCTCTATATTCACGTTCCGTAAAATAGAATCACCAATAACTAGAGCACTTTCATCAGATTTCTCAGTGGGTGCATCACTGAGTGGGGAGAACCTGTTTAATGTTTTGATCGGAACAGAAGAGCAGTGTTTTGACCCATGACTATGCTGCCTCACTGTCACCCAGTTGCCCTGCTGCAGGGGCTCTGTTGCCGGAACCGAACAATGTACAGGAATTCCTGAGCTAGGCACATCCAAAGCCGTGTCTAGAGCCCTAACATTCTTACTGTCCTCAATTAAAGTTTGGATACGTGTCTCTAATTCTGAAATCTTCTCTGTCAACCTAACTATTTCCCTGCATTTATCACATGTGAATCCCTCATCAGCGACAGAGATAGATAAACTGTACACTTGGCAAGAAGTGCTTATATCAATAGCAGGAGAAGATTTAAAATAAAAGTGAACGATCAAAATTAATCTGATAAGATTGTTTGATAATATCAGAAATATGGTGGGAATTAAGTTATATTTTATCACGTTAAACAACAGAGAGTGATAGTAAGATAAAGATTCTAGAGAAAAAAACAGCTAACCGGAGCTACGATCAGCTGCAGCAAGGCCAGCAGCAGAGAAAACAATATCCAACAGCGACACCCGCATTCAGGGAGTCAAAATGTAAAGTGAATATGTGAAGTGTATACATTTTGGTTTGACTGTATCTATTTGATAAATTAAATTAACCAACTAACATTATACATACTCTTTTGGTTTCTGTACCCAATATTAAAAAAAAACTGACAAATGCAATAAAAAAAATATTGGTATAGGTACTGGGTATCAGCAAGTACCAAAAGTAAAAGTGTCGGAATCGGGCGAGTAATAGAAAAAGTGGCATCCCAAGAAAATAGAATTTAACTTTGTATTTATAATACATCTAATGCTACTGAATAAGTCATTTTACAAGTTAGTCCAAATTACATTTGTACATGTGGGTTCAGAAAAATAACTGTGCTTTGACAAATTATTCTTGAAACACATCTTCAGATGCACCTGGACACATCATCAGTGATGTTACCTGAGGTCCTCCGGTGTTTCGGGTCTTTCAACATCAGACACCCTTGCCCAGGCGACCCAGCCGCGGCTGATCAGATCCCGACTTGTGTTCAGGTAGCACTCGCTTGTCCCCATGGTGCTCCTCTGCGGATCCAGAGCCATCTCGAGGCTTTCTCGGCTGCGTCGGTGATGTTCTTAATGACCCTGCTCCTTGTTGTTCCTGTAATGCCCAGTGCAGTAAAGGCTTTGTGAAGGGAGCGCCCCACAAATCCTCTGCAGCCAACCTCGATAGGCATGCATCTCGCCTTCCAGCCCTGTGCTCGGCAGTCTGTGACCAGATGTTCATATTTGGTCATCTTTCTTTCGTGGGCTTCTCCCAAGCGGTCCTCCCATGGCACAGTCAGCTCAATGATGATTATGCTCTTGGTGCTCTCTGACACTAGAATGATATCTGGCCTCATAGTTGTGCTGACAATGTGCTGGGGAAATTTCAGCTGCTTCTCCAAATCCACAGAGAGTTTCCAGTCCTTGGCTGATGCCAGGATCCCTGCTGGTGCCTTCCTCCCTGCTTGTGGCTGTTCTCCTGCCCTAACAAATGCGATTGAGCAATTGGTGTTGCTCCCTCGGCCGCCTTTGCTGATCTCTTTGCTGATGGTGTCTGTCGGTTGTGACGCCAGGTGTATCGACCCTAGCCGAGCGCTGTTGGGCAGAAACTCAGAATGTGCTCCAGTGTTCCCCGAGCTGGGCACAATTGGCAAGTTGGTGTGTCTGCTTTTCCCCACGTACAGAGGTTTGCTGGGCTAGGCAGGACGTCGTACACTGCCCGAATCAGGAAGGTAAACTAATAAAATGAAAATAAACTAGTGAAAATATGCGAAGGGTGTTTTAAGGGAGTTTATTTTTAAAAGTTCATGGGGTCAAAAGTGTCCTTACCTAAATAACACCCATTTACACAATAATGTTATTTAAAATAACTATTACCCAATTTTATTGAGGTTAGCCCACATGCTTCCAAATAAAACTTCATCAGAAACCTGCTTAGTTTGTGTACTTAAATTATTTGCTTTTAAAAGTTATATTTGGTGCTGTATCTCCAGCTGTTTGACTGGGTGAGTATAGCCCAAGAGCTTCTTTTGGCTTATGTTTATAAAGAAAAGCCAGCATTCTTTTCAGGGACTATATATATATATATATATATATATATATATATATATATATATATCTCAATCATTGTAACTAGGCCAGACTGAAAAACACACAAAAATTCACCTATGTTCATACAGATCCTTGTAAAAAAAACAAGTGTGCTTAATTGTATTGAATGTGCACTTTTAGTGTATTTCAGATCTTAAAAGTATGTTAAAATGTAAGTAAAAACTGTACTTTGCAGATAATATTATATAAATAAAACAAAAGGCCGCTTAAGTGTACTTAGAGTGTACATTCATAAATATGTTTCTGTTAAGTACACTGTTACAACACTTTTAAGTAAATAAATATAGTAAGTAAACTGTTAAGTACGCTGAAAAACTGTGTTATTCAATATTACCTATGTATTTAAGTCCTTTTCAAGTGGTTCAAGAAAAAGTGCACTACTTTCAGAAAACTGCATTTTAATATAATTTAAAATCTCCAAATAACCCTCTCTGCTTCCACAATAGAATCCTGGGTGTAAGCTTCATGTAACACGTGATCATTGTTTCTCTCTTTGTGCTTGTTATCTTACCTATGCTAATGTGTTGACATAATGTTGAGTTTGAGCTCGGAGATGAGACAGAAGGGCTTTAGGTTTAGGATTAGGATTCTCCGCCATTACACTTTTGAAACAATCTGGTGTGTTAATCACCATGGAAACATGTGCAAACCAATGAACACGGATAACTAGGAAGTAGCTCTGCCCACAACTTCCTCAATGAAGCTGAATTTACAGTTCGAAAATCTTTTCCTAGCCCTAACAGACACACACACTTCAACACAATACAGTCAGCTTTATACAAATACAAACAGCTTTCAACACAAAGACGAATGCCCTGACACTTTCACAGACTCAAATCAGTCCTTTAAAATAATTTTCACCACAAACAGAAGTTTAATATTTGAATCTACAGTATGTAAAATATTCTGATGCAGAAAAGCTCCAATGCCCCTCAGTGGTCACCTGTTAAACTGCATAGCAACTCAAATTCAATACAGTTCTACAATATCAGTCCATGATGTGACATGTAAAGCACATTATGACATTCTGATCAACATTACAAAGACTAAGCAATATGGTCTGCAAAACGAATGGATGAATAAATTAAAAACAATATATACTATCAGGGTGTATGTAAGGCATGTGGCATTGCCAACCAAAACAGCTGATGTTACAGGGGCTCCAAAGTTTTGAGTCATGCCACACAGCAAACCCCTCCTTGTACAGCTGTTCTGCTGTGTGATACAAACACAATCCTTATGGGAGATTCTGCTGTGTAAGGTAAATCTTCTCATTCTCACTCATACACACATACTCTATTAACTTAATAAATTCACTACAGGGAGTTGTCCACATTCAGAAAGTATATTTCTATCTTGTTTCCCCAGGGAAATGTTTTTAACTATATATAAATGAAAAAAAAAAAACCTTGAAATGGAGGTTGAGAGAGTTAGAAACCAGAAACCAAAGAGAGCTTCCACTTCCTCACTGATATAATCACACCCTTGGTCATGTGTCTTCCTTAAAAATGAAAAGCACAGTCCAGATAAGACAGACATAAATACCGTTTATTCAGACCAACTACTGTACTGTACATACTTCGAAAAAAGTGTTTTGATCCAAACTCAACAGACATCAAAACACAGGAACTGAGTACTGAGTGTCACACCTAACTGTGCCTGATCGCCACCTGACCTAGCTGCAGAAAGTGGAAATAACATACACAATACTTTCTACAATAGCAACAATTGAAAAATGGACAATTTATCAAATGATTTATTAACGTTATCATTCTCAGCTGTCTTTTAAACTAAAAGATTTACTTACCAGCGATTCTGTCTCGCTGCATAGCTGGCTTATGGCTCCAAACAGCCACATGTGGTTTGTAGCATTTATTCTCCTCTCCCTTTATTTGCAGACTTCCCATTTTGCTTTTTCCGAGTTTAATCACTCTCTCTCTCTACAGACCCCCCACCTCTCTGTTCAGTCACTTTGTTCTCCTTGTTTTTCCCCTTCTTTTTTTTTCTTTTTTTATTCCCCGATACTGATCTTAAAATTGCTCAAGGTGTGTCATTGACAAATGTATCCAATGGAACTTCACTGACATGTTCTGATCATATGGCTTTATTCGATCTTCTTTCATCATTCTTTTGACCTCTTTTGATACTGAAGCTTTATTTTGTCTTTAAAATAAGCCATATGGCTATACGTAAACAGCCTGGTGCCCTCACTATGAAAGAAAGTGACAGGAAACTTAAATCACTGCATTTGATGTAGAATGTGAATTGCAATATTTTTCCTAAGTCCAGTAGATAGTTCTATGCATTACAAGACTTAAAGTTACAATGTAAAATTAACTGAACTATGTCCATTTAGATTCAAGATGGCACGTATGAAATAAATTATACTCGCTCCTAGTCCATCCAAGATGTGGAGATGTGTTTCTTCTTTGTATCTTCAGATTTAAAGAAATTTAGCATTACATTGCTATTGCTCTGCATTGCCAACACAGTCTCACTCCCTACTCGTCAAATGTCTGACGCATGGTCAAGGGATCTGGCGTCACTTTTTTGACGCACTTGGTAAACCTTTGGCGTTATTTTTCAAAGTGCAGGTTAGTCCGATAGACTTCTATAGAACTCAACAGCATTTAAATTTGACGTCTTGGGTCAGCACACCGCAACTCGTTGACTGCCTTGTATGGGTCGAGACTAAATAAATAATAATAAAAAAAAGAATAGGCTACAAAAAATTATATATGACAGGGCGAGTCAAATGGCGGCCTCCAGATCATTTTTATCTGTCCCTCCAACTGGTTTTTGATGTTTAAAAATCCTCGCAATCTGATATCAAAGTGCTCTCTGTGCAAAGGTTTAGCGCGTTCATCAGTAGTGAGTTTAACAACACTCAACTGCAGGTAAAACAGCATTCAGCGGTGAGTTTAACAACACTCAACTGCAGGTAAAACAGCATTCAGCGGTGAGTTTAACAACACTCAACTCCAGGTAAAACAGCATTCAGCGGTGAGTTTGACCAAAGCAACGCTCAACTGCAGGAAAAACGGCATTAAAAGGTGAGTTTAACAACGCTCCAAGGCACGTGCAGTTTAACCGTTTTCTTACAACCCATTCTCGCTGATCGCTTATTCGTAGTTTATCACTATGAAATCACGTTCAAGAAGTCTCATTCAGCACACATCGCGATACTTTCCATCAGTTTACATGTGCCACAGGTTCGGTAAGTAGACGTATGCTCTTTTAATGCCTTTTATAAAATGTATTCTGTCTTCTTTATTAATCAGATTAGCGCCGTATTGTTTACTCGCTGTATTAATACATATAATTATATGAGTCATCCGAGGCTGTCTTCTTCTTCTTCTTGCTTTTTTTATGGTGGATCGCAGACAAATATGTGCATTACTGCCACCTATCTTGAAATGGACCATTGACACTTCCTATACTATAACCTCTCAACTAAATTCTCCTTAATCCGAGGCTGTCTTTGAGTTTCATTGCGTTTTACTAAATGAACATGCCTGCTAACTAGTGTGATTAAACTCTATCGGTCACGTGACATGCCATAGACTTTCAATATATTCATTTCAGGTTCAAAGATGTAAATTTGTAGTAAAATCATGGTAACCATGACACGTACAATAGTAACAAATTAAATTTGAAGTTAAAACCCAGGAACGGGACATTTGCCATGTTTTTACCAAAGTAACTGTAGTTTTACTATGGTATATTAATAATTAATACAACAATACAATAATCATCAAACTAACTATGGTTGTACAACTGTAATGGTCGTTTTTTGATGTGCTTTTATATGACAGATATCACACATTTACTGTACCATGCTTTTGATACCTTTTTATGTAAATCCAAAAAAAGTAAATAAATAAAAGGACACATTTTTCCCCTATTGCAGTTCAATCATATCAGTTAATATTTTAAATATTTTGCTCACAAAACATTATTAAAATTCTGTTTATAATTCTATTTTAATCTACCCCCCCCCCCTTCTTATTTTTATTAATATATATATATATATATATATATATATATATATATATATATTGCTGAAAAGATGTAAAGGAAGCAGTCATCCCTGTGGTGTTTCTGGAGAGGTATTCCTTCAGAAATGGAGAAGACAGAAAGCTGCAGAGGCAGACATTTGCAGCAGTAAGTCTGTGATAGTTTTACCTTTTTATCAAACTGCTGTTATAAATTGCACAGCATTTGTTGTTTCTTAAACTTTTGCACTGTCCAAATACCCACACTTGCCATCTTTGCACCTTACCACTTGATTACTTAGTTGATGTATTTCCTGTGTTTAGCCCAAATGTTCGAATGAGCATGGTGACCAAAAGTGTGTGTCGAACTTTTCATGACCTGATGACTGTGTTTCCCAATCCTGGTCCTGGAGAGCCCCAACACTGCACGGTTTTGGTGTCTCTCTTATCTGACAAACACACTTTTGAGGTCTTGGAGTCTACACTGATGAGCTGATGAGTTGAATCAGGTGTGTTTGATCAGGGAGACATCTCAAATGTGCAGTGTTGGGGTTCTCCAGGACCAGGATTGGGAACCACTGCCTTATGGGACACACTTAAGTGTTTACAGAGATTTCTTTTTTATTATTCAACTGTGCATTTTAAAATAAATTCTAAATCTATTTTCATTAGTCCCTATTACAGAGGACAATTTAATTTTTGGTGCTTCTAATTAAGTGAAAAAATTATTTTCAATATCTAATTATTATTATTATTAATATTTCACATACATTGGAAAGGTTTCCGTGACCCCTTGTGAGATCTCGGCAAAAAGTCTCACAATTTATTCCAAAACATGATGCATGATGAGATACACTAAGCCTGGTATAGAGCTCTGGAGTGGTATTGAAGATAGTGTGGGTTAAGTGTGTGTTAAAGGCACTGCGCTTTGGTATTATTAAGACTTGCGCACTACTGATAACAGTCCTGTTAGCTTGTAATAATTTTTTAAATAATTCATATGAATATAGCTTGTTATTAATGACTTGCTTTTATTAATGCATGCATTTAACATGTAATTATACAGCATCTTTACAGAGGCTGCTTTTATGGTCCAACCCCCCCCCCCCCCCCCACCCCCCCACCACATACACACAGTAAGTTGATTCAGGATTGTTTGCAGATAATGCTGTTCTTCTTTTTCAGAAGTTTTTTAAGAGCCAACCCTCACAAACCTTCCTAAAAACTAAAAGAGCTATTACTGAGTCTCAGCGAATCTTGCCATGATCAGCTCTTACCAGGTACATTTGTTTAGAGTTTTTTTTAATCAGCATTTGCTCATCAAATGCTCTGGTCTGAATCTTATTTTAAATTAACTTAATTATATGTTTAATGAGCAATATTAATTGCACACAGAGTAAGTAGAGATTATCTTGTTTCACAGAAGATAAGGAAGACCAAGGAAATTATTTGCTCAGGATGAGGAATGAAGACGTCCATATTGTGCTCAAACGAACGGAAGTCCACTGGTATGTGTGTTGAAGCAATGCTGTGTTATGTGTTACAACACTTTATGATTTTATCTCACAGGACTGTTCATGTCAGCCGTAATTATTCTTTCTAATATGTTTTTTTTTTTGATAGAGCTATTACAATTACAGTATGTTGGCAAATTGTGACTGGAACATTTTTAAATCTAAGTTTAAAAAAGAAACACCACCTGTTTGTCTTAAATAAAAGAATAGAAGTTTTATAAAAGTGGTTTACATTATTTCATTGTTTTGTAAATGTTGTGTTATAAATTGTGGATTGATAGTTGATTGGTTTGAAGCCAGGCCTTACACTGCACAGACTAAAACACATTTGTGAGAGAAGTCATGAACTTTGGAGAAAGATTCTAGAGGAAAAAGACATATTTACTGCAACAATAGATGAATTCTAGTGGCAAAAATTTCTGTCACATGCTAAGAGGTGTCTCGTGAGCAAGTCCTTTGCCTCTAACTTTTTCTTAATTCTTGCAGAATGAAATTTTTATTGCAGGATTTTAATTTGTACAGATGATCTCATCAGCCAAATGAGGGGTTTTTTACCAAGTGATGCTCCTGAAAGGAGTGAAAGAAGAGGATGTGGTAAATTGTCTTCAGAGAAAAAGATTCTCAAAAGGTCTCAAAACAGCTTGAAAAATGGTAAGTGTACAATACTACAAGGGTCATAGTTGCTCACCCTGCTAAAATCACGCAGAACATAAGCTGAGCTCTGTCCATTATACAACTTCATCTGAATTGTTTGTGTTTTTTGTTTTACTTTGACCAGGTCTGGGAACTGTCTGAAAATGGGATGTTAGGACTGAGAGATCCTCTGGCTGAGAAAAGGCTACACTGGATATCAACCACAAACTGTTTCCAGACACGAGAGAAGAAGATTATGATGATGAGATGAAACAAGTTTAGATGTGATGATAAGGAATCATTATTTTCTGAAACAGTATCACATGATCTGTATCACAGTTGACTGGATGGGACTGTGTGACTTTTAAGGACATTTCATCACTCATCTGTGTGAACTGATTAATTTATGATATTAATGAATTTTTGATCCATTATTATTTTCCTTGAATCATGTTTGTCTTGATGCTACTTTTAACGAATAAAACCTTCCTAATCATCGGGAAGAAGGAGGCGGGAACCGGCGGACAATCAAATGATATTTTAATGATCAAAAATAAACACAAAACAGCGCGTCAGCCCCTCACAGACGACTGACGCGCACAAATAAAAATCAAAACACAAACTAAAACCCAGGCCTGGTCCTCTCTCGTCCTTCACTGTCATCGCTCCTGTTTTATATCCTTCCATCTCCTCAGTGGGACTCGAGACCGGTGGGTCGAACAGGTGTCGTTCATCTCCAATCACTCCACCGGCCTCGCTCCTGTTCCCACGTCTCTCGGCCCTGCCCCACTCGTCACACTACTTTATCATCTTTATAGTCTATGCTTCAATAAAATGAATATGGTGAATATTGTGTTGAAAATTCTTGGTAAATTCATAATTTTACTAGGTAGGCTCATATGTGTTTATTCTACACTTGAAAAACTACATATTATTAATTACCAGGATTATTTTTTACTTAAAACATACATTTTTTTTATCAGATTAATGACATCTGGAACAACAATACACCAGAAAGTTAGTATTGTATATATTTAATCACAAATATGCCTTTATATATATATATATATATATATATATATATATATATATATATATATATATATATATATATATATATATATGTAAAGGGAGTTACTAGATGAATTATTTTGAAAAGCCATTTGCTTTATTGTTACAAACACTTGAGGGATAACTGAGAATGTAGCAGGAATGATCAACGTGGATCTTGTACTGCATTAAAACCAAGAGCATGCACATTACTAATGTCCAGTACCTGAGGAGCAAGACACGGGGGTGAGGAGGACATTTTTACACTGATTGTTGCTAATTAGTTTATATATATAGTATTCTTAATACTCCATGAATTCTTCCTTGTGTGATAGTGAAGTATCACAATGTGTATGCATTATCCTTGATTACTGCTTAACAGTGGGGAATAGATAATGGCAAGTTGTTGCAAGTTTATCCATTATATTTATAACGGTTAACTTCAAAAATAAAAGAAATAATCTATTATTTTTATTATTAAATACAACCCGAATTCCGGAAAAGTTGGGACGTTTTTTAAATTTTAATAAAATGAAAACTAAAGGAATTTCAAATCACATGAGCCAATATTTTATTCACAATAGAACATAGATAACGTAGCAAATGTTTAAACTGAGAAATTTTACACTTTTATCCACTTAATTAGCTCATTTAAAATTTTATGCCTGCTACAGGTCTCAAAAAAGTTGGCACGGGGGCAACAAATGGCTAAAAATGCAAGCAGTTTTGAAAAGATTCAGCTGGGAGAACATCTAGTGATTAATTAAGTTAATTGATATCAGGTCTGTAACATGATTAGCTATAAAAGCTTTGTCTTAGAGAAGCAGAGTCTCTCAGAAGTAAAGATGGGCAGAGGCTCTCCAATCTGTGAAAGACTGCGTAAAAAAATTGTGGAAAACTTTAAAAACAATGTTCCTCAACGTCAAATTGCAAAGGCTTTGCAAATCTCATCATCTACAGTGCATAACATCATCAAAAGATTCAGAGAAACTGGAGAAATCTCTGCTTAAGGGACAAGGCCGGAGACCTTTATTGGATGCCCGTGGTCTTCGAGCTCTCAGACGACACTGCATCACTCATCGGCATGATTGTGTCAATGACATTACTAAATGGGTCCAGGAATACTTTCAGAAACCACTGTCGGTAAACACAATCCGCCGTGCCATCAGCAGATGCCAACTAAAGCTCTATCATGCAAAAAGGAAGCCATATGTGAACATGGTCCAGAAGCGCCGTCGTGTCCTGTGGGCCAAGGCTCATTTAAAATGGACTGTTTCAAAGTGGAATAGTGTTTTATGGTCAGACGAGTCCAAATTTGACATTCTTGTTGGAAATCACAGACGCCGTGTCCTCCGGGCTAAAGAGGAGGGAGACCTTCCAGCATGTTATCAGCGTTCAGTTCAAAAGCCAGCATCTCTGATGGTATGGGGGTGCATAAGTGCATACGGTATGGGCAGCTTGCATGTTTTGGAAGGCTCTGTGAATGCTGAAAGGTATATAAAGGTTTTAGAGCAACATATGCTTCCCTCCAAATAACGTCTATTTCAGGGAAGGCCTTGTTTATTTCAGCAGGACAATGCAAAACCACATACTGCAGCTATAACAACAGCATGGCTTCGTCGTAGAAGAGTCCGGGTGCTAACCTGGCCTGCCTGCAGTCCAGATCTTTCACCTATAGAGAACATTTGGCGCATCATTAAACGAAAAATACGTCAAAGACGACCACGAACTCTTCAGCAGCTGGAAATCTATATAAGGCAAGAATGGGACCAAATTCCAACAGCAAAACTCCAGCAACTCATAGCCTCAATGCCCAGACGTCTTCAAACTGTTTTGAAAAGAAAAGGAGATGCTACACCATGGTAAACATGCCCCGTCCCAACTATTTTGAGGCCTGTAGCAGAAATCAAAATTGAAATGAGCTCATTTTGTGCATAAAATTGTAAACTTTCTCAGTTTAAACATTTGCTATGTTATCTATGTTCTATTGAGAGTAAAATATTGGCTCATGTGATTTGAAAGTCTTTTAGTTTTCATTTTATTAAAATTAAAAAAACGTCCCAACTTTTCCGGAATTCGGGTTCTAATTTCTTTCTAATTTTTCCATGTTTCATCAGATATCCTCACCATGTCCTGTCAAAAGCTATCCTTGTCATGATGTAAAAATAGAAAAGTGTGGACTGTCAACTGTCAGATATAAATGTGACTCAGCTCAGTTTGTTGTCCATAATGAGGAGAACACATATATGTACAGTCGTGGCCAAAAGTTTTGAGAATTACATAAGTATTGGAAATTGGAAAAGTTGCTGCTTAAGTTTTTATAATAGCAATTTGCATATACTCCAGAATGTTATGAAGAGTGATCAGATGAATTGCATAGTCCTTCTTTGCCATGAAAATTAACTTAATCCCAAAAAACCTTTCCACTGCATTTCATTGCTGTCATTAAAGGACCTGCTGAGATCATTTCAGTAATCGTCTTGTTAACTCAGGTGAGAATGTTGACGAGCACAAGGCTGGAGATTATGTCAGGCTGATTGGGTTAGAATGGCAGACTTGACATGTTAAAAGGAGGGTGATGCTTGAAATCATTGTTCTTCCATTGTTAACCATGGTGACCTGCAAAGAAACGCGTGCAGCCATCATGGCGTTGCATAAAAATGGCTTCACAGGCAAGGATATTGTGGCTACTAAGATTGCACATAAAACAACAATTTATAGGATCATCAAGAACTTCAAGGAAAGAGGTTCAATTCTTGTAAAGAAGACTTCAGGGTGTCCAAGAAAGTCCAGCAAGCACCAGGATCGTCTCCTAAAGAGGATTCAGCTGCGGGATCGGAGTGCCACCAGTGCAGAGCTTGCTCAGGAATGGCAGCAGGCAGGTGTGAGCGCATCTGCACGTGAGGTGAGGCGAAGACTTTTGGAAGATGGCCTGGTGTCAAGAAGGGCAGCAAAGAAGCCACTTCTCTCCAAAAAAACATCAGGGACAGATTGATCTTCTGCAGAAAGTATAGTGAATGGACTGCTGAGGACTGGGGAAAAGTCATATTCTCCGATGAAGCCCCTTTCCGATTTTTGGGGCATCTGGAAAAAGACTTGTCCGGAGAAGAAAAGGTGAGCGCTACCATCAGTCCTGTGTCATGCCAACAGTAAAGCATCCTGACACCATTCATGTGTGGGGTTGCTTCTCATCCAAGGGAGTGGGCTCACTCACAATTCTGCTCAAAAACACCGCCATAAATAAAGAATGGTACCAAAACACCCTCCAACAGCAACTTCTTCCAACAATCCAACAACAGTTTGGTGAAGAACAATGCATTTTCCAGCACGATGGAGCACCGTGCCATAAGGCAAAAGTGATAACTAAGTGGCTCGGGGACCAGAATGTTGAAATTTTGGGTCCATGGCCTGGAAACTCCCCAGATCTTAATCCCATTGAGAACTTGTGGTCAATCCTCAAGAGGCGGGTGGACAAACAAAAACCCACTAATTCTGACAAACTCCAAGAAGTGATTATGAAAGAATGGGTTGCTATCAGTCAGGATTTGGCCCAGAAGTTGATTGAGAGCATGCCCAGTCGAATTGCAGAGGTCCTGAAAAAGAAGGGCCAACACTGCAAATACTGACTCTGCATAAATGTCATGTAATTGTCGATAAAAGCCTTTGAAATGTATGAAGTGCTTGTAATTATATTTCAGTACATCACAGAAACAACTGAAACAAAGATCTAAAAGCAGTTTAGCAGCAAACTTTTTGAAAACTAATATTTATGTAATTCTCAAAACTTTTGGCCACGACTGTATAGCAATTGTAAGTCGCTTTGGATAAAAGCATCAGCTAAATGAATAAATGTAATGAATGTGTTGATCATTGTAAGAAGTGTTATGATTTGCAGACATGGCATGAAATATTAGGTCACTGCAATCATGGGGACATAATTCAATTAAGTTGTTGTCGGTATGCAAATTAAGGGAATGGATAAACCTATCCCATGCTGTGAAATTTGCACAAAAGTAAAGTTTATTCAAACTAGATACAGAGGGTCAGATGCAAGAGGCAAAGCAGCCCTAGAAATTATACATACAGATTTAACAGGGCCTATAGACCCAGCATCTAGAGAAGGTCATAAGTATGCACTTTCACAGATGATTACTCCAGTGCAGTGTTTGTTTACTTTTTGAAAAACAAGAGTGATGCCAGAGTAAAAATTCCTTGCCGATATGGCTCCATATGGAAACGTAAAATCCATAAGGTCTGACAATGGTACAGAATTTACAGGAAGGGAGTACCAGGCATTATTAAGCAGAAACTGTATTAGACATGAGACCTCAGCGCCGTACTCTCCACACCAAAATGGCAGGGCTGAGCGGAACTGGAGAACCTTATTTGACATGGCTAGATGCATGTTAATAGAAAGTAGGTCACCAAGAACATTGTGGATGTATGGAGTCCAGACAGCTGCTGTAGTGAGAAACAAATGTTTCAATAATCACACTAAACAGACAGCTTACTTTATGTTGACAGGTAGACAGCCTAACATTTCAAGGATGCAGAAATTCTGAGTAGCATGCTATGCTTACATTCATGACAGAGGGAAGTTAGGAAAGTTGGATTCAAGATGTGAGAAGGGTATTTTTGTTGGATAAGACAAGAATAGTCCGGCAAACATGATCTACTATCCTAACAGCAAGAAGGTACTATGCAGAAATGCAGACTAGTGGAGTTTGTATCCAAAAGTACTGAGCCTATACTGATAGATGATGGTTGAAATCAGAATCAGATTTTAATTAACAAAGTACTCAAAAACCATTAGTGTATAGTAACCAAACACAACAGGAAGAAGATAAACCTGAAAGGGGAAACCCTGCAAGAGACAGGAAAAAGCCAACTTATTTGAGTGACTATGTTTTTGGTATTAAAGGTGATGTGGCTAATACTGATTACTGTTACAGACTTGTGTGTAATATACCCAGAACCTACAAAGAAGCTGTAACATCAGTAAATGCAAATTAATGGGTTAAAGCTATGGATGAGGAAATGCACTCATTGAGAGAAAATGTTACATTTACCCTGACTAACCTGCCTGATGGTAAAAAAGTAGTGGGGGGTAAATGGGTCTATGCAATTAAGAAAAATTGTAATGGATCACATAAGTACAAAGCATGATATGTTGCTAAAGGGTACAGTCAAGAGAAAGGTGTAAACTATTATGAGACTTTTTCTCTAACTGCTAGCATGACTAGTATCAGAGTGTTGATGCAAAAAGCAGTAGAAGAAAATTTGATTGTTCATCAGATGGATGTAAAAACAGCATATTTACATTCTCCAATAGAATGTGAGATTTATATAGAACAGCCAGAGGGTTACAAGGTAAAATCTCAAGGCAATGAAAAATTGGTCTGTAAACTAGAAAAATCACTATACAGACTTAAACAGTCTGGCAGAAACTGGAACAAAATGTTACATGAATACCTATGTGAAAACAAGTTTGTTCAAAACCCAGCTGATCATTGTGATTACACAAAAGATATAAAAACTGAGAAAGTTTTCATAATTATTTGGGTTGATGAGTTGATTATTGCTGCCAGTGATCTGAGTGTGCTTAAAAATATGAAAGAGATGCTCATGTTAAAGTTTAGAATGAAGGATTTAGGAAAATGGACAAATTTTCTTGGCATTAACTTTGACCAAGGTGTTGATTTTGTCAAAATGTCACAACACGGGTATGTTGAGAAACTACTTGAAAACTTTTACATGCAAAAGTGTAAATCCAGAGCTGTCCCTTGTGAGCAGAAACTAAATTACACTGAGAATGTTGATGTAATGGGTGATGTCAAGAAATACAGGGAAACAGTAGGTAGCTTAATTTACCTGGCAACATGAACAAGGCCAGACCTAAGTTTTGTAGTTAGTAAACTGGCACAATATTTTAATAAGCCAACTATAGAACAGTGGAATACTGTAAAGCGTGTTTTGAGATATTTGCACCAATGACAAAGAACTGTGTTACAGGAAAGGTGCAAATGACAACGTACATGCATACAGCGATGCAAATTGGGCAGCAGATGTTAATGATAGACGGAGTACTACAGGTTACTGCATTAGCCTAAACAGAAATAGTCCATTGGTCTCATGGAAGACAAAAGGCAGCCTACTGTTGCACTTTCCACATGTGAAGCTGAGTATATGGCATTAGCTGCAACTATATAGGAGTGTTTATACTTGCAGAAATTGTTTCAAAACATTGATGGTATAATGTATGAGTCTATAGTCTATGAAGACAGTGTGATATAGCTTAAGTGAAAAATCCTGTGTATAGACAAAGATATTAACATGTTGACATTAAATACCATTTTGTGAGGTCAGTAATTAATGAAGGCAGAATTAGTCTGGAGTACTGTCCAACTGAAGATATTTTTGCAGATGTACTAACTAAACCAACATGAAAGCTTGACTTGATTAAATTTAATTTGTTTATGTTCGGTTTATGAACTTTGTATATATTAGCTGTAGAATGATGAAATAACAATGTGAGAGCAAGTGGGGGTGTTGACATGTCCTGATATATCCGAATTCCTTAGCATATCCAAAACCTCAGAACAACTTGATGATGCAACAGAAACTATGGACTTTTTAGCATTTTAAATACAGTTGCTCCTTTACGCTTAAGGAAGGTTAAGGAAAACAGTCTGACACCATCGTATAATGAGCACACTTGCACCCTGAAGAGAGCAGCCCGGAAAAGGAGCACAGCTGGAGGAAAACAAAACTAGAGGTATTTTGTATTGCTTGGCAGGAAAGTAACCTATCCTACAGAAAAGCATTAAAAACTGCTAGATCTGATTACTTTTAATCTCTTCTAGAAGAAAACAAACATAAATCCAGGTATTTATTCAATACAGTGGCTAAATTAACAAAAAAATAAAGCGTCAACATTTCCCAACATCACGACAGTAATGACTTTATGAACCACTTTACTTCTAAAATTGATACTATTAGAGATAAAATTGTAACCATGCAGCTGTCAGCTACAGTTTCACATCAGACAGTGCTCTATAGATCCCCTGAGGAACAGTTCCTCTCTTTCTCTACTATAGGAGAGGAAGAATTGTTTAAACTTGTAATCTAAACCAACAACATGTTAGACCTTTTTCCATCTAAGCTCCTAAAAGAGGTGCTTCCAGATGTCATAGATCCTCTTCTCACTATTATTAATTCCTCATTGTCATTAGGATATGTCCCCCAAACCTTCAAACTGGCTGTTATTAAGCCTCTCATCAAAAAACCACAACCTGACCCCAAAGAACTAGTTAATTATAGACCAATCTCAAATCTCCCTTTTCTGTCCAAGATACTAGAAAAGGTAGTATCCTCACAATTATATTCCTTCTTAGAGAAAAATGGTATCTGTGAGGATGTCCAGTCAGGATTTAGTTAAAAAGAGTTATTGTGTGCACATCCCACCTTCTGGCAGGTGCTGGACAAAGAAGGACTACTGAGGTGAAGAAATGTGATGTCCGCAACACTGCTAACTCCCATAATTTATTAAGAAACAAGCAACGTTTCCACCCTCTGGTCTTCATCAGGCTTAATATCAATGTGAAGTGAAATCACCTTTAAATAGACACAGGTGATCACCTTAATTAGACACACACAAATACAAGTCATGTGACAATTACAAGTCATAATAACCCCACTCATTACTCAATTAAGGGAACAGTTGTATGGAGAAAACAATCAACATACATAGCCTACATGCAGAAACACAAATGTGCTCATTGTAAGCATGGCTCGAACACAAATGTACTCATAAGAATGGCTTTATGTCAAAATCTTCATTAAGACCATAAGGAGATAATGTGTTTAAATAGTAAATCCAAAAAGTTTCCCGTTGGAGAAGCTTTTTACCATGATCACCTCCTCTAAACAGTTTGTTGACCCGCTCCACCCCAATATATCTAAGGGCGCTGACATTATGCCCAGCTAATTTAAAATGAGCAGCAACAGGCCTACGTTCATCTCCTGTTCTGATGGTGCTTCTGTGCTCACTGATCCTAGTCCGTAGCGCTCTCGTTGTTTTACCGACATATGATAAGCCACATGGGCAACTGATTAAATAAATAACATGTGTGGTACTACATGTAATGGTGCCGAGAATAGATAGTGTCTTACCAGTGTGTGGATGATTAAAATTTTTTCATTTATGCGTATACGAGCACTGGGCACAACTTCCACATCTATAATTACCCTCTGGCATGTTAAAAAAAGGAGTTGTAAGTTGTGGACGTATATCATTCTTAACTAGATGGTCTTTTAAGTTAGAAGCACGCTTAAAAATAAGCTTAGGTTTTTCTGGGAAGACTCTGATTAGTTTGGGGTCCGAATCAATAATGGGCCAATGTTTGTAAACAGATTTTCTAAATTCTGATTCAAGTGGAGAGTATTTTACACAGCATAAAGGAGACTTATTTGGGGGTTTTGTGCATTTATTTGATCGAAGGCACTCATCTTGCCTTGTCTGATCAAAACGTTCTTTTGCCGAATCCACCCAATCTTGTTTGTACCCTCTATTGAGGAATCTTTTTGTCAAGTCCGCAGCCTGCTTTGAGTAAGATGTGTTATCGCTGCATATTCTGCGTACACGATTAAACTGACTTATTGGGAGACTTTTGACCAACGGCCTGGGATGAAAACTATCCCCATGCAATATAGTGTTGCGATCTGTAGGCTTGCGAAAAAGATCAGTTTTTAAGACCGTACCATCTTTATATATCTGGATATCCAGAAAACTGATGCGTTGTTTATCATATTCCAGAGTAAATTTTAAATGTTCATTACAAGAGTTCAAATACTCCTGAAAGTCATTTAATACATCCACTGTGCAATCAATAATCAGAAAAATATCGTCAATAAACCTCTTGTAAAATAAGATCTTAGAGTAAAATGGATTTCTCTGATGCAGTACAAATTGATTCTCAAAAAGACCCATAAATAAACAAGCATAATTAGGGGCCATTTTGCTTCCCATGGCAGTGCCTTTCTTTTGTATATAAAACTCATCTTGGAAGCGAAAGAAGTTATTGGTAAGAACTATGTTCGCCAAGTCTAATATGCACTCAGTGCTAGGTTTTGACTCCGCCTTATTTAAAGATAGAAAATACTGAAGTTCTTCTAGGCCACCATCATGTGGAATATTTGTGTACAAACTCTGAACATCAAAAGTGGCCAACAAACAATTATCAGAAATATGATCAAATGTCTTTAGTGAATTGATAAAATCGATAGAGTCACGTATATAAGAAGGAAGGGTAACCACTTCTGATTTAATAAAATAATCAACGAAGGCAGAAATATTTTCCGTTAGGCTACCAATCCCACTGACAATAGGTCTTCCCTTTAGAGGGGTATCTAAGCCCTTGTGGATTTTAGGGAGTGTATAAATTACAGGGATCACTGGATGTTCAATCTTAAGAAACTCAAAGGCATTTTTGTCAAATTCACCATTATTAAAGTGATGTTCTGATTGAGAATATACCCCGTTCTTCAACCTATTAGTGGGATCAGATGATAATCTCTCATAGAATGTACAATCACTTAATTGTCTTTTAACTTCATTTTCATAATCCACAACATTTTGCAAAACAACAGCTCCCCCCTTATCAGCAGGCCGTACCACAATTCTATTGTCCTTACTCAGATCCATTACAGCTATTCTTTCCTCTTTAGTCAGGTTATTGTACACTTTATATTCTTTTTTATTTTTTAGTAGACCCTTTACATCATTCTCAACCAAACGACAGTATGCATCCAAAAAGGCATTACGGTGCTTAGGAGGAATAAAAGTTGATCTTTTCTTAAAGCGACTATGGGACAAGTCACTAGGGGCAGAGGAAACAGGCGACAGGACTTGATCCAGAGAGGGAACACTCGTGGTTAAACTGTCCTTCACATCAGAATGGAAGAACTCCCTCAATCTAAGATTACGAAAGAACTTCTGGAAATCAATAATAGTCTCAAAGTCATTAGTATGAGTAGTTGGGATAAAACTCAGTCCTTTACTCAAGGCTGACGTACAAGCCTCAGACAAAGTTTTTTCAGAAAGATTAATTACCGTACTCTCCTGCTGGTCTGAATACGGGGCTGTCTGTGACCTCTTTCGCTGACTTCTTCGGCATCATTTTTTCCTGGAAACGGGTCTGCTCTCCGCCATCGTTGTGAATTTTGAGGTTTTCTCAGGCCGTATCCTAAAAAAGACACTCCGCGCTCTGATTGGCCACTCACATCTGAGCCTGAATCATACGATGAGGATGACAACCATGGTTTTCTGTTTCCTTGTTGTCATTGGCGTACAGGTCGTACTTGTTGTCCCTGGTAGTGCTGCAATTTGGTTAGAGATTCTGGTTTACCATCCCTCCAAAAGTAGACTTTGCTCTGCTTGTAATCCTCAGCATCCCGTGCAAACTTGGTCCTCTTGACACTCCTGACTTCGCTGGTGCAGTCGATACGATGGCGTTCAAGCTCCTTCTTGATCTCCCCAAGTCTTTTCTTGTCAGACAACACTTTCAATTTGATTTCTGTTTGCTTGAAATCTTCCCTTGTCGATTCGCAGAAAGCCCCGTAATCAGACCAGCAGGAGAGTACGGTAATTAATCTTTCTGAAAAAACTTTGTCTGAGGCTTGTACGTCAGCCTTGAGTAAAGGACTGAGTTTTGTCCCAACTACTCATACTAATGACTTTGAGACTATTATTGATTTCCAGAAGTTCTTTCGTAATCTTAGATTGAGGGAGTTCTTCCATTCTGATGTGAAGGACAGTTTAACCACGAGTGTTCCCTCTCTGGATCAAGTCCTGTCGCCTGTTTCCTCTGCCCCTAGTGACTTGTCCCATAGTCGCTTTAAGAAAAGATCAACTTTTATTCCTCCTAAGCACCGTAATGCCTCTTTGGATACATACTGTCGTTTGGTTGAGAATGATGTAAAGGGTCTACTAAAAAATAAAAAAGAATATAAAGTGTACAATAACCTGACTAAAGAGGAAAGAATAGCTGTAATGGATCTGAGTAAGGACAATAGAAATGTGGTACGGCCTGCTGATAAGGGGGGAGCTGTTGTTTTGCAAAATGTTGTGGATTATGAAAATGAAGTTAAAAGACAATTAAGTGATTGTACATTCTATGAGAGATTATCATCTGATCCCACTAATAGGTTGAAGAACGGGGTATATTCTAACGCATTCTCATCCCAAGGCGTCATATACTGACCCTCTTGACATTTCGTCAACATCCTACGCATATGGCACCCTCTAGCGTCAATATGAGACACAGATTATGGGTTAAGGTTAGGGTTAGGGTGAGGGTTAGGGTTAGACCGCTAGGAGGCGCCTTCTGGCCCATTTTTATCTGCTTCTAATATTGACGCTAGAGGGTGCCATGTGCGTAGGATGTTGACGAAATGTCAAAAGGGTCAGTACATGACGCCTTGGGATGAGAACGGTCTGTATATTCTCAATTAGAACATCACTTTAATAATGGTGAATTTGACAAAAATGCCTTTGAGTTTATTAAGATTGAACATCCAGTGATCCCTGTAATTTATACACTCCCTAAAATCCACAAGGGCTTAGATACCCCTCTAAAGGGAAGACCTATTGTCAGTGGGATTGGTAGCCTAACGGAAAATATTTCTGCCTTCGTTGATTATTTTATTAAATCAGAAGTGGTTACCCTTCCTTCTTATACACGTGACTATCGATTTTATCAATTCACTAAAGACCTTTGATCATATTTCTGATAATTGTTTGTTGGCCACTTTTGATGTTCAGAGTTTGTACACAAATATTCCACATGATGGTGGCCTAGAAGCACTTCAGTATTTTCTATCTTTAAATAAGGCGGAGTCAAAACCTAGCACTGAGTGCATATTAGACTTGGCGAACATAGTTCTTACCAATAACTTCTTTCGCTTCCAAGATGAGTTTTATATACAAAAGAAAGGCACTGCCATGGGAAGCAAAATGGCCCCTAATTATGCTTGTTTATTTATGGGTCTTTTTGAGAATCAATTTGTGCTGCATCAGAGAAATCCATTTTACTCTAAGATCTTATTTTACAAGAGGTTTATTGATGATATTTTTCTGATTATTGATTGCACAGTGGATGTATTAAATGACTTTCAGGAGTATTTGAACTCTTGTAATGAACATTTAAAATTTACTCTGGAATATGATAAACAACGCATCAGTTTTCTGGATATCCAGATATATAAAGATGGTACGGTCTTAAAAACTGATCTTTTTCGCAAGCCTACAGATCGCAACACTATATTGCATGGGGATAGTTTTCATTCCAGGCCGTTGGTCAAAAATCTCCCAATAAGTCAGTTTAATCGTGTACGCAGAATATGCAGCGATAACACATCTTACTCAAAGCAGGCTGCGGACTTGACAAAAAGATTCCTCAATAGAGGGTACAAACAAGATTGGGTGGATTCGGCAAAAGAACGTTTTGATCAGACAACGCAAGATGAGTGCCTTCGATCAAATAAATGCACAAAACCCCCAAATAAGTCTCCTTTATGCTGTGTAAAATACTCTCCACTTGTATCAGAATTTAGAAAATCATTTAGAAAATCAAAACATTGGCACATTATTGATTCGGACCCCAAACTAATCAGAGTCTTCCCAGAAAAACCTAAGCTTATTTTTAAGCGTGCTTCTAACTTAAAAGACCATCTAGTTAAGAATGATATACGTCCACAACTTACAACTCCTTTTTTTAACATGCCAGAGGGTAATTATAGATGTAGAAGTTGTGCCCAGTGCTCGTATACGCATAAATGAAAAAATGTTAATCATCCACACACTGGTAAGACACTATCTATTCGCGGCACCATTACATGTAGTACCAAACATGTTATTTATTTAATCAGTTGCCCATGTGGCTTATCATATGTCGGTAAAACAATGAGAGCGCTACGGACTAGGATCAGTGAGCACAGAAGCACCATCAGAACAGGAGATGAACGTAGTCCTGTTGCTGCTCATTTTAAATTAGCTGGGCATAATGTCAGCGCCCTTAGATATATTGGGGTGGAGCGGGTCAACAAACCGTTTAGAGGAGGTGATCATGGTAAAAAGCTTCTCCAACGGGAAACTTTTTGGATTTACTATTTAAACACATTATCTCCTTATGGTCTTAATGAAGATTTTGACATAAAGCCATTCTTATGAGTACATTTGTGTTCGAGCCATGCTTACAATGAGCGCATTTGTGTTTCTGCATGTAGGCTATGTATGTTGATTGTTTTCTCCATACAACTGTTCCCTTAATTGAGTAATGAGTGGGGTTATTATGACTTGTAATTGTCACATGACTTGTATTTGTGTGTGTCTAATTAAGGTGATCACCTGTGTCTATTTAAAGGTGATTTCACTTCACATTGATATTAAGCCTGATGAAGACCTGAGGGTCGAAACGTTGCTTGTTTCTTAATAAATTATGGGAGTTAGCAGTGTTGCGGACATCACATTTCTTCACCTCAGTCAGGATTTAGACCGTATCATAGTACAGAGACTGCTCTCCTTAGAGTTACAAATTACCTGCTCTTTTCATCTGATCGTGGTTGTATCTCTCTATTAGTGCTATTGGATCTTAGTGCTGCGTTTGACACTATTGACCACAACATTTTTTTGCATAGACTAGAACACTTTGTTGGCATTAATGGAAGTGCATTAGCATTGTTTAAATCGTACTTTTATGACCGCCATCAATTCGTAGCAGTGAATGAAGAGGTATCATATCGATCACAAATGCAGTATGTAGTACCTCAAGGCTCAGTACTAGGGCCGTTACTCTTCAAGCTTTACATGTTACCCTTGGGAGATATCATCAGGAAACACGGTGTTAGCTTTCACTGTTATGCTGATGATACTCAGCTCTATATTTCTTCATGGCCAGGCGAAACATACCAATTTGAAAAACTAACAGAATGTATAATCGATATAAAAAAACTGGATGACAAGTTATTTCTTACTGCTAAATTTGGAAAAAACAGAGGTGTTAATTATAGGACCCTTAAAACTCTGCATGTAATAACATGGAACGCTGTTTAAGACTTGATGGCTGCTCTGTCAATTCTTCGTCATCAGTTAGGAACACAGATGTGCTATTTGATAGCAATCTTTCCTTAGAAAGCCACATTTCTAGCATTTGTAAAACTGAATTTTTCCATCTCACAAATATATCAAAATTATGGCCTATGCTCTCAATGTCAAATGCAGAAATGTTAATCCATGCATTTATGACTTCAAGGTTAGATTATTGTAATGCTTTATTGGGTGGTTGTTCTGCACTCTTAGTAAACAAACTCCAGTTAGTCCAAAATGCAGCAGCTAGAGTTCTGACTAGAACCAAGAAGTATGACCATATTAGCCTGGTTCTGTCAACACTGCACTGGCTCCCTATCAAACATTGTATAGATTTTAAAACATTGCTTATCACTTATAAAGCCCTGAATGGTTTAGCACCTCAGTATTTGAATAAGCTGTTGTTACATTATAATCCTCCATGTTCGCTGTGCTCTCAAAACTCAGGTAATTTGATATTACCTAGAATATCAAAATCAACTGCAGGCGGCAGATCCTTTTCCTATTTAGCGTCCAAACTCTGGAATAACCTACCTAACATTGTTCGGGAGGCAGACAAACTCTTGCAGTTTAAATCTAGATTAAAGACCCATCTCTTTAACCTGGCTACACATAACACACTAATATAATTCTAATATCCAAATCCATTAAAGGATTTTTAGGCTGCATTAATTAGGTAAACTGGAACCAGGAACACTTCCCATAACACCCAATGTAATTGCTGCATCATTAGAAGGATGGCATCTACGCTAATGCTAGTCTGTTTCTCTCTTATTCTGAGGTCACCGTAGTCACCAGATCCAGTCTTTATCCAGATCAGAGGGTCACTGCAGTCACCCGGATCCAGTACGTATCCAGACCAGATGGTGGATCAGCACCTAGAGAGGACCTCTACAGCCCTGAAAGACAGCGGAGACTAGGACAACTAGAGCCACAGATACAGATCCCCTGTAAAGACCTTGTCTCAGACGACCACCTGGACAAGACCACAGGAAACTGATGATTCTTTTGCACAATCTGACTTTGTTGCAGCCTGGAATTGAACTGCTGGTTTTGTCTGGTCAGAGGAGAACTGACTCCCCGACTTAGCCTGGTTTCTCCCAAGGTTTTTTCTCCATTCTGTCACAGATGGAGTTTTGGTTCCTTGCCGCTGTTGCCTCTGACTTGCATAGTTGGGTACACTTCATTTACAGCGATATCATTTACTTGATTGCAAATGTTTGCACAGATACTATTTAAACTGAACTGAAATGATGACATCACTGAATTCAATGATGAATTGCCTTGAATTGTCATTTTGCATTATTGACACACTGTTTTTCTAGTTAATGTTGTTCAGTTGCTTTGACGCAATCTTTTTTTTTAAAGCGCTATATAAATAAAGGTGACATGTATAAATAGTATGCTCTCATTTCTATTTTTATTTTTGTTTTCTATTTGGTACAGGCAATCCAGTAACACTGTGAGATGTCATGTGATCTAATCAGTGACTGAATGAATGCACGTGTATTTTTCTGTTTTAATAAAAATGTGCCAGTCAGAGCGACTTGGTTGGTAAAAACGTATCTTCTCATCTGTTATTTAGTGTACTCTGTTAACAATTTGTAACAAAAAGTATAAAGTTGCAGTTTAGGGTCAGCGATATATTTATTTTATCTAATTTCCAAAAGATTTGAAATAATTTTGGTTTATTTTATTTATAGGATTTTGTTTATTTTAAAAGCAATATCTGGCAACATTGCAAAGCTGGCACTTAAACGAAAAAGTCCACGGACAGGTTATTGCTGACAAGACATGACATTTGGTAAAGGGGCAAATATTACCTGTCAGAAACGTTATCAACGCTGTCAAAACCTGTAGCATTTAACACAGAGATCTATAGAACAAGTAGGGTACAGAATGAAATGAAATCTTTGCTAAGTCATTCAGTATAGTAGTTAAACTTTCACAAATCATGCTATAAACATTCATAAGAGCACTAGACAAAATTATCAGCAATATAATGGTTATAAATAAAAACTATAACAGCAACATGTATGGTTGCATGAATAATAAACTGATAAAATTATCCACCCCATAAATATAATAAAGTATTAACAAACTTTGATGCAATAAATAGAGTATGATTAAAAAATGAGCATCCCTCCAAAACAGAGAGAACATCTTTCACAAACATCTACTGTACATTTCTGTCTCTTTTAAAGTGTTAATAGTGTATATCATTAGTTGTATTTATAGGGGTTATTATAGCACAATTCTAATAAGGGGGCTATTATTACAAAAAACCCTGGACCTCATTAATTTTCAAAGCCTGGCTACAGCTATGACTGACTCTGTTAGAAATCTTATAATGGGCCATGCTTAGATCTTCCAGCCTTACAATAATCCAATCACAAACCTCAAAAAGAACACAAAAATGGGTCACTGGGCACAAAACCAAGCTTCTGCTATGGCCATTCCAGTTATGAGCTGAACCCTACAGAAAATGAGTGGGGTGAACTGAAAAGGAGAAGCATCAACATGGAGTGTTGTCATTGGAGTGATTCTGGATGAATGGTCTCTGATCTCTAGTCAGGTGTTCTCTAACCTCATCAGGCATTTTAGGAGAAGATCTGTTAAACTGTCAAATTAAGGTTTCAAAAAGTATTGAATAAAAGGGTGCTGTTAATTGTGGCCTGACCAACTCTATGTGAAAGAGATGTGTTGCACTGCATGAGGCAAATGGTGGTCACACCAGATATTGATTTTCGACCCCGTTATTTTATTAAGGGGTCATATGATGCAATTTCAAATTTTGCTTTCTCTATTAAGTGTTACAGGCTGTTCATGAATAGATAAAATCCCTAAAGTTGCAGAGATTAAAGTCTCAAACAAAAAGAGATATTCTTTATAAAAGTTAAGACTCATCCACGCACTCCTAAAACGTCTACGTCACTGTGTGGGAAGATTTGGATAACACAGCCCAAATGTTCATGCAAAAGAAAGAAGGCATAACTTTTATTATCGCTTTAGTATTGTTGCTTTAGTGTAGAAATCAGTGGTTGAGTTGTATTTACAACACTGTTCCAGAACAACCCAAATATTCAGATGTGTGCAACGCATTTTACGGAGGACGAGAACTGTTTCCTGAGAGAGTAGCCTACAATGCCGATGTTCTGACAAATAATGCTGACTCACAGCCTGTAAGTAGGCTACATTTTCATATTTAAAGGATTTGTCAAAGAGTATTCAAAAGCTAGTTTTGAGCAGTGTAGAGTAGTGCAACTTGTCATTTTTTCGAATACAAATGTAGATTGCAGACATGTTTACACAGCGTGACGCAATGCAACACGTTATAAGACAGTCATATAAGTCATTATAAACAGTAATTATGTCCCCACTGGATGCAACAATTGCCTTGTTTGTAACGGGTTTTATTGTTTTTGTCTCATCGTGCCAGGACATGGCATCACAGTATGTTAAGAGGCGTGACATTTCCTTCAAACGCTTGAGGTATTGGGCCATTCACAGTGCACTGGATAGCTGGCCTATCAGAGCACACATCGCTTTTCAGAATGATGAGTTTTTAAAAATCGACGCGTTTCAGAAAGGTGGGGCATATAGGAGAAATATATTAAATATATCAAAGTAACATGCATGTTGTTTTACTCATCACCCAGCTTGGTTACCTTTTAAATGTATGTTATTTTTATGAAATGTTTACAAGCATTATATTTAGTGTAATGTTTGCATGTATTATTTTTAGTGTATCTTGTTTCTGTATTGTGCAAAAAAAAAAAAAATTGAAAAGTAAAATGCAACAAAATATGAGATTCAATAATCACAATTATTTTAATCCACTTTGGGAGCGTTTCTTTCACACAAATACAGTCTATTTCCAGCAAATTCATTCAATAATTCTCAGAATGACAATGCAAAGCACTTTGCTGTCAATTGCTCTGAATCATGCTGTACAATTTTTTTATTATTATTATTTTACTCTGCATAAAAAGAAAATATATTTGTAACACTTTCTATGAAGCCCATATTTATAATATATTATAAGAGTATTCTCCTGGAATGTCCCAGCAATTTTTATGTATTAATTATGTACAAAAAATGATTTTGGCCTAAATAGCTAATTTTGCCCTTCATTTTTTTTTATAACCCATCCGTTCAAATTATATTAAGACTTAAAGTTCTGCATAATTAAGGGCGTGACCACGTGAGTGACAGGTGGTTTGCCGCTGCTGACACTGCCGCCGCGCTAGGTGGGCGTGGCTTCAGCAACCAGCTCCCGCCTTTTTGCCCATTTTCGATCGACCGGGAGAGTCGCTCTGTGATGGACTGCCAAGATGGCGATGGCTCGCTCTGCACCAGGGGGGGGCAGGGTTTCATATTTTATTGAAACCCCACCTGCTGTTACCATTCCATTGACTCCCATTTATTTTGGCGTCACTTTGACAGCGAATAACTTTACATCTGAGGCATTTAAAGACTCAATTTGTCCATTAATTATTTCTAAAGAAACACAAAAATGTATAATTACCTTGTATCTTACGGTACGGTCCCGTAGAAGCAGTTTTTGTAAAAAATAGGCTAACGGTTGCGTCATAACCTGCGACTCTCTGTCGCACAGTAGAAAAATTACCTTATGGACAGGAGGAGAAGCTCGCAGGCAATCTTTTACTGTCTATGAGGCTATCAGGGGGACATGGAGGCATAAAGTCAAGGGAGATAATTAATCAGAATACTTACCAAAATTTGCTCCTGTTCATGATCGCCTTCTCTGGAAGATTCGGTGGGTGATTCAGATTTCACTTGGCACAGCGATTAGAAGACTTACAGGTTGCTCACATGACATCTACGTCATCAAGCTCAGTTTGAGTCTGTGCAGTACACCCGACTCCCAGGAAGTGCGTGCTTCTAATTGACTTCACTTGTCTCCATTGAATCCAATGGGATCGCTGTGTCCATTTCTTTTACTGTCTATGCTCTGCACACTTTGAGCTTCAAAAACAGGCTTAAGGGCTCTACGGGTGATGTCACAGACACTACGTCCATGTTTTCATACAGTCTATGGAATACACTGACTAGCATTTGGGTTAGACCAGGGGCCCATTGCACAAAAGTAGAATTAAGAAATCCAGGATAAAAAGAACAGTCGCGGCTTGACCTAGTTTAATCAGTGCATCCTGGCTTAATCCGTTGCACGTTTGCTGAGCCAGGATGAGAACGTGCGGATATGTCAAGCCAGCTTTATACAGTTTGGATAAATGCACGTTCATGGCATTCTTATAAAGATCACGAAATCGATCACAGAATCACCGATGCAAAATGGACAAAACCCGTGTGGCATACTTTTCGCCTAATGAGCAACAGCTTCTTATGGAAAAGTATGAAGAAGTGAAACATATAATATGTAAAAAAAGGCAATACAGCTGCTGTAATAAAGCAAAGAGAGAATGCCTGGCAAACAATGGTGGACCGATTGAATGCGCAAGTAGACCAAATAACCAGTGCTCCACTGAAACCCTCATAATTACAATCCAAGGAGTTTCTTATCATTTTCAAAAATAATTGTATACTTTGCTTTAAATGTGACCAGTGGACATGCATTTAACATGAAGAATAATTGCAAACACTTTACCCACTATGTGAATCTATTTGATCTATTTAGTTTCTTCTATAGTCTGTTTAAACTTTTTACTCTTATGTATTTGTATGTAGGTTTTGTTTCTAATTGATAATCTATAATCAGATAATTTGCTCTATTTTATCCATTTAATCTATTTTATCATTTGTATCTATCTATTCCTCTTAAAGAACAAACATGTCTGGCCAAAAAAGGACTTGGCAGCAAGTCAAGATTAAATACAAGAATATTTTGCAGGCTGGTAAGTGACTTGTTTGCGGAGAACATAGGTGACATGTTTGATGACATTTTATTGTCTGTGCTGATTTTAACAATAAAAAAAGTCATATATCTGGTACGGGGAGTGGCCCTCCAACCCAAGACTTCACCACAGCAGAGGAGTTGGCCCTGGACTTAACTAAAGGGAAGCCAGTGATTGAAGGGATCCAGAGAGGGACAGCCACTGACTCTGGCCCAGCAAGGTATACTGGCCTCCTCATACAAGGTTATGTTATGTGGACTGTGTGACTTTGCCTTACCTTGCAGTGGCTGTAATACCCTTACACTTTTGGAGCCACCAGACTATAATTCGTAGGTGAATACTCTTTATTAAATCATAGGCTTTGCATGTCCTGTCAAAAATATTAATACTAGTATTGAATATGGCAAAGGGAAGCCACATCTACACCAATAGAGTACACTTCTGCCAATGATGAGACCATGTCGCTGGACTCCAGAAGGCTCGAGGTATCATGTCAATTTTGTGGAAATAGACACATTTAAGTTCATAATAGATAAGAAGTCAGGGAAGTGGTACTAATAGAAAATATTTGTTACAGGATCCTGACACTGGGCAGCCTGATAACATAGTGAGTATTGACTAAAGTAAATTTACATTATTGAAAAAATTCTGCTATGATAACTAAAAGGTGTTCACAAAAGAAAGCTGCAGGACATGGACCTTGAGATGCAAATTAAACGCAAGACACTGAGGAAACTGGAACTGGAAATCCAGAAACTAGAAAGAGAAGTAAGTGACTTCAGTTCATACTGGAACCATGACTCAACACAATGTATTAATCATCATAATATTTTTCTCTCCAAAGCTCCAAGCTTATAACAGCAAAATAAAATAAAAATATTCCAAAACCATTGTGGTCTTGTAACTTGTTTTATTAATGTCAAGTACAATATAGTTATTGATCCAGTGAAGTGGAACTAGAATTTGGGAAGATAACCACAGTGTGTGCTACCAATGCCAAATAAAATGCAGGTACACATGAAAGTTATTATAGCCTACAGTATCCTTTATTAAGGGTTGGGCTAAATCAAAACTTAAATAAAAATTAACTGAAATAATTTGCAATGTATTGTTCTCTAACAAGTCTACCATTTCTGTTATCTGGGAATATGGCAGCATTGTCCCAATCTCCGGAGCAGGCTAGCTGCAAAGTGTAAATCTCCATAGTAACTTAATGTAGATTAATTTAGCCTGCCTTCATGCAACCGAGTCAGGGCTAAATTCAGCCAGGATAACTGGAAAATCCCAGTTTAATCCCTTATCTTGCTTTTGTGCAATACCCCCCAGGGATCTCCAACCCTGCTCCTGGAGAGCTACCGTCCTGCAGACTTCAGTTCCAACCCTGCTACAACACACTTGTCTGTAATTATCAAGTAGCCCTGAACACTTTGATTAGCTGCTTCAGGTGTGTTTGATTGAGTTAGAGCTGAAATCTGCAGGACAGTAGCTCTCCAGGAGCAGGGATGGAGACCCCTGGGTTAGACATATATGACAGTACACAGGACTCTGGAAACACAGGGCTTAAATAGGGTTACATCAGGACAGGAACAGGAAACCAAATAAGGGCAATAATAAACATTGTGCATGGGGGAAGAAAACACAACACAAGACATGGAACAGAGAATGACAATTTCCTAAAGTTATAATATATTATAAGTCTCATATCTTCCCATTGTTAACTTGTTACTTTTCTTAAAGACAAGAAAAGGGCAGACAAAAAGACAGACAAAGCTCTTTTAAATAACAACAACAATGACAACAATAAAAAAAAAAAAAAAAAAAAAAAATATATATATATATATATATATATATATATATATATATATTTTCTTAGCCATATGATCAGATCTGATTAGATGAATGTTAAATATGGCACATTTGATTTTAACTATATATTTTTTGTAATATCAATAAGATCGTAAGATACTGTACAGATCTTAAATAAATAATGTCAAGACATGAGATTTATAATCCATTATAAAATGTTTCTAAAATGTATAGCATAGATAATCATACTCATAAAAGTTATAACCACAAATAAGTAAGTTTTATAGCGTATTATAATTGTTGTTATGATTATTTATGAGATGAAACAACACACACACACAGACACACACTACCTTCTGTTTCCATTTAGGTGTAAACTACCCTGGTCTGGGACCTGAGTTAATACAAATTCAAATTGTTTGTACATGCCTCCATTTGGGGGATGTTTTATCTTGGATTCGTATTCAAAGGATTACAGCAAAAGGGTTGTGGTGATTCTGTAGCCAGAAAGCCTGTAGTGTGGTGTGTGTCTCTTCACTTCATACTATGTATTTTTGTAAGGTAAGGTATTCATATTTTACTTTTAGATTCATCTTTGAGAATTTGATGTTTTGTATTGATATGATTTGATATGTTTGAATTGGATATGTAATTGGCAGAATACATATTTACCTGACTGATAATAAATTGTTAAATTTGATTTTACACTGTTTTATTCTGTAATTATTGACTCTAGTAGATTGCGTTGTATCCTTGTTAGCGACATGAGCACCCAAATGAAAGAGTAAATCTAAAATAAATAGATTAACTAGAATAATCACTAGTGAACTAGTGTTCCTGTAGCTCAATTGGTAGAGCATTGCGCTATCAAGCAAGGCTGGGGATTCGATTCCCCGGGAACACATGATAGCTAAAATGTATAGCCTGAATGCACTGTAAGTTGCTTTGGATAAAAGCGTCTGCTAAATGCATAAATTTTATTTAATTTTAAATGTAATAATCAAATGTCAGAAAAATACTAATTAGAAACAGACATACAACCAATTTGCATTTCAACCTAGATATGAGGTTATAATAAAATGGAGTCAGTTTAAATAATAAAATGGAGTCAGTTTAAATAATAAAATGGAGTCAGAATTGAGTTTAACATAAATTTAATAACTTTGCACGCTGAAAAGACCGAACACGCAGGAGACCTTTGTCCAGCACTGGATACCTAACTTTGGCCATTAGTTTATGTTAACTAATGTAGCATAAAAAACAGCATAAAATTTGCTTATGTTAACAAATGGAACCTTATGGTAAAGTGTTACCACATAAACACAAATTTTAATACAGCAATTGGTACAAATCTACGGAAGCATGCATTATAATTTTTTTCCTTCCTGTTTTCTCATTATAACGACTTAATTTTCTCATTATCTCAACATAACAAAAGTAATTTTCTCGTTATAACGACTTAATTTTCTTGTTATCTCGACATAACGAAAGTTTGTTTTCTCGTTATAATGACATGACAGTTTTACTGTTGCTATAGTAACGAACTTAACTTTGATAGGCACCTGATGGACAGCCATGCAGGCGCTCTCACTGTAGCCTATATTTCAGCAAATTTTGCTTCGCCTAGGTAATAGTGTAATGTAATAATGTAATCTACAATACATAAAAAAGGCTGATCAATCACTTTAGATTTTTCCAGAGACAGTACACTAAACATTTTGTTTTTGTAATTAACATGTTTAAATGGCAACACCGCGAACACTTCAGAAGGATGCAGAACTATTCTAAGATTTTTTTTGAGCTGCTTGGATTAAACTCACTTTTAATTTTCCCTTTATTTGAAATAAAATTATATATAATTTGTAATTTTTAGTAGTCATTATATGCTGTGGCAGATATCATGTGCGTTACAAGCTTCTGTTTGTAAAGAGCGCTCGTGTACGTGTAGTGTATGTGTAAAAAAAAACAATTACAACATTATACAAAACTGAATTAAATTAGCCTATGCATTTTACATATACATCACATTTCTCATCAATATGGTTAACAATAAAGATTAATAATAAGGAAAAGAAGCACATCACAAATAGCCTACATCGTAAAATCCCGTCCTACTGTAGATAAACAGAACATTTCCGCTTATTAACTAACAATCATGTGCCTCAAAGAAGCACAAATAAAGATATAGCTGCAAACAGAATACAGTGACGTCAACCTTGGTTTTGATAAGCAGTTATTTTATGACACAGAACGCGTTGGTGAAACTCAAGCATATAGCAAGAATTTAATATACAGAATAATCATATTGATTCAAGCATTTAAAATTTATGAATTAATTAAATGTCAGTAATGAACAAGACTGCACAAATTATAGCGATCACGAGGAAGGTCCGCGTACAGTAAAGTGAACAGTGTACAACACCCCATCAGTTATATTCAGGTCTAGTGCCACCTGCTGGTGCAGTTTTGTAATTTCTTAGAGAAAATTAAGTCGTTGTAACGAGAAAACGACTTTCGTTATGTCGAAATAACGAGAAAAATTAAAAAAGTTATAAAGAGAAAACAACTTTCGTTATGTCGAGAGAATGAGAAAATTAAGTCGTTATAACAAGAAAACAAAAAGGAAAAAATTATAATGCATGGCCGCTTAGAACTTCCGTACAAATCAGCTATTGAATCTCTTTAAATTGATTCTCTTTAATATTCTTAAGATTTATATAAAATTACAAAATGCTGAATGCAAAAGCACTGCAACATTGTGAAAATTTTTCATTCTAAAAGTTTACAAATTTGGCCATGAAAAAAAGTTGTGATACTATAAGTCTGTGATAGAGACTTACAGTGCTACAGAAACTGTATTTAAATTAGGTCTATTCTTTTACCCACGCTGCTCATGCATGACTAATCAGCAATAAATAGCCCCCACACAGTGGTGCTGTGGTCTTAAGACTATTCCTGTTCATCTTCCGCTTTCCATCTGATATTCACGCTCAACCAAGGTTTTTGTCAGACCAGAGGCCTGTTTAATATAACAAGTTTACCAAATAAGCCAGACTTATTTCGATTAGTCTGACTTATTGTGTTGATTTGATACCATAAAGCAAATTTAAGCTAATAATAATAATAATAATAATAATCGGGTGGGGATCCCCAGACCAATACAATTAGTGTGCTTCTTCCTCTATTTTAAAATCCATGAGCCACCACTGACACTGAAAGTGTTGTAATTAGTAACTTACAATGTTTTCTTATCACGTTAAATACAATGTCCCAATTGTTGCCAACTGCTTTGGCATCCAAGCATCTTGCGATCCGAGCATTCACCCCACGCAACCCGGACCTTGCGTTGACCGCGTGCTCCCCAACTTCAACTCACACCTGCTTGGATGTTTCTAGTAATCCTGAAGACCTTGATTAGCTGGATCAGGTGTGTTTGATTAGGGTTGGAGCAAAACTGCAGAGCTGTGGCCCTCCAGGATTTGAGTTTGAGACCACTGCTCTAACTGGTCTGCATTTATACAGCAAATAAACATTCATGTAGGGTGAATACTGGTAAAGTGGGACACTTTCTGATAATTTATATTCTGCATACTTTTTTATTATGATCCAAATGTATTAGCCGCTCATATGATACTATTCTAAATAGCTTAGGAGCTCTACTATACTATAGACAATAAAAAAGAAAGAAACATTAAACACAGGATGGATGACTCTTCCTCAAACACACAATGACCCCGAACCACATTTTTCAAGGCGCTACTCAAACTGGGACACCTTTATTGGAAAACTGGGACACTTAAAACACATTCAGTTGTTATTCAAGTGTAGGCCTTATAAATTAAATACCCAATAACAATATAAACAACAATATAAACAACAACAACAATAATATAAACATCACTTTTTTTAAGAAGGGGTGCAGGTACAGCAAATTCAACCCACCCCCTCCCTCGCCTGCCCATAAAATTGTATATCGGGTTAAATTTATTTCATACAAATTTAATAAAAAAAATAAAAAAAACCTTCATTAACATCTCTTCTTGTAGGAATTAATTGATTGCACACAGGCTTAATTTAATTTCTGTATGGTAGGTTAATCTACACGTCAATACAGCCAGTGCAAGTGAACGCCTCCCCGTCTTCAATGAGGCCATTCTCCTCGCCAAACGTCTCATGGAACCAGTCCTCACAAACAATGCACATGATCCAGTCCTCTGTCTTCTTTGGATCATTTGCATCACCAAATTTGGCTTTACAAATATTGCAAATGTCCTGGCCATCCGAGCTTGTACCCTCCATCTCTCTTGTTTTTTTTGTTTTTTTTGGTAGGCTTTGTTTTTTTGAGGCAATGTATGAAAAATGTTCATCACTGGTTAGGTGGTAAGAGGGTGGTTTGGACCTCTTTCTCATCTTGCCTCTCTCTCTCTTTGGATTTGGGATTAGTGTGGCAAAAGACACTCCCTCTAACACCTCTTCTTGGCTTGTGTTAGTGGCATTCTCCAGTGGCATACATCCCAGTCCCCCTGAAGCCAGCTTGGGCAGACTTGACTGTGCTTGCCCTCCTCCATGCCCTCCCAAACAAGGAAAAAAACTCCCCCTTAAGGAGCTTTCTCCCTCCTGTTAGCCGCATGAAGCTCCTTCCCATCCTCAATTTCGTAATAAAAGTGACAGAATCTGAGAGGTTTGAGATTTTTTTTATATCATAAGTAACCCGCTCTGTCTAGTCTGTCGGTCTCCGTGTCCTCTTTGCTTCGCGATTTTTCTGTGCGTGAGAAAATGGATGTGTGGCGTGAGAGCGTGTGAAAAGTGTTAATTGCATGTGTCTCACGGTGAATGCATGAGAGCTGGCGTAGTTTAAGTCAGTCTTTGTTGAAATATCTAGCTAACTAACTAAATGTATGAGGGACATATAAAAAGGTAACTCAATTCCTCCATTAGAATGACTTGAATGGCTGTCCGGGACGGTGTCAAAATCGCATTAAAGCCCCAAGAAGATTAATATGAATGTGATTTTTAAAAATTCTGATTGACCATTACATCCTATAACAAAATATGTAACAATTACAAATGATCCATGAGTTGTTTAATTTTATAACCTTAACATTATTTACCTCAGAATGCTATGTCATTTTACTTACCATCACAGTTCACTGCAAGGTTGTTAAATATGATGTGCCACACCCCGGAAGTGATGTCATAGCCACAGATTTTTTTTTTTATCACATACTTGCTACTGATGAGCTCAGTGTTGATTTTTAGTAAAAAAAAAAACATATCCATGTAAAGATATAAATTATTAAGCTTAACTGTCCCACTTTACCCATTGTACAACTTTACCAGTATTCACCCTACATGTATTTATTTGCAATATAGTGCACAACAGTATATTCAGAAACAAGATACACTATATAAACAGCCATGCTACTTGATAGTAAACAACATGTACGTAAGCAAAATGTATGTTACTTATTAAACTGAAGCACAAGTGATGTCTTTCTGTTGTCCATCAACAAGATCTGCATATTTTATTTCTTCTTGAAAGGAGGCTACAGGAAAAAACAATGGGAAAACAAGGTGGGGAAGGGTTTGGGGAGTGATTAATGTCAATAGTTTGTGTAAGCAACTGCAGGGTTGACTTTTCAAAACCATTTCAAATTGGTCTTTAAACATGTCATAACTTTTCTTAAGACTTATATAGGCAGTTCACATTCAATTCAGTCCCTGTTGGGCATCTGCGTTACCACTGGCGACCATTAAACTCAGTTCCCCAGAAAATTACAATGCTGGAAGATGGAGAATATACTGCCAGCATAGAGTTTAAACACACCATCAAAATCTGCACATAGATCTCAAATGTATTAAGTAAAAACTATATTTTTAAAAGAAGTCAGCCAATCAAAAAATTAACTCATTTAAATAAACAAACATCATCCCATGTGAATTCACTTCTTTAAGACAATTAAATCGCCCTCTCCCGCATCCCAGTCACAGCCGTCCTTTTATTGGGAACATATTTCTGTACTCACCGAATGTCCATCACTAATTAGTTCATTTGATGTAATTAGAAAAATAGGAGGTGTGGCTTTGAGAGAGAGAGAGAGATGCAGAGAAGGGTGACATGAGGAACAAAATTGAGAACGCTGCTTTAGAATTCTGGTTTTGAAACTTGTGAATCCGTTTGAAGACAGAATTGCGATTCATATATGAACAGATTTTTACGTACACACCTAGTTTTATCTTCCCCTTTTCTAAATCAGCACAACATGGCCCCACCCCCTTTGTTGCGTGTTCCTGGGGGCGGGGTTTATCTGGATTCATGACATAACGAACCTGGGAAGAAGCTTGTTGTAGTCCCGTACCAGCCATTTTTGTAGGCATTAAACTGCCAGAATTTTAAAAGATTTCATTGAACATTCAGAGCCGCACCTTTGCAGATAATGTTCATGCTCAAACAGTAACATTACACACTAACTAACGTTAAAAAAGTGAAATCACAATCAACCACCCCTTAAATAATTAAATCAAATTTGCATGTTGCACAGTTAATGGTCACATCACATGACATGCAGGGTAAACATATTATTTATTTTTTAATACATTTTTTAATTTAAGTATTTTATTTTGTTGTTATTTTAAATTATTTATTTTAATTTATGACATAATTACTACCTTTTCATTAAACTTGTGAATTTTTCAAGTAATCTACCCAGCTCTATAAATGAAGTAAATGCACAATAAATAAAAAAAATGAAAAAAAAAATTAATAAATACATTTAAGAATGTAAACGTGCATTTCTTATTGTTAGTTCATGTTAGATAATGCATTAATTATGGTTAACAAATGAGGCCTTATTGTAAAGTGTTACCAAATAACTGTTACAAAAACTCTAAGTCTAAAAAGAAACTAGGTCAGTTAGTAACTGTAAGACTAGAACATCAAAAATGGTCTCATGGAAGATACCCCACTTTATCACTGTTTTTATTATTATTATTATTATTATTATTATTATTATTATTTATAAAGGTTATTGAAAAAGATACCAGATACCCATCGGCTGTAAAGTGACAATTTAAAGAGAGCAAGAAGACTAAATGTATTTTTTCTTTTATTGCAGTATGGTTAAAAGCAAAATACATTTGTATACATAGTGCTTAGATTAAACATCTCTCTACAGTTGCTGTACTCACTGAAAAATCACCACATTACAAGTCAAGCATCATTCACTTCACTTTTAAATGATCAGAATCTGAAAATTAATGCTAAATGTGAGACTTATTTGAAAGTTACTATCATTGAGGTGAAGTGTAAGTGACCAGTGATACAATGGTAGCAGTATAAACACAATTACAAAAAAAAGTGTATAACATTTTTTACATTAATGTTTGATTCATAAAACTGAGAATAAATGTTTTTAATTTAATTCATGTTCATTTGTAAAACACTTACCTAATAAGCCTGAATATTGTTACTAAGATGCATTACAGAACAATATTACCACAAAACCCTCAGTGAATTGTGACAGTAAAACCCAAAAGTGTCAGTAGTGATGGAAAAAAACCCTAGAAAGATATAAAACACTTTTTACAAAACTATATTTATATTTCGATATTGTAAACTATTTCTTAAAACTACAACTGTCATTTTATGAAATTTGTAAAATAATCATGAATAATGATTTCTGACCAGGCTTAAGAAAGCATTTGCAAAATAATTCCTCAAATGTTCAGAAAACCTCCAAAAACCTTTTTAAAACTCTTGTTTATATTGATGTAGTCATTAATTTGACAAGTATTAGTGTATATGATCTCTAAAGCCACAATTAATTTTAAATGTATAGAGAAGTTTACAGATTGTTAAGTCTTGTTTGTAATCTTACAGTCATTACTTGCCCACATATAACAAACAGCTGCCATTTTCCTTATGCCTTCACTTTTGTTTCAGTCAAATGGCGGCTGCGCTGACCTCAGTATGAAAATCAGGCTTTATTGTTTCAATTTCCTCTCCTGATATTAGAAGCTTCAATTCTCAGGACTAAAAAAAATAAAAAATACAAAAAAAAAAAATATATATATATATAAAGTGCAAATTTCAATCATATAACTAAACTTACAGGCTAAAACAAATAAACAAACTGTTAACCATTAAGTAAAAAACCATGTGTCGTATTGTTTTGATCTTTGCCAAAATGCAAAAATGATCTCCTACCTGATATTACTATTTTTCCGGATCATCATCGTTTCCTTGTTCATAACCTATTTAAAAATAACATTTCATGCATTACTCACTAATAAGAACTTATAAATATATTAGTGCAGTATAAACAGTAGTATCTGATTGCAGTCACTGGGACTGCAGAAGCTTATCCCACTAACCACCAAAAATGAGAGGGTTGCACCAGAAAGAAGAATTAAAACCTGTGCCAAACAAACCATGCAGATATTACACTGTGATATTCCCTCATGGGAGCAGCCGACAGAGAGTGAGAGCGCTGTGTATTAGAATGAGCCATTTTCTGTACTTTTCCACCAAATCTGCTTTCAGATATATCTACATAGATTTTTAACTCAGATTAAAAAAAGAAAAGTGGGAAAGTGAAACAGATGATCACTATGGAGGAACTATTCCAATGTGCAACTAAAAGGCCTAGTTGAAACAGAAACAAAGAGGTCTTATATAGAAGATGTTTAACTAAACCCAGGGTTAAGAAATAATTACACAAATTTAACATACTTAGAATAGGATTAGCAGAAGGTCGTCTATCTGTAAATAAATTCAGTGCAAAGTTACATGATATTACTGCTGTAAAACCTATACTGTTAAATAGTCTTTAAGAACTAAAGAGAAGTGAAAGCAACACTTCACAAAAGCTAGCTCACTGCAGTTTCAGTTATAGAAAAAGAAGCAAGTCGGGACAGTCATGTTATGTCTAAGTAGATTTAGCAGATCATGATAAGGAACTAAGTCTATGCTATCTGTTTTTCAGTAATACATGAACTTCCTGATACAAGATCTGCTGAGGCATGTTCTTTCTAACTTTAAGCATTGCCACATTTCCCCTTTGAAAACAAATAAGTGAAAAGCCTGTGTTTCACAGAAATCCCAGCTGAAGACATAAATACTCAAATGTATATGTAACATAAAATAAGAGCAAACAGAAGTTAATTTGTTACCCTTAGAATGAGTATTAAAGGCATACTCACGAGTATGATTTCTTTTTCTGAAAAACAACAGAGCAAACAGCAGGCCAACAGTAAGCGATCCAATGACTATCACACCAGCGACAATGCTTTTTGTCTTAGATCCTGAAGAAACCATGTTTGTTTCATCTGGAGAAACAAAATGCATTCAATTCACATGAGCACAGATTCTCCATGACAGTGTTCTAAAAATATATAATGAACTAAAAGATTATATTCAATACAATAAGCCTTTTTAGAAATCTGCTGACCCACTGAAATATATCTAGTAGACTATCGTGTAGCAGTGGCAGTACATTATTGCACTCCTGTAAATTGTATTGCTAAGAAAAATATAGACTCTAATGATACCAGCAAAACAATATAATATTTTTCAAATCTCAATTGTTCTTTGTCTCAAAACTTTCTTTTTGAGAATGCATATTTTCACGCAGTGAAATATGATTATATAAACACTCCTTAAATGGTGCTACTGTCAACTCTTTAAGTTGACATATGTCTATACATATTAGCAGATTTGTTCAGCAAACCATCTCTGTTGCACAACCTGCTTGCTATGTAAAATAACAACCCTCTATGGACACCTTGGCAATTGAATCGCCATTGGCTAGTACATTTTTTAGTTTACTCGCCAGACTGAGATATATATATTGGGAAAAAAATTGGGAAAAAACTTATAAGATAATAATGATACGAATTATACTAATAAGAACAGTATAATAACCACTAAGGATTAATGAGCTGGTGGATTCATGAATATGAATCAGGTTGTGTGCGTTCGCTCGAACTGATTTGCTGAAATCAAAACAGGGACGACAATAGGTGAGCACCAGCCAATGAGATTGTCTATTGAGCAGTAGCTCCACCCACTAGCGGAAAACCCGGCAGTTCTTACACGCTGAGGAATTCCAAAGGAACGCTGTTATTTTGATAAGAAAATACAACAAAGAATATCGTTTACATGTAGCGCGTCAATTCTCTCTCTGTCTCTGTCTCTCTCTCTCTCTGCGTGTGTGTGAGAGAAAGTGACGGCAGGGTATGTGCCTCCACACTAGAGTTTACGGTAAGTCAAATAGGTGCGCTTTTGCATCCATTCAGATGAACTGAAAAATATCACAGGTCAGTTGATGCGCTCAGTTAGAGAGTGTTCTGCGAGTGCTAAAGTTATACTTAGCCTCCAACTCACACACTGGCGAGTAAAGTCTGAGAATTTATTAGCCATTGGCTAATATTAGACATAATTTAGTCGACAGAGTGAAGATTTAGTTGCATATGCGAGTGATTTACTCGCAATGTAGAAGGTTGAATAAGCACTCATAGATAAGAAAATTAAACTTAATTACCTAAAACAGGTGTGATATCCAATGTTTTTAATCCATCTTGTACATATTTACTATTAAAGACGATGCATTTAAATGGTGCTAGGTCCAAGGCGATAGACTTGAGAGTCAGTTTGCTAGACAAAGCCACAGATTTTACACCGCTGATGACTTTGGGGTCTTTTGTCAGCACTGAATTCGAGGTCCAATTGGTTCCAGATCGGTCAAACCAATTAATGGTGCCTGCTGGGTAGCCGTCGGTAGCATTGCAGTAAAGGCTGACAGGTCCTCTATCCATTACCTTTTCAGGCCATGTGCTTGTGACAGGATTCTTGTACCTCGCTTTATTGAGAAAGAGCAAAACAATGATAAGTACTAAGACTCTTGTAAGCAGGGCAGTGTGCTTGTGTGTATTTTTAGTAATAAGACTAAAGAAATTTAAAACTCACCTGTGACACTGATGGAAAGTTTAATGTCTTTAAAACCACTGTCCGTTGTAACATGGTAGTGATATTCACCCTCATCAGAAAACATTGTTTCAGAGATTTGCAGAGATGGACGCATTGTTGAGTTTTCAAGAAGTTTAAAGCGTTTATCTCCCGATCTTTTTGATTCTTCTTGGCTAAATAATGGCTTATCCTCTCCAACTTTTGTTAAATAGACTGCAACTATCTCAATATCTTTTATGTCTTTGAAATAGCATCTGATAACTGTGGTCTCAGCAAGAATTCCAACTGTAGGCAGGCATTCCAGTTTCCACAAATCTAAAGAACACAGGATTACAAACATAAAATTTGGATTGTGGTACTTCAGAGGAAGCAGAACAAATTTAATGTGGTTAACATATCTATAACTAAAGGAATGGTCATGGCTTTATACAAGTAAATTTCTGCTGACAGAATGTGGCATGCTGTTGATTAACCACAGAAAATAATTAACTTATTGTACTGACCCTGGAACATAAACTGCTTTAAGCACATCAAATAGTGATAATCTCTAGTAATGTGGATACATTCCATAAACCCTAAAATTAATTTTATCACTGAAAAACAGCAAATGCAATTAATCTGTGTAGTAAACAGTGTACCTTTGCTGGACCTCACAGCAGGGATGAAGAGAGAAACCACAAACATAATCTTCACTGAATACATGTTTACTCTGAAAGGAGAAGTCAAAAAGAGACTTGACAATTAAAAAAAAAAGAAAAAAAAAAGGAAAAGAAAATGATGGTGCATGTTGAGATCGAACCCATCTGTTCATTCCTACTGTATTGTAAACGTTTGGACTGGGTTTCAATAAGCAATGTGTACAATGATATTTCATAAAAAATAAAAATAAAAAAGGTAATTATGGTTCTTAATCAGAAAACTATGTGCAAGTAACCATGGCCACTGATAAGCATAAGTAATCGATTACATCTGAAAGAGTTTAAAGATAAACAGAAAGATAGGCTATATTCTTAATGCTGATAGTAATTTCAGGAAGTAAAGAAAATGTGACATTGCAATAGTTTTTGCTAAATCATCAAGTATCTATACATGTTTCTTTGTGAATTTACAACTATATCGACATTAAATTAAGACAACCCATCAAAAGAATTGGTCATTCCCCATAAACTATAATATAATATAACTATTAACATTTTGTTCCATTTTCTAATATCTTAAATTTGCTGTTTAACAAAGTATTAATTGTATACCACTAAATGAAAAAAAGAAAAACCTCCAGAGGCCGTGTTAACCCAACTTGATATAGACTGTTTCAACGGTAACAACATAAACAAATGTTACTGCGCATGCGCGCTTTTGCGGACCTAACTTAACTTCCAGCAGACTTCCAAATAGAATCAATAACAACAGCCAAGTCCCTCTAGAGTAGATATTTTTTGATAACAAACAAAATATGTTTGCTGCGTGGATCAGGAGGACTTAATGAAAATGCTAATTCATTCTTTGCCAGCAGGAGATGTTTTAAAGCATAGACATAAAGCGCGAGAAATAGAGGTTTCCCCAGTAACAGCTGTAAACAAAGCAGAGCTGGTACGCTCACACACTGCTTTATCAGGCATATAACACGCAAGTCTTCCTTCAGAAATACAGCGATATAAAAACACCTGTGCCTCGTTTTGATATTTAAACATATAAATGTACGGAACACATCCCGCGGCACAACCACCTGAGCCCAACTTCAGTCTACTCATCACCTTGACTTTAACTGCGTTTGTAGACGGCACCGCTAGGCAGACCGATATACACAACACAGACCGGAAGTTAACTTAGGTCCAGGCGCGTGCGCCCGATGAAACCATCTATATTTTAGCGTTAGAATTATTGTTCTCATGACAACGCATGCGCCCAGAAAGGTTTTATGTGTGAATAGTTCCGTGTATGAAACGCATTAATAGAATCTAGCCTATATCACATAAGTTAAAAGCCATTGCTCACGACAAATAAGCATAAGAGAGAGATAATGTTACACGTCCCATTAATATGCCAAAATCTTAATGCCACTGTCTTTTATTCTAAGCGGTATGTTTATATTAGTTTAAACAAACTCTAGATAGTTCACGCTAACAAATATTAAATTATGACACAATCAGATTCAGACCAAAACAGCAGAGAAAACTTACTTTGTCAACGTTCTTCAAATGGACAATCCGACGGGAACACAACCGAACGAATTATGAAGGACAGGCTCCTTTCACTTTCACTCTAAAGGGGAATTTTTTTTTTAGCCACACCCATTGGTGCTGACGTGTTTTAATTAAAAAACTGGCGCTGTTTCCTCAAAAACACAACATATAGCCCATACTGTCTATAAAACTAAACAGGCCGGCCCGTGGCAAAGGCGACATAGGCAATTGCCAGGGCGCAAAATGAATTGGGGGGGTGGGGGGGTGGGGGGGAGCTCCTAAGCAAATAATTTCTGACAGTTATCATGATTTTAGTACTGATCGATCATCGAGCTGATTAATATAATGTTAGAATAAAATAAAAGAGACATAAACGAAAACTCATAAGATTTGACATCATGTAGCATAATGTTATACCAATTTAAACACTTTCTGCGTCATAACGTATTAACTATGCATGGCCCACGCAGTTAAAATAGTTTTGACATTTATGTGCTCTTAAAATATAAGACCGATGACCTTTTTTTTTTTTCTTTTTTTTTTTTTTGTATGACATTAAAGTTATTTTTAGAATAGCTGTACATACATAGGTTAAGCAAGACAATTGTGATTATGTCTGAGAACTTTTTACCTGCATGCAGACAGGCTTCATTAGGATACAGTACAAATATTTGGAGCTTCCTTTAGTCTGTCCCTTATTTTTTTGAAGAATACAAGAATAAACACTATTTTCTTAAAGAATAAAAGAATAAAGAATCACAATTGTTCCTTATTTTCCATTTCTGGATTTAATTGGCAACCCTAATGACGATGTGATTATCTTTTGACTCACCTGACAACAAAAATAAAATAACAACAACAACAAAAAACTCAGTTGTTGGAGAGATGCGAACAAAAAATAACAGATCAAAGAAAATGGATAATAGAAAGCACAAAGGTGGTACTGAATAGGCCAGTACAAAAAAAAAAAAAAAAGGTGCGGTCTAAGGCATGGAACTCCAGGGCTGAAAATGGGCACTCCGGGCCTGTTTCTAAAAAGAAATCAGGGGCACAAGGCAGGAAGCGACACAAAGAAGAGGAGTAGAAAAAACGAGCTATATATGACTAAACGATGATTATGGATTAGCCTGTGAAATTTATGCAATATTTTTAAATAACCTTTTTAGAACATCTTAACTGGCAACACTGACATCAGGGAACATTTTTGCTTGAGGAAACTGCTTATTTAAATTTTACTTTATTTTCTTTAAAATAAATGTAAGCTTTTGTGATGTTGTTTTAATTTCAGTTACATTAGTGCTTTATGTTTACTCACCAAAAATTGAAATAGGCTAATTAAGTTTAAGTAGGTTAATTTTCCACTGTATGCACAAAATTGAAATGAAATGTATAGGTATGTAATTAGACTAGCTAGCTAACTGGCTATAAATAAATAAAGCTCAATGCAGATGCGGTACTTGAGGATCTGCTGCTTACACCTGAAGTGTGCAAACAGAAGCCGTCTGGAAACCTGCCACTGGTGTTGTGCCGAATCCCGACCCCCTAGTTAGGCAGTGTTGGGAAGGTTACTATACAAGTGTAATAGGTTTCAGATTACACGTTTCCCTATTTACAACGTAATAAATAGTGTAACTATTTCAATTACTTTATTAAAGTAATGCAGCTGATTACATTTGATTACTTTTTGATTAGCCTACATTTCTAAACTTCTAACAAATGTTTTCATCTGTTAATCATTTTGAAATATTTAAACCAGGTTGGGTTAACCTTACAGTATTACTCAACACTGATTACTTTCAGACTTTCAAAGTCCTTCATCACTTGAATTAAGATTTTAATAGGCCTAATTTAATTGTAAAGTGCAGCCACCACAAAAGACTTTAACAGGTCTTTTTATTTGAGATCGTTCTGAGGTTAAATATACACTTAAAAATAAGAAAAGTTTATACTGTTGAAATAAAATATTTACATAGCTATAACAGGACTTTAACTTGTATAACAGTTGCTATATTATCCTTTTCTCCTTACTTCACCAATTGATGTAAACTACAAACTCCATCTTATCTCAGAAGACCTAACTTATTTTACCTTTTGACTGATTTCTTCATAGCATTGTGTACTAAAAGTGCATTGTGCCCAAAATATCCTTAGCACACAGATCAAGATTTTCTGGTTTTAAAAATGACAGATGATTGTAACCTGTGACGCAGATTAACTGTATTGCACATTATTTCATAACCGTGTTGCCTATTTTGGCCTGTAATACAGGCTTAACTTCTTTTTTGTGTGTCTGCAGTGCACTGTGGTGGAAAGAAACTAAACTTAATTTATATTAGGACAATGCTTATAAATTGTGTCATACTAGAGTCAATATAATTGGATGTCATACAAACAAAGCCATGCATTTTCTTAGATTATCTTATAGCTATACAAGATCTTTAGCTTTTTTAATGACTGAGCTAACAGCATAAAAAAATTGATTGTTCAGTCAGTGTATGGTTCAGCAGCACTGTACAGGTCTGTCAGGGTCTAGGATAGATAGAAGACTCAGATGCAGAGTAGTGGAAAAGGAGAGTCTTTAGTCTCGCCATCAAAACTCAAATTAACAAACAATAGTTACATGCTTCTCAGGTGAGCAGAGATACCAGAGCTAGCCAGCATACTCTACTCGAGCAGGCGGATCTCCTTACTATGAGTCCTTAAGCACAGGAGAACAGAGGGTCAGACGCTGATGCTTGCATAAATACACAAAACACAAGCAAGGACAAAACGAACTACTCACGATGATGGACAGAAAGGCAGAGACGTATAAGGGAGTTGGGGAAGGAGTGACAGGTGGGGGAGAATCAGCTTGTGATCTGCACACCCCCGCCACGATATCAGCGATGATTGCGCAGAACATCATTTAGCAAACATGACAGGACAACACAGACAGCAGGGGAAAGTGAGAAGGTACCATGCATCATGACAGGATCAATCCGTTACTGTATGTTTTCATGCCATGGCTTTGTAATGGCTAGGCAGTCTCATTTTGAAAGCAAAACTGAAAGTCTTAAACAACTGACATTTGTGAATGTTGTATAAAACTGAAACATAAATAGATTAAAAATGACAAATTGTTTTACTGTTAACATAAATAAAAGTGATAATTCATTAAGAATGAATGATGCCTACAGTTTAGTGGCATTGTGAATGTTTGCTTTTGTGAAAAAGGCCAATCTAAAGGATGTCTGTTTGGGCTGAAAATAATTAAATTATACAACAAACAAATGCACCAAACTGTATCAAATCAGATTAGACTGTTGAAGCACCAAATCCAGTTTTGTTCATAGCAAAACTGAAACATGTCTAGCCAGACATTAGAATTTTAATCAGGAGTACTTTCTATATGTGTATATGTTTCCCCTCAAAAAGACAATCCGTATGACATATTTAACAGACTTTGTAGGGGTTAAGAGCACCACCAATAATAAGCAAGCTATGAAAAAACTTGAGAGTGATGTCATATATTTGCAGTGGAGGATTATTTGCCATGTATTCAGAATCTACACATGAATCTCATAATGTGTGATCTATAACGTTTAAAAGCTTTTTCTTTTTTTTCAGCTTTTTCTTTTGTTAAAGTTACTTTGATCTTGATCTCTTTATCTTGATATAAATACAAATATAAAGGTATGTTTATAATTTTCTTCAATCAACAGCATTTACAAAAGCAAAATGTAAAATTGAGTCTCAAAGCAGGGATGCACAAAAGGATCTACTGAAAGGAACCCAGACATAACTAAAGCCGTTTGGTGACATGCTAAATCAGGTTAAAATAAATAATAATATAAAATAAATAATGTGTGTTTTTCTTGCTAAATATCTTTGTGATTAATGTTCAGTAAATAAAGCATTTTTTTATAGGGCACTTCAAATTAACACAGGAGACTGATGGTTTATGGCCTCTATTTGTTTTAGTTTTTGTTTTGTTTTTTCATTTCCTGCACAAGGTCATGAGAATGTACTCTCACAGCTGCAAAGTTACATTTGGGCTTTGGATTTAGTAAAGAATTCATTCATGGCAAGAATTTTGAAGGCAAATTATGACAAATCTTCAGGGGTTTGACATTTGGGAATTGTAAACTTCTATACAGAAACCCACGGAGTAATTATCTTTTTACTAAATAGTGTTGTGCCTCATCAGTTTTCTCTCTTACTCCCCTGGGCTTCTAATCACTTCCATCTACCTTCAGCCTTCTACGTTGAGTGCTCTTGTTAGCCCTCTCTGGTGTTGATCCCTATGCTCTTGTTTTTATTTTCCATGTTGTTTCATTGTATTTTGTATGTCCAGCAGCTGGTTTCATCATAACAACTTGTGTCTGACATCTTAGCGTCAAAAGACTAGATCAACTAAATAAACACAGCAGGATCAGCATTCCAACAGTCCCCTGATTTTTCATAAGGCGTTTGCATTATTTTTGCCAAATGTCTTTATTCTTGAGAGAAAATAGAGAGGTAAAGTGTTTTAATATGTGCTGTATAAAATATACTTTAAATCAGTAGTTCTTTACCAGATTCTCAAACAACAGCTGTTTTGTTTTGTTTTGTTTTGTTTTGTTTTGTTCTCTTTTCTTTGAAGAACCAGGTTGGGGGTGCCATTTGAATATGAAGAAGTCCTAATTACAAGTGCTTGTCATATAATTAGAATATCATCATCAAGTTGATTTATTTCACCAATTCCATTCAAAAAGTGAAACGTGTATATTATATTATATTCATTCATTCATTCATTACACAAAGACTGATATATTTCAAATGTTTATTTCTTTTAATTTTGATATTTATAACTGACAACTAAGGAAAATCCAAAATTCAGAATCTAAGAAAATTTGAATATTGTGAAAAGGTCCAATATTGAAGACACCTGGTGCCACACTCTAATCAGCTAATTAACTCAAAACATCGGCAAAGCCTTTAAATTGTCTCTCTGTCTAGTTCTGTAGGCTACACAATCATAGGGAAGACTGCTGATTTGACAGTTGTCCAAAAGACGACCATTGACACCTTGCACAAGGAGGGCAAGACACAAAAGGTCATTGCAAAAGAGGCTGGCTGTTCACAGAGTTATGTGTCCAAGCACATTAATAGAGAGGCGAAGGGAAGGAAAAGATGTGGTAGAAAAAAGTGAACAAGCAATAGGGATAACCGCACCCTGGAGAGGATTGTGAAACAAAATCCATACAAAAATGTGGGGAAGATTCACAAAGAGTGGACTGCAGCTGGACCACTTTGCCACTTTGCACAGACATATGCAAGACATGGGTTTCAGCTGTCACACTCCTTGTGTCAAGCCACTCTTGAACAACAGACAGCAAAGGACTGGACTGCTGCTGAGTGTTCCAAAGTTATGTTCTCTGATGAAAGTAAATTTAGCATTTACTTTGGATATCAGGGTCCCAGAATCTGGAGGGAGAGAGGAAAGGCACACAATCCACGTTGCTTGAGGTCCTGTGTTAAGTTTCCACATTCAGTGATGGTTTGCGGTGCCATGTCATCTGTTGGTGTTGGTCCACTGTGTTTTCTGAGGTCCAAGGTCAACACAGCTGTATACCAAAAGAGAAAAATTGTATATGTGAGGATTTCCAGTCAGGATTTAGACCGTATCATAGTACTGAGACTTCTCTCCTTAGAGTTACAAATGATCTGCCCTTATCATCTGATCATGGGTGTATCTCTCTATTAGTTTTATTGGATCTTAGTGCTGGGTTTGACACAATTGACCACTACATTCTTTTGCATAGACTTGAACACTTTGTTGGCATCAATGGAAGTGCATTAGCATGGTTTAAATCGTACTTATATGACCGCCATCAGTTCGTAGCAGTGAATGAAGATGTATCATATCAATCACAAGTGCAGTATGGAGTACCTCAAGGCTCAGTACTAGGGCCGCTACTCTTCAAGCTTTATATGTTACCCTTGGGAGATATCATCAGGAAACATGGTGTTAGCTTTCACTGTTATGCTGATGATACTCAGCTCTATATTTCTTCGAGGCCGGATGAAACACACCAATTTGAAAAACTAATTGAAATGCATAGTCGATATAAAAAACTGGATGACAAGTAATTTCTTACTGCTAAATTCTGAAAAAGCAGAGGTACTAATATAGGACCTAAAAACTCTGCTTGTAATAACCTAGAACACTGTCTAAGACTTGATGGTTGCTCTGTCAATTCTTCGTCATCAGTTAGGAACCAAGGTGTGCTATTTGATCGCAATCTTTCCTTAGAAAGCCACGTTTCTAGCATTTGTAAAACGGCATTTTTCCATCTAAAAAATATATCTAAATTACGGCCTATGCTCTCAATGTCAAATGCAGAAATGTTAATCCATGCATTTATGACCTCAAGGTTAGATTATTGTAATGCTGTATTGGGTGGTTGTTCTGCACGCTTAGTAAACAAACTACAGCTAGTCCAAAATGCAGCAGCAAGAGTTCTTACTAGAACCAGGAAGTATGACCATATTAGCCCGGTCCTGTCAACATTGGACTGGCTCCCTATCAAACATTGTATAGATTTTAAAATATTGCTTATTACTTATAAAGCCCTGAATGGTTTTGCACCTCAGTATTTGAATGAGCTCCTTTTACATTATAATCCTCTACATCCGCTACGTTCTCAAAACTCAGGCAATTTGATAATACCTACAATATCAAAATACACTGCGGGCGGCAGATCCTTTTCCTATTTGGCGCCTAAACTCTGGAATAACCTACCTAACATTGTTCGGGAGGCAGACACACTCTTGCAGTTTAAATCTAGATTAAAGACCCATCTCTTTAACCTGGCTTACACATAACATACTAATATACTTTTAATATCCAAATCCGATTTTTAGGCTGCATTAATTAGGTTAACCGGAACCGGAAACACTTCCCATAACACCCTATGTACTTGCTACATCATTAGAAGAATGGCATCTACGCTAATATTTGTATGTTTCTCTCTTATTCCGAGGTCACCGTAGCCACCAGATCCAGTCTGTATCCAGATCAGAGGGTTACTGCAGTCACCCAGATCCAGTACGTATCCAGACCAGATGGTGGATCAGCACCTAGAAAGGACCTCTACTGCCCTGAAAGACAGCCGAGACCAGGACAACTAGAGCCCCAGATACAGATCCCCTGTAAAGACCTTGTCTCAGAGGACCACCAGGACAAGACCACAGGAAACAGATGATTCTTCTGCACAATCTGACTTTGCTGCAGCCTGGAATTGAACTACGGTTTTCGTCTGGTCAGAGGAGAACTGGCCCCCCAACTGAGCCTGGTTTCTCTCAAGGTTTTTTTCTCCATTCTGTCACCGATGGAGTTTCGGTTCCTTGCCGCTGTCACCTCTGGCTTGCTTAGTTTGAGTCACTTCATCTACAGCGATATCGTTGACTTGATTGCAAATAAATGCACAGACACTATTTAACTGAACAGAGATGACATCACTGAATTCAATGATGAACTGCCTTTAACTATCATTTTGCATTATTGACACACTGTTTTCCTAATGAATGTTGTTCAGTTGCTTTGACGCAATGTATTTTGTTTAAAGCGTTGTGGTGCTTCCTTCACTCGCTCACTGACTGGAGACCTCTTTCTGGCGAATTCTCTCATCAGAAACAACAAAGTGCAGATGTGTGTACGAATCTTTAATTAAGATATTGATTTCACAGTGTTAACAGTTTCAGTGATTTTAATGGGAGTTTCTGAGAGTGATTGAAATCTAGACTGTCAGTGAAAATGATCTTTAATAATGTAAATGTTATTTGCTCTCTTTCTGAACAATGAAAGATTAGTAGCAATATTTATATCACATTAACTTTCAATGTTAAATTCACATTTAATATAAAGTCAGTCGTATTAAAAATATGTTATGGCATGACACCTATATCTGTTACTTAAGTAAACAGACAGGGTTTTATAATAAATTACATAAATTGGAGTAAAGACTGATGAAATATATACATTTATACACGCACACATACATTACATACATTTTATCTACATATCTGAATAAAAATAGGCTCAGTATATATGACCCAAAGTAACTAGTAACTAACTACTTGAGTAGATTTTTTATCCGATACTCTTTTACTCTTACTCAAGTAACTATTCAAGACTAGTACTTTTACTTTTACTTGAGTAAATATTTCTAGAAGTACTTTTACTTGAGTACAGTTTTTGGGTACTCTACCCACCTCTGCTGTCAAGTTATGGTCATGTAAAATGTTCCTGTAGGTCGTTATGTCCTCTGAGGTTGTCCTTGCCACTTGGGTCATGGCCATAGAGATATTTTCCTGTTTGTCTTGTTAAGCCCACGGAGGTTGTTCCTGCTAGAAGTTGTGCCCACTGAGATCATCCCAGACCAGCTATCTGCTGCTTCTGACGAGTCCCTTAGAGGATGTCCCTACTAGTTGTAAGCCACCTGAAGAGGCTATCCTGTCCATTTTGTTCTATCCTTGAAGATTGTTCCTGTTAGTCTTGTCAAGCCCACGGTGGTTGGTTCTGCTAGTCAAGGTACAGTCACTGAGATAATACCAGCTCAGCTACCTGCTGCTTCTGACGAGTCCCACTAAGGATGTTCCTACTAGTTGTTAGCCACCTGAAGATGCTATCCTGTCTGTTTTGTCCCGTCCTTGAAGATTGTTCCTGTTTGTCTTGTTAAGGCCATGGAGGTTGTTCCTGCTAGAAATTGCACTCACTGAGATCATATCAGACCAGCTATCTGCTGCTTCTAACGAGTCCCTCAGAGTGTGTTCCAGCTAGTCATGTTTCACCTGTGGAGTACTACTCTCCCTGTCATGACCACTGAAGATGTTCCTGTACAGTCTCTCCAAGCCCAGTGCTAACCACTTATGATGCTGACTTTCACCCCACATTTTTTTCACCCCAAATTCTTCAAATTTTTGCTCCTATTTGTAATAGTTAATTTAGTTTTTTCTAGTCCTGATTCTTGGTTTTGTTTGATATTCTAAGTTGGTTAAATTGGTAATAGTTTATTTCTTATTTTGTTGCTTTACTTTTTAGTTTATTGGTTTATATTTTCCCTTGTCTTGGGTTTAATTTGTGTTTGTGTGGAGCTTTGTCCTGTCTAGTCTTGAGTTCCTGACCTGTTCCCATGTGTCCTGCCCTGGTTCTACCTGCCTGGCACTTTGTCTACTTCAGAGTCAGCTGTCTACAAGTGTCTGAACTCTGCTCTATGGTGCCTTGTGTGGTCTTCTCCATTAGCCTGGTCTTGCCGCCCCCTCTGTTGCCAAAGTATTCTGCCAGTTGTTTTCTGAAGCTGTCCTAGTGGCCTTCCCTAGCTGTTTCTGTTTACTGTGTTACTGTTGTGGTATCTCTTGTGCACATCATTAACCTTTTGTACCAGTCTGTTTTGTCAATAAACCCTTGTTATCTCACACTGCAATTGGGTCCTCCTTCTAGATCCCTGACATCTTCATGACTACATCAGTTATGCTAAAGTGATCATGAAAATTGACATTGATGCATTATCTGTATTCATGGACTACTAAACAAACTGTAAGTGGAGGGAGGTGGCCAGTTTTGTGACATGATGTGAGGACAGAAATCTTACCCTAAACACAGACCTAACAAAGGAGGTGATAGTGGACTTGAGGAAAACTCACCAGTCATTGCTGTATGGATGAGACAAAAACAATAAAGCCCATTACAACTGAGGCATTTGTTGCATCCTGTGGGGAAATAATTACTGATTCTAATGACTTTTTACACATTGCGTTGTGTATCGAGCCACATAAACAGAACCATGTCTGCAATTGTGATCGGAGAAACAACAAGCACTATTCTACACTGCTCAAAACTCGCATTTGAAGCATCAGTGGCAAATTCTTTAAGTATGAAAAAAACTTGCTTACAGGCTGTGAGTCACAAGCGCCAGACTCTCTTTGACTGCTGGTGGTGTTGAGTGAGCACAGTGGATATGTCGAAGGAGCGGCCGGTGGGCTTTCAGCAATCACGTTACGACCCCAGGCTGGATTCTGCTTCATCCACGGTGAAAGTCGATCTGGCGATCCACAACGCAAAGTTGATTTATTTCCTCAGCAACCAGCAAGGATCAGCTATAGGCATGACAAAGGGCATATCGTCCTATTTTGGAAGGCCAAACAAAGTCGTTTTGCTTTCACAATGAAACACACAGCATCACAACATGGTGGTGGCATGTTGTGTTCAGGTAGGTGTGGTTGACTCTTAACTTTTATAAAGAATATCTCTTTGGATTGGAGACTTTAGTCTTTGCAACTTTGCAGATCTTCTTTATGCACCAAGAGCTCTCCAAAAGAGAAAGGAAAAATATAAATCGCATCATATGACCCCTTTAAGTTTACACTGACATTAGTAACCCCTGCCCCACCAGTACTTCTGAGATTCATGTGGCTGATAACCTGAAGGCACTGATGGAGTTGTGGCAGGAAGTAATTCCCAACAGATTTTGATTCTTGTCTTTTTCACTCCAAAGCCACATGACTTCTCCAGTTGTTCATGATTTACTGGATAAGTACTGAGGAAAATTATTTTTGTAGTTTTACTTAAATACTTTTAATTAGTTTGTACCTGACAAAGTCTATTAGAACTTGGCATAACTATAAAAGTAAAAATATAGAATAAAAATATAGTATAAAAAATGCTCAAGATTTAATTATTTTACCTGACTTTCCCAGGTCTAGAAATCACACATTAGTACAGGTGCTGGTCATATAATTAGAATGTCATCAAAATGTTGATTTATTTCACTAATTCCATTCAAAAAGTGAAACTTGTATATTATATTCATTCATTACACACAGACTGATATATTTCAAATGTTTATTCCTTTTAATTTTGATCATTATAATTGACAACTAAGGAAAATCCCAAATTCAGTATCTCAGAAAATTGGAATATAGCTTAAGACCAATACAAAGAAAGGATTTTTAGAAATCTTGGCCAACTAAAACGTTTGAAAATGAAAAGTATGAGCATGTACAGCACTCAATACTTAGGTGGGGCTTCTTTTGCCTGAATTACTGCAGCAATGCAGCGTGGCATGGAGTCGATCAGTCTGTGGCACTGCTCAGGTGTTATGAGAGCCCAGTTTGCTCTGATAGTGGCCTTCAACTCTTCTGCATTCTTGGGTCTGGCATATCGCACCTTCCTCTTCCATCTCCATAAAGTTGGTAAGCAGCAGGAAGCATGAAGTGCTCTAAAACTTCCTGGTCAAGTCAAGTCAAGTCACCTTTATTTATATAGCGCTTTAAACATTATTTATAAACATTACATTATTAAAGATCATTTTCACTGACAGTCTAGATTTCAATCACTCTCAGAAACTCCCATTAAAATCACTGAAACTGTTAACACTGAAATCAATATCTTAATTAAAGATTCGTACACACATCTGCACTTTGTTGTTTCTGATGAGAGAATTCGCCAGAAAGAGGTCTCCAGTCAGCGAGCGAGTGAAGGAAGCACCGGCATTTTAACGATGACTCATCTGAACGCCTGTGATTGGCCAATGCTTTAATAAGCTCAAAAGAATCATGTGTGATTTGTTATAATGCGCAGTGCTGTAAAACACATATATCTCTGGCTCAGCGCCAGCAAGTGATCACAGATCTGAATTTAGCAGCTGATGATATGACTTGCTGAACGTAGCCTACTCGCACAGGCGTGATTGTATTAAAATTAATAAAATCTTAATCGGCTATTTTTTGTCTTTTGGAAGCTGCATTCAACTTGACTCCCCTCTGTTATAAGCCACACACGTACAACAAACTAATGTCACAGTGGTATCGTGTACTGTAATCAAATGTAGCCCAAGTTATTACCTGTTAAACAGTACACAGCACACGCGGTGTTCATCTAATAAGGATCTCCATCGCTAGCATATAATAGCCTTTGCAGATTTGCTTTCAATTCAGTGCAGTTCCAGCCACGTTTTCAACGCTCTTTCTGTTGTTAAACGTTACAACTCCGAGTGAACCACTTCAGACGCTCAGCGCGTGCGGCAGGGAACTGAACGACTCATTCAAACTGATTCATGAACCAATTCACTCGTTTGCCAATTGGTTTGATCAAGCCTTTGAACAGAATTGACTCAAAAGAATGAATCATTCGCGAATGGGCATCGCTCATTGTCCAGAGAAAAGTAGACGGCGCGTTTGGAATAAACTGAAGCATTTATAACATTTATTGCATTAAGATAAAGTAACAAGAGGAGCGTCGCCCACAGTAACGAAGTAAAAGTACAGATTTTTCCCCAAAAATTTACTCAAGTAAGAGTATAAATTACCCATCTTTAAATATACTCCGAAAAGTATTAGTTACCCCAAAAAATTACTCAAGTAAATGTAACGAAGTAAATGTAACTCGTTACTACCCACCTCTGCTTGACAGGCAGAAACAGTCTAAGGCCATAACCCAACTGGCAGGAACAACCTCTGTAGGCCTGACAGGTCAGGCAGGAACAAGATGTGACCGGTTAGAACAACACTTGAGGACTCAACAAGATAACAATCTCTATGGCCATGACCCAACTGACAAGGACTACCTCCGAGGACAAATCAGGACAGACAGGAACATTTTATATAGCCATAGCTTGACAGGTAGGAATTCCTTCTATGGCCGTGACCCAACTGGCAGGAACGACCTCTGTAGGAGTGACAGGACAGGCAGGAACAGTTTGTATGGCCAGACAGAAAAAGTAGGTAGGGACAACCTCTAAAGGTGTGACTTAACAGACAGGTATGGTCTCCAAGAACATGACTGGCAGAGACCATTTGGGTGAATCTGGTATAACCTCCATGGACTGGACATGAAACCAGGAGGGATCTTTGAACACACGGCTGACAGGAACATCTGTGAACAAGACAGGAGTGATCTCTGGGGGACTTGACAGGAACATTTTCTATGAACATTACAGGAGTGACTTCAACGGGCATGACTGATAGGATAGACTTCTGATGGTGTGACCTGAACATCTAGGCATAACAGGACTGATCCACCTCCAAGTTTACCATTCCATAAACCATACACCATTCCTCCAGAGCTCCACAGGTGTACACAAATGAATTTTATCAAGTTCAAGTTGGCCTTTTGTTCTTCTTGATCAAGAGTGGTATTCTGCAAGATGTCTCAACATGAAGGCCATACTTGTCTAGTGTTCTTCTTACACGCTGCATTGAAATGGTTTTCCTCCTTTCATCGGGTCATCTTGCAAGTCTTTGGCTGTACATTACAGGTTTTTCTTAGTTGCTCTGATTAAACATTTTATGATATTGTGCTTTTTCTTCAACACCCTCAAAGGTTTTCTGGTAAAACACACTTTAAGCTAAGGAATAATGGTGAGAGCTGTGTCTCTAGGAACTTTGAATGTCTTGGAAATCTTCATATAGCCTTACTAAAGTAATACAATATTTATTCTCTTTAGCTTTTGTGAGATATCTGTTGAAATGTTTGCTATTAAACTTCAACACATGCATGGGCTAACTGTATGTGTAAAAGCTCAAGCTAATTCTGTTTTTAATAGAGTTTCTAAAGGCTTAATTGTGTTTTGAGACTGTTTTATTCCCCACCATGGAAATAAGGGATTTAAAAACAGCAATGTTGAATAGGAGTTGAATAATTATCACATAGCAGTATTATTAAAAAATCTTATAACTCAAAAATATTACATTATATATTGACAATATCACTTTTAATATGCCAGTGAACTGTTATATATGCAATTTTTATTTTATCCTGGATCTTCAGAAAAGCTTGTATTTGTAAAGTACTTGTAAGGTAGGACTCGGGACACAGAGGTAAAGGTGAATTCAGAATGGTGTTTCTTAGGTGCTTGTTGCACAGCGAAGTTCCGTTGTTCCAGTGCAGGCAGTATTGCTTGTGGAATGGGGAAATCACACAGGTGCGAGAGTTTGGATATCAGATGTCACAGCCACAGTTATAGATCGCTCACTTATCTTCGCTTCCTTCTCAAAAATCAAAGACAGTATCCACTCAGAATGATCGTGGGAGAATACTGCGACCATAGAATCACATGGCATTGCATGGTGATTCACAGTACTGGGAACAGCAGAACAAGAACACAGGTTAGCATAACACTGAGGTGAGTATACGTTACATCTGACTTGGAGGCGCTGGGAGACAACTTTGCGAGGATCGTTCCTGTTAGAGGCTTGACGGGGGACTGAGGTGCGGGTGAGTGTATTTATAGTGCTCTTGATTGGTTCCGTGATACGTGGCAGGTGTGGCTGGTTAATAGTCAGGTGATTGAGAGTGTTGGTAATTGGTGGGGCCAGGGCTTGCCGGATCCCTGACAGTACTGCAGTCTCTGAGGGGTTGAGTAATTTTGATTGAAACTGTATATATATATATATATATATATATATATATATATACTGTATATGTTTTTAAAATGGCACAGCTTTTTAAAGACCTGAAAGTACACTCTTAACTGTCAGTCAAGCATTATAATATGATATCTGGATAATCAAGTATTATTTAATGATAGAACTTTACTAATTATAATTAAAACTTGGTAACCATGTATGAATCCATATACATTTTAACTGGATTTAGGACTGGACTAGGTTTCTGTAAAATAAAAGAAAAAAGTAACAATAATACTGATAAGATGATAACAACAATAAAAATACTAAGAATTTCCTAATAAGGACAGTAATGGATTCATAAATATTTATCAGGTTGTCTGCGTTCGGTCAAACTGATTTGCTCAGTAGGTGAGCACCAGCCAATGAGATTGCCATTTGTGTATTAGTTCCGCCCACTACTAAGGAACTACGTTATTTTTACACAAAAAATACAACTATTAAATACAAGAATATTGTTTAGCGCGTAAATGTAGCGCATCAATTCTGCATGTATGTAAGGCTCGCTCGCTCTCTCTCCCTCACTTTGCGTGTGTGAGAGAAAGCGATGGCGAGTCGTGTGCCTTAACACTAGAGCTCAAGGTATGTCAAACACAGGTGCACTGCGCGTCCATTGAGATGAACTGAGAAATATCACAGATCTGACGAGAAAGAACTCTGAAGCGCTTAGTCAGAGAGTTCGGCGAGTGAAAATATATGTGCGCTAAACTTATACTTAGCCTTCAACTCACACACTGGTGAGTAAAATCTGAGAATTTATTAACCATTGGCTAATATTAGACATTTAGTTGCCAGAGTGAAGATTTAGTTGCATATGCGAGTGATTTACTCGCAATGTAGAGGGTTGGGAAAGACCCTTTTCCATGCACCAGAGAAAAGCACCAGACCCTTAGCATATTTGCGAGAGGATCTGTTTCAGCATAATCGATTCAGGTGTCTGAGACCAAGGGCAGCGTGGGCATGGCCCAGACACATCCAATTTGAAGCTGTCAGGATAATAATAATTAGTGACAGCATTCAGATTTTTAATCCGCCAAAAAATATCAAATCGCTTGTCAGAAAAGGAGTTTTGATTATTTTTATTATTTTTATGTGTTAACTCTCCAGCAGATCAAAAATCTGCACACAATCTCTCAGATCCACTCATAGGAGATGAGGGGAGGGGTGGGGACATCATCATTGAAGAAGGGAGCTGCGAACAAAGCAGAGCAAGATATGAACTCTCGTAGTAAGAGTGGTTTGTCTCAGCATGCGCAGCCTGAGATTGGGCATGGCCCAGATGAGGGGTGCATTCAAATACAAAGCTGTCAGCGATATATAATCATTGGTGATTTAGCTCCTCGCGTAACAAGGGGCACTGGATCCTGTTACTACTGGCTCTCAAATAGTAACAAAAGAGGCAGGAGAAAGTTCGGCAAACAAATGTCTAAGGATTTATTTGTTAACTCAAAAGTTTACATAACCAAAGATCAAATTAAAGCAACAATTCAAACACAAAACAAAGTCGCTTTCTCTCGCTCTCTCCTTCCTCCACGCGCCACAACCAAGCCCTCTTTATGCCATCAGCTGGGACACGCCTCGCGCGCCGGCACAACCCATCAATTAAGCACAGGAACTGACCTAAGATAACAAGACACGGAAATACAGGACAGGAGAAATACAGACAATCGCTGGATGTAACACCCCCCCCCCCCCCCTTAAAAAAACGGGTCTTGGAGGCTTTGCTACACCACAACCATAATGTGAATAACACTACAGGAAACTTAATATCATAGCGTTAAGAGTGAAAATTTAGTGCAAAAAAAATTGCAAAACACTTCAAAAGATATGTACAAAAACACCATTCTATATAGAAATGTTGTAACCCATTTATTCAGACGCAACTCACAACTGTCCAACTTCTGTAATCCGGGCCCTGGAAGACAGAAGAGACAGAAAAAAAAAACACATAGGGTAACAAACAGCAAAACATTAACCAGCGGGAGCACGAGATAAGGCATCTGCAATCACATTATCTGTGCCTTTAATGTGACGAATATCCAAGTGGTATGGTTGCAGAAAAAGAGCCCATCTCATTAGGCGCTGATTTGGATTTTGAAGGGAGTGCAAGAAAGTTAACGGATTATGGTCACAGAAGACCACCAGAGAAAAGGCACCAGCTACATATACATCAAAATGTTGAAGCGCCCAGATTAACGCCAAAGCTTCTTTCTCAATGACAGAATAGTTGCCTGATAAGAAAGAAACTTTCGAGAAAAAAAAGAAACCGGACGATCAACACCGTGTTCATCTTCTTGGAGCAAAACAGCTCCAGCTCCTACCTGACTAGCGTCAACTTGCAGCTTGAACGCCTGGTTCAACTGCGGTGCTGCAAGGACAGGAGAGGAGGTTAAGAGAGCTTTAACGGTCTCAAAGGAAGACTGGCAAACAGGTGTCCAGCTATACTTAACACCGGACTTAAGTAGGTCAGTTAGCGGAGCAACAACCGTAGAGAAATTTGGGCAGAAACAACGATAAAACCCCGCCATACCTAAGAACCTCATCAACTCCTTTTTATTTGTAGGTGACGAATACTGATCTATAGCCAAAGTCTTAGCACGAATAGGACACAATTGCCCTTGGCCTACCACCTTTCCCAGGTAGGTTACCGTCGCCCTCGCAAACTCACACTTTGCGAGGTTGATAGTTAAGCGAGCCTGGGCAAGGCGCTGGAACAGAGCTCTAATAGAGTTCAAGTGATCACCCCAAGTGTTACTAAAGACCACCACATCGTCTAAGTACACTGCACAACCCTCTAGACCAGCGACCACGGTGTTCATCAGTCGCCGGAAGGTGGCAGGAGCGTTTCGTAACCCAAAACTCATTACCTTATATGAAAACAACCCTTGTGAAGTGATAAAAGTAGACACCTCTCTTGCACGGTCAGTCAAGGGCACCTGCCAGTAGCCCTTAAGGAGATCGAATTTACTAATAAATGTCGCGGCACCAATCTGGTCTACACAATCCTCTATACGAGGTAAGGGAAAACTATCTGGCTTTGTGACTGCATTAAGTTTCCGATAGTCAGTGCAAAACCTAAAAGTACCATCTGGCTTGTTAACCAGAAGGCATGGTGATGCCCAGGCCGATGCAGAAGGTTCAGCCAGCCCACTGTCGAGAAGGTACTCTACCTCTGTGTCGATGTACTTCCGCTTCTCTTGGGAAGCACGATAAAACCGCTGCCTAATTGGAGAAGCCTCACCAACATCTATATCATGTTTCAAGAGATGCGTCTGAGTCGGAGTATCTGAGAAGAGAGTTGGAAAATCATTAATTAAATTAATTATCTCAGTACACTTGTTCCCAGACAAGTGCTGCAGCAACTGTGGAAGTTGCTTCACTGTCTCAGAATTGTGCAAACGTGCACGCAAAACCCCATCATCAGGAGTTCTGATCTCCTCTTGCTCCTGCGCTGCCACCTGAGGAACAAGAGAAAAAACAGGAGACAAACTGGCATCACTTAAAGCTACAGGCTGTGCAGCAGTTTTACTCTTAAATGCATCTGAACGTTTGTGATATGGCTTAAGCAGGTTAAGGTGACACAACTGAGTACTTTTCCTTCTGTCCGGCGTGGCAATTACATAATTAACATCTGAAACCTTCTTGACAACCATATACGGTCCAGAAAACTTTGCCTGGAAAGGAGATGACACAACCGGCAAAAGAGCCAACACTTTATCACCGACTGCCAAAACACGACGCTCTGTTCGCTTATCATACTGCTCCTTCATTTTAGACTGAGTGTTTGTTAACTTCTCACGGGCCAACCTCCCCGCCTCATAAAGACGTCTCCTAAAACCATTGACATAATCACCCAAGGTTTTTGGTGGTTCTTTGAAGTCCAAACCATCTTTTAGGACAGCCAAAGGTCCACGTACAGAATGGCCAAACACTAAATCATTAGGGCTGAACCCTGTACTCTCTTGAACGACTTCCATAGAGGCAAGCAACAGCCATGGCAAACCTTCCTCCCAGTCACGTCCCAGCTCCATACAATATGCACGGAGAAGGGACTTCAGTGTCTGGTGGAAACGTTCAAGCACACCTTGACTCTGAGGATGGTAAGCTGAGGCTTTGTTGTGTTTAATATGAAGCTGGCGTAAGACCTGAGCAAGAACACGAGACATAAAATTTGAGCCCTGGTCAGTCTGGACAACTTTTGGTATACCAAATATAGAAAAAAACTGAGTAAGAGCCCTTACAATGGCCCTGGTAGTAATAGAGCGTAGTGGGTAGGCAGCAGGATAACGGGTTACCTGACACATTACGGTCAGCAAATACCTAGACCCAGATTTAGCACCAACTAATGGCCCTACACAGTCCAACTGTAAATGTTCAAAAGGACCAGCTAAAACAGGTATTGGATGCAGAGGTGCAGGCTTTATAACCTGATTGGGCTTTCCAGTCATCTGGCAAATGTGGCAGGTTTTAATGTAGGCCGCAACCTCTTTCTTTAATTTTGGCCAATAGAAATGACGCATAATGCGATCATACGTCTTTCTCACCCCCAAATGCCCCAACATGTCATGAGCAGTCTTTAACACCAGCTGTCTAACGGTGATAGGCACAATAACCTGAAACCATGGTTCCCCCAGTGAAATGTTTGTTGCGGGTGTCCATTTCCTCACTAGCAAGCCATCTAGAACACCATAACCATGATCCACACTCTCAAAACAGTCAACAGGAACCGCTCGCTCAAACAACGAAGACAGAGATTGATCTGCATGCTGTTCCTTGACTAGCTCTTCTTTAGAAATAGACAAGGGAAAATCTGTTAAAGCAAAGCTAACCTTTCCTGCAGCAGCCTTAACCTCCAGGTCCTCCACGTCAGCACGACTAGCAGCACGAGTCACCGCACAAGCAGCAAACACCTGAGGAAATTCTTTAAAACAGTCATCAGATTCATTCCCCAGCTGAGGAGGATCAGTCACCACAGGCATAGGACTAGTCTGCCAAACACGGCCGCCAGCCAGATTATTCCCTAATATAACAGACACCCCATCAACAGGTAGGGCCGGGCGGACTCCCAACTCAACTTCCCCCTCTACCAACTCAGAGTAGAGCACAACCTTATGTAAAGGGACTTTTAAAGTACTAAGATCAATACCTCTCACCAAAAGTGACCTCCCGGACCTGGAGGAAGAAGAAAACGGCAACACAGAGTCCAAAATAAAGGACTCTGATACTCCTGTATCCCTCAAGATTTTTACAGGAAACTTCTCCTCATTGCCAAGTAGTGAAACAAATCCATCTGAAATAAATGGAATATAATTAGGCTTCAGTTTACTTAGCACAACATCTGAATTACCAGGCGACACAGCCAAAGCAGCTGGTTTCACAAACGAAAAACGAGCTTTAGCTTTTGACTTCAGCACTGGACAGCTCCCTTTCCAATGACCTTTCCCTTGGCAATAACGGCAAATTTGCTCTGCATCAGACTTTACACTTGAGCGATCCTGATCTACTGGTAGAGGATTAACGTTTGGAGTTTTATTACGAAAAAAAAACGCGTCTCTTTGTCCACTTACTGAACGCACGCGTTCGCCAGAATGAGCTTTATGCGTTAGTTCGTAGCCTATTCATCCACCAACACCGCAGCATCAGCCTCGTTTGTTGCCTGCTTTTCAGCAATATATATCGCAATACGCTCCGGCAATGTGTTCTTAAATTGCTCTAAAACTATTAAGTCTGTCATGTTATCAACTGTTTGAACATTAGAGGCGATGCACCAGCGTTGGTATTGTAACCGCAAATCTCTCGCAAACTCCACATTGGTTTGATCAAAACGTCTTCGCATTCCTCTGAATCGCTGCCGATAGGCTTCTGGAATTAACTCAAATGATCTTAACACTGATGCCTTTATTATTTCGTAGTTCTTCGCATCATCCACACTGAGAGCGGAGAACGCTCTCTGTGCTTTCCCCGTAAGAGTGCACTGCAACATAAGAGCGCGATGTATATCAGGCCAACCCTGCGCGTCTGCCACCCTTTCAAATAACAGAAAAAAAGTGTCGACATCCTTCTCATTAAATGAGGGAAGAAGCCGTAAACTAGTGGAGATATCGAACTTAGAATCCCCTAAACCAGATATTCTCCCTTGTCTTATTAGATCCAAACGTTCAGCTTCCAGTTCAAGCTTTTGCTGCTCTAGTGCTCGTTTTGCACGTTCATTTTGTTCGTTTAGACGCAAACCGTCCATATGCATTTGATGTTCTAACTTACGATTTTCTAATTGTAAGAGTAATAATTCTTTTTGTTCAGCAAAGGTTAAGTTTTCAGCATGACCTGAAGTCGGAGAAACTATTTCATCATCATCATCTTCAGATGCATCGGCAGACGCTATCAGTAAACCCCTGGCGCACAAGGCTTTATTCACTATACTTTTGATCTCTTTTTTATATCGCTTACTTGTAAGCTCTATTTTATAATGATCAGCAAGTTCTATTAATTGTTCTTTTGTCAATGCATTTAACAAGAACTTCGAGGGATCCCCTACAAAGGTTTTTACCGGTGACGCCATCCTTCAAACAATGCAGAACGCTATTATTAAGAACTCAAATTATTACAGTCTGTACGATCTGCAAAAATTAAACATGAGGCGGGTAGGACAGCGACATTTTCAAAAACTATATAACCATTTCTCTTAAGCTTACAAAGATACCCCATACAATTTACTTAGACGCGGATCTTCAAACAGGTCTGCGGTGGGATGGATTAAACACCAAGCCCGCAGGAGTGGCTAAACAACCAGTAATCTGGCGATTTCCCCAATTCCTCGGTAGTGCCCCCGAGACCAATGCTCTAGCCACAGACCTGTTCAAAAACAAAAAACCACACGACCCAAAACACGCAACCTACAATGTAAGCACAAAAAGAAAGGTTATGGTCAATTGATTAAATACATATCGCTGAACTTACCCTCCATGTCCAACATTCCAGTGTAACCTCTGATTACAATTGACTCCAACAAGACAACAAACATTCATATTAGTCCCAGAAACGCACAAGGCACAATATAACGTTTAGGTTTAGCCTACTGTCTGATCGCACAGCTTTTTCCTCCGTTCACGTTACTTGCAATCGCCCAAAACAAAAAAACAACGCCAGATTTAATACCGGAGACACACGAGCGAGCGTCCCATGTCAGCCTCCGATTACAATAGATTATAGGCAAAATTGTTTTTAAACGAGCCCCCACTTGTTACTACTGGCTCTCAAATAGTAACAAAAGAGGCAGGAGAAAGTTCGCCAAACAAATGTCTAAGGATTTATTTGTTAACTCAAAAGTTTACATAACCAAAGATCAAATTAAAGCAACAATTCAAACACAAAACAAAGCCGCTTTCTCCCGCTCTCTCCTTCCTCCACGCGCCACAACCAAGCCCTCTTTATGCCATCAGCTGGGACACGCCTCGCGCGCCGGCACACCCCATCAATTAAGCACAGGAACTGACCTAAGATAACAAGACACGGAAATACAGGACAGGAGAAATACAGACAATCGCTGGATGTAACAATCCTCACGTATAACACACTGGTAGATTAAGCACAAAATGAAATTGCTCAAGCCTGATTGATCAGCCCACGGCCTCGCTGTTGAAGGCAAAGTCCCTGAGTGGAGAAGAGGAGCATTCGCATCCCGTCTCAGTGAGTGCACAGCTCACTGCCTTTCTGTGGCAGATCTGAGTGCAGCTGGGAGAGACAGTGAGTACAGTGCGGGCATAAAATAGGTCAGATCCAGTTGCTTTTTCCCTCTCTGAGGCTAACTGAGAGAAGAGTAACGGGAGAGCAAGGCTGCCTTCAGTGAAGAAGCGGAGAAAAGCAAGACTCATGCTCTCCACGAGAACATTCCATCTCAGTGAGCGAGTAGTCTCTGTTTGAGCTGACCAGACAGGTGACGCACTCACTGCCCTTCTGTATCGTGCAAGATTCCCTGCACAGGCCACACTCTCAGCACGACAAATACAACAATGTTGCTAGAATTTTGCCCTTTTAAGGCTTACCTGCTAGAAATAAGCTCTTTCAGAATCACCGGTTGGCAGCAAAGGAAGACAACACAGTCTCACTCCCTACTCGTCAAATGTCTGAAGCATGGTCAAGGGATCTGGTGTCACTTTTTTGACACACTGGGTATACCTTTGGCGTAATTTTTCAACGTGCAGGTTAGTCCGATAGACTTCTATAGAACTCAACAGCGTTTAAATTTGACCTCTCGGGTCAGCACACCGCTCGTTGACTGCCTTGTATGGGTCGACACTAAATAAATAAATAAAAAATAATAGGCTACAAAAAATTACATATGACAGGGCGAGTTAAATGGCGGCCTCCAGATCATTTTTATCTGTCCCTCCAACTGGTTTTTGAGGTTTACAAATCCTTGCAATCTGATATCAAAGTGCCCTCTGTGCAAAGGTTTAGCGTGTTCATCAGTGGTGAGTTTAACAACACTCAACTGCAGGTAAAACAGCATTCAGCGGTGAGTTTAACAACACTCAATTCCAGGTAAAACAGCATTCAGCGGTGAGTTTGACCAAAGCAACGCTCAACTGCAGGAAAAACGGCATTAAAAGGTGAGTTTAACAACGCTCAAAGGCACGTGCAAGTAAGCAGTTTAACCATTTTCTTACAACCCAGTCTCGCTTATTGCTTATTCATAGTTTATGGCTATGAAATCACGTTCAAGAAGTCTCATTCAGCACACATCGCGATACTTGCCATCAGTTTACATGTGCCACAGGTTCGGTGAGTAGACGTAAATACGCTCTTTTAATGCCTGTTATAAATTGTATTCTGTCTTCTTTATTAATCAGATTAGCGCCGTATTGTTTACTCGCTGTATTATATCAGTCATCTGAGGCTGTCTTTGAGTTTCATTGTGTTTAACTAAATGAACACACCTGCTAACTAGTGTGATTAAACTATGTCACGTGACGTGGCATAGACTTTCAGTCCATTTTATATTCATTTCAGGTTCAAAGATGTAAATTTGTAGAAAAATCATGGTAACCACGACACGTACAATAGTAACAAATTAAATTTGAAGTTAAAACCCAGTAACGGGACATTTACCATGTTTTTACCACAGTAACTGTAGTTTTACTATGGTATATTAATAATCAATACAAAAATACAATAATCATCAAACTAACTGTAATGGTCGTTTTTGATGTGCTTTTATATGACAGATATCACATTTACTGTACCATGCTTTTGATACCTTTTTATGTAAATCCAAAAAAAGTAAATAAATAAAAAGACACTTTTTTTCCCCTCTTGCAGTTCATTCATATCAGTTTATATTTTAAATATTTTGCTCACAAAACATTATTAAAATTCTGTTTATAATTCTATTGCCCCCCCCTTTCTTGTTTTTATTAATATTATTTTGTTTTTAGCTAAAAGATGTAAAGGAAGCCGTCATCCCTGTGGTGTTTGTGGAGAGGTATTCCTTCAGAATTGGAGAAGACAGAAATCTGCGGAGGCAGACATTTGCAGCAGTAAGTCTGTGATAGTTTGACCTTTTTTATCAAACTGCTGTTATAAATTGCACAGCATTTGTTGTTTCTTCAACTTTTGCACTGTCCAAATACCCACACTTGCCATCTTTGCACTTGACCACTTGATTATTTATTTGACATATTTCCTGTGTTTAGCCCAAGTGTTCGAGTGAGCATGATGAACAAAAGTGTGTGTCGAACTTTTCATGACCTGATGACTGTGGTTCCCAATCCTGGTCCTGGAGAGCCCCAACACTGCATGGTTTTGGTGTCTCTCTTACAAACACACTTTTGAGGTCTTGGAGTCTACACTGATGAGCTGATGAGTTGAATCTGGTGTGTTCGAACAGGGAGACATATCAAATATGCAGTGTTGGGGTTCTCCAGGACCAGGATTGGGAGCCACTGCCTTATGGGACACAGAGTTTACAGAGATTTTTAGTTTTTTTTTTTTTTATTATTATTGAACTTTGCATTTTAAAATAAATTATAAATCTATTTTCATTAGTCCCTATTACAGAGGACAATTTAATTTTTGGTGCTTCTAATTAAGTGAAAAAAATTATTTTCAATATCTAATTATATTATTATTAATATTTCACATACATTGGAAAGGTTTCCGTGACCCCTTGTGAGATCTCGGCAAAAAGTCTCACAATTTATTCCAAAACATGATGCATGATGGGATACACTAAGCCTGGTATAGAGCTCCGGAGCGGTATTGGAGATAGTGTGGGTTTAGTGTGTGTTAAAGGCACTGCGCTTTGGCATTATTAAGACTTGCGCACTACTGTTAACAGTCCTGTTATTACAGCTTGTAATAATTTTTTAAATAATTCATATGAATATAGCTTGTTATTAATGACTTGCTTTTATTAATGGATGCATTTAACATTTAATTATACAGAATCTTTACACACACACACACACACACAGTAATGTATAAGTTGCATGTAATGTAATAATATGTCCTTTATTTCTGTCTTACAGGATTGTTTGCAGATAATGCTGTTCTTTTTTTAGAAGTTTTTTGTGAGCCAACCCTCACAAACCTTCCTAAAAACTAAAAGAGCTATAACTGAGTCTCAGTGAATCTTGCCATGATCAGCTCTTCCCACGTACATTTGTTTAGAATATTTTTGAATCAACATTTACTCATCAAATGCTCTGGTCTGAATCTTATTTTAAATTAACCTAATTATATGTTTAATGAGCAATATTAATTGCACACAGAGTAAGTAGAGATTATCTTGTTTCACAAAAGAGAAGGAAGACCAAGGAAATTATTTGCTCAGGATGAGGAATGAAGACGGCCATCTTGAGCCCAAACAAAGACAGAAGTCCACTGGTATGTGTGTATTAAAGCTATGCTGTGTTATGTGTTACAGGACTTTATGATTTTATCTCACAGGACTGTTCATGTCAGCCGTAATTATTCTTTCTAATATGTTTTTTTTTTGATACAGCTATTACAATTATAGCAAGTTGGCAAAGTGTGACTGGAACATTTTTAAACCTAAGTAAAAAAAAAAAAAAAAAAACACCACCTGTTTGTCTTAAATAAAATAATATAGGTTTTATAAAAGTGGTTTACATTATTTCATTGTTTCATAAATGTTTTGTTATAAATTGTGGATTGATAAGTTGATTGGTTTGAAGCAAGGCCTTACACTGCACAGACTAAAAAAAAAATAATAATAAAAAAAATAAAGCCTCAACAAGTGTTGACATTTCCCAACATCACAGTAGTAATGACTTTATGAACTACTTTACTTCTAAAATCGATACTATTAGAGATAAATTTGCAACCATTCAGCTGTCAGATACAGTATCATGTTACACAGTGCACTATAGACCCCCTGAGGAACAGTTCCACTCATTCTCTACCATAGGAGAGGAAGAATTGTATAAACTTGTTAAATCATCTAAACCAACAACATGTATGTTAGATCCTATACCATCTAAGCTCCTAATAGAGGTGCTTCCAGAAATCATAGATCCTCTTCTGACTATTATTAATTCCTCATTGTCATTAGGATATGTCCCCAAAACCTTCAAACTGGCTGTTATTAAGCCTCTCATCAAAAAACCACAGCTTGACCCCAAAGAACTAGTTAATTATAGACCAATCTCGAATCTCCCTTTTCTGTCCAAGATACTAGAAAAGGTGGTATCCTCACAATTATATTCCTTCTTAGAGAAAAATGGTATATGTGAGGATTTCCAGTCAGGATTTAGACCGTATCATAGTACTGAGACTGCTCTCCTTAGAGTTACAAATGATCTGCTCTTATCATCTGATCGTGGGTGTATCTCTCTATTAGTTTTATTGGATCTTAGTGCTGCGTTTGACACAATTGACCACAAAATTCTTTTGCATAGACTTGAACACTTTGTTGGCATCAGTGGAAGTGCATTAGCATGGTTTAAATCGTACTTATATGACCGCCATCAGTTCGTAGCAGTGAATGAAGATGTATCCTATCGATCACAAGTGCAGTATGGAGTACCTCAAGGCTCAGTACTAGGGCCGCTACTCTTCACGCTCTATATGTTACCCTTGGGAGATATCATCAGGAAACATGGTGTTAGCTTTCACTGTTATGCTGATGATACTCAACTCTATATTTCTTCGCAGCCCGGTGAAACACACCAATTTGAAAAACTAATGGATTGCTTAGTCGATATAAAAAACTGGATGACAAGTAATTTCTTACTGCTAAATTCTGAAAAAACAGAGGTGTTAATTATAGGACCTAAAAACTCTGCTTGTAATAACCTAGAACACTGTCTAAGACTTGATGGTTGCTCTGTCAATTCTTCGTCATCAGTTAGGAACCTAGGTGTGCTATTTGATCGCAATCTTTCCTTAGAAAGCCACGTTTCTAGCATTTGTAAAACTGCATTTTTCCATCTCAAAAATATATCTAAATTACGGCCTATGCTCTCAATGTCAAATGCAGAAATGTTAATCCATGCTTTTATGACCTCAAGGTTAGATTATTGTAATGCTTTATTGGGTGGTTGTTCTGCACGCTTAGTAAACAAACTACAGCTAGTCCAAAATGCAGCAGCAAGAGTTCCTACTAGAACCAAGTATGACCATATTAGCCCGGTCCTGTCAACACTGCACTGGCTCCCTATCAAGCATCGTATAGATTTTAAAATATTGCTTATTACCTATAAAGCCCTGAATGGTTTAGCACCTCAGTATTTGAATGAGCTCCTTTTACATTATAATCCTCTACGTCCGCTACGTTCTCAAAACTCAGGCAATTTGATAATACCTACAATATCAAAATCAACTGCGGGCGGCAGATCCTTTTCCTATTTGGCGCCTAAACTCTGGAATAACCTACCTAACATTGTTCGGGAGGCAGACACACTCTTGCAGTTTAAATCTAGATTAAAGACCCATCTCTTTAACCTGGCATACACATAACATACTAATATGCTTTTATTATCCAAATCCGTTAAAGGATTTTTAGGCTGCATTGATTAGGTAAACCGGAACCGGAAACACCCTATGTACTTGCTACATCATTAGAAGAATGGCATCTACGCTAATATTTGTCTCAGATCCAGTCTGTGTCCAGATCAGAGGGTCACTGCAGTCACCCGGATCCAGTATGTATCCAGACCAGATGCTGGATCAGCACCTAGAAAGGACCTCTACATCCCTGAAAGACAGCGGAGACCAGGACAACTAGAGCCCCAGATACAGATCCCCTGTAAAGACCTTGTCTCAAAGGAGCACCAGGACAAGACCACAGGAAAAAGATGATTCTTCTGCACAATCTGACTTTGCTGCAGCCTGGAATTGAACTACTGGTTTCGTCTGGTCAGAGGAGAACTGGCCCCCCAACTGAGCCTGGTTTCTCCCAAGGTTTTTTTTCTCCATTCTGTCACCGATGGAGTTTCGGTTCCTTGCCGCTGTCGCCTCTGGCTTGCTTAGTTGGGGACACTTCATCTACAGCAATATCGTTGACTTCATTGCAAATAAATGCACATACACTATTTAATTGAACAGAGATCACATAACTGAATTCAATAATGAACTGCCTTTAACTATCATTTTTTCATTATTGACACTGTTTTCCAAATGAATGTTTTTCAGTTGCTTTGACGCAATGTATTTTGTTTAAAGCGCTATATAAATAAAGGTGACTTTGACTTTTGACTTTGACTAAAACACATTTGTGAGAAAAGTCAGGAACTTTGGAGAAAGATTCTAGAGGAAAAAAAGACACATTTACTGCAACAATAGATTAATTCTAGAGGCAAAAACTTCTGTCACATGCTAAGAGGTGTCTCGTGAGCAAGTCCTTTGCCTCTAACTTTTTCTTAATTCTTGCATAATGAAATTGTTTATTGCCGTATTTAAACAATTTTACTTTGTACAGATGATCTCTTCAGCCAAATGACGGGTTTTGACCAAGTGATGCTCTTGAAAGGAGTGAAAGAAGAGGATGTGGTAAATTGTCTTCAGAGAAAAAGCTTCTCAAAAGGTCTTAAAACAGCTTGAAAAATGGTATGTGTACAGTACTACAAGGGTCATAGTTGCTCACACTGCTAAAATCACGCAGAACTTAAGCTGAGCTCTCTGTCCATTAAACAACTTCATCTGAATTGTTTGTGTTTTTTGTTTTACTTTGACCAGGTCTGGGAACTGTCTGAAAATGGGATGTTAGGACTGAGAGATCCTCTGGATGAGAAAAGGCTACACTGGATATCAACCACAAACTGTTTCCAGACACGAGAGAAGAAGATCACGATGGGGAGATGAAACCAGTTTAGATGTGACGATAAGGAATCATTATTTTCTGAAACAGTATCAAATGTCTTATACGTATCACATGATCTGAATCACAGTTGACTGGATGGAATCTTTTTACTTTTAAGGACATTTCATCACTCATCTGTGTGAACTGATTAATTTATGATATTAATTAATTTTTGATCCATTATTATTTTCCTTGAATCGTGTTTGTCTTGATGCTACTTTATCAACCTCATAGTCTATGCTTCAATAAAATTAATATGGTGAATATTGTGTGTAAATTCATAATTTTACTAGGTAGGCTCATATGTGTTTATTCTACACTTGAAAAACTGTCTCAGGTTACGTATGTAACCATAGTTCCCTGAGTAGGGAATGAGACACTGCGTCCTCTAGGGGGCGCTTTGGTGAACACCTCACCGTGACCCGTGTCTGAAGTATACATTGAAAAAATACCAACTTACCGTACCCCTTACGGCCAAAAGGCCTAAGCTACATACCCAACTTAATTGTTAGGGCCTCGGCCCAGGGTAGAGCTGAAGGCTTGGAATCAGGAAAGATTCCTTTAAAGGGATACGGCTAAGAACCTAGCATTTGTACCAAGTCTTGCCTGTCACACAGGGGCTACCGCTAGCTTACGCATAAGCTTGCTGAAAGAGCTGTCTCAACAGTTCTCTAGTAGCAACACCCTGTTTAGATAGGTATCCGAGGATACATAGGTGGAGTGGCGCCCAAGATGAACGGGGCTTTTACCAACTCAAGAAAGGGCATGAAGCAACCGCGCCAAGCCCTCACCATATAGGATTTTAAAAGAACGCAGAATACTAGCGTGCGAACTTACCACAGTGTGGATTTCAGAAAGTGTGCAAAGACTTCACGTGCACACTTACCATAGCATGGATTTTCAAATACTGTTCTAAGGAGGGGTTCTCGTGGCACTCCGATAGAGCAGCTCATAGATGGAATAGTGTATCTCAAAACAGTATGATTGAGAGTCATCAACTCGATCTATGGAAACAATACTGGAGCGTTCTTGGGAAAAAACAGAGAACTCAGTCTCATACAAGAGGAGAACCCCGGGCTCAGAGTAGCGCGTTCATAGGCGACCCTTTTTTGGAAAAAGGGGAGCGCTGCCAAATTACCACAAGAATCACCCAAATAGCCCCTCATGTTGAGGGAAGCGATGCTTGAGGTGTATAAACAAATACACACTGGCTGAATGGAGCCCAAATAACCAAGGTCTAATCATCTCAAGAAAGGGAATGAAGCGGAGCACGTAACCCTTATCGTACAAGATTTCAGAAAGTTTGCAGAGTCTTGCGTGCAAACTTACCACTTGTGGATTTTTAGAAAGTACACAAAGCTTAGCGTGTGTACTTAAAGGTTCCTAAGCATCGCAGAGGTGCTGAATCTCACGGGAGAGGCAAGCTCAATTTTACAAACCTCGGGCGAGGGGAGCATCACCTAAGGCAGCATATACAAGAAGACTTCTGTAACTGCCACCTCCACTTCCTGGTAGATGCGACAGCACCCCTAAGCGGCCAGGAGACCCCTCGGGGTGACCTGGCCGGACATCCATGAAATTCCCTGCAGTGCTGTGCCAGGCCTGATGATCAAGGAGGCTCCCTCAGAAACCTGTGGTCTCAGCTGCCTAATACCGGAACATGAAGCTGGATGGCTACTGCTGGTGAATCTTAAGTAAACACTGTAACTGAGCACTGCAAAGGAAACTCACAGAGTTTATTAGTAGACACGTAACCACCAGCAATTAAATACACATAAGTATATACAGAGAGGGTTACATTTACTCACCCACCCTCCTGCGCCGGAGCCCCGCTCAAGGGGCGCCTCCTTTTAGTCTGGACCATCAGTCAGGTGGTTGCTATGAACATAGAACCATAAAAACATTATAGGTCCAGCATAGGAGACTGTTATGCAAGAGGTTTCCACCTAACCTCGATCAGGTGGAGAGCTGGTGGTTACAGGGGAATAAGGAAGGGGAGGATAAAAGCAGAAGTTAACCCTCTGAAGTCGATTAACGCATATACGCGTTATGAGGCTATTTTCTCCTGATAACCTCTTAGACTCCAGAGGGTTAAAACTCCCCAAAGGGAACGAGTAGTTACCTCGGTATCACTCCGATTCGGACGAGAACGCTGCCTCGTCTAGATCATACCCCTTAGGTTCTGCTTACCTCCTCGTGACCAACGATTCCTCTAACCCCTACCCGCAGGTGGGGGAGGAGCGCGAGTTGCGACACTAGCCTTCTGTGCCCATCCTTAACCCTCAGATCGAGACAGGCCAGGACCCCTATGTTGTTCGGGCTCAGACCTGGACCTTCGTGGAACGAAGGATCTGAAAGCAGCAAAGCACGCCTTCGTCTCCCTGAACTTCTCAAATTGCCGTCTCAACGGAAATACCGAAAAGTTCAGAAGGCGAAACCTGAGCATCGAGCAGAAAGTATTTTCTTTCCTCCCGATGTCTGCCATGTTCATCCACAGATGTCTCTCCGCTGCCACCATGGCTGCCATAGTCCTGCCCATGGCGGAGGCGGCCTGCTTGGTAGCACGGAGAGAGATCCGTGGTGCGGCGCAGCTCAGCTACCTGATCAGAAAAAGGCCCCTGCCTCTATCCAGGTCTCTTAGCAGATCAGTCTGATATGCTTGAAGCACCAGCATTGTGCTGTAATAAAGCCACAGCCTGACCTGCTACTGCGTATGCCTTGCCATTTAAGCGAAATTATTTTCTGAAGGGGCTTAGATGGCAAGAAGGGAGATTAAGAGAGGATGTTTCCCCTGCAGAAAGAAAAAAATTTCACAGATAAAAATTATTTATAAAATATTTATAAAATGTTTAGCTCTTTCTACAGGGGGCATTCCCTCCTAGCCGCTTTTCGCTCAATAACCTCCAATGGCTCTACATACGTAGGGCAGGAGAATTGAGAAGGCTTAGCCTCAGCTTCTTCACCATCCTCAAATATCTCCTGCTTTTCCTGGGTAAAATCCCAGCAGAGTACTAACCTCAGTATCAGAACGTGTTAAAGATATAACATCATCCTCCCGAGGCTCTCTCTCGTCCGCCGCCCTTTTTTTTTTTTTTTTGTACGAGCGCGAAAGGGAAAGACCCTCTTTAAACCATTCAGACAGATACACCTGTATTCTCACGAGCTCATTTTCTTTCACGCCTCAGCACGGACAGCCAAAACGAAGCTCTCCATCACCTGTGTGCACGGCAACACCAGGGATGTGCTGGCACGACGGGTTACCATCGCTGCGTCGCCCGGTCCTCCTCGGGCGAGATTGGCCAGGATTCGACCAGTTGCTCGCCACCATCACTCGTCCGGGAACCGGGCTTCTTGCTGGGCCGAAGTCTGCCCAGGGGCACGAACACATCCTGGTCATCGTGGATTATGCCACCCGCTATCCTGAGGCCATCCCCCTCCGAAAAGCCACTACCAAAGCCATCGCCCAGGAACTCTTCCTGCTTGGTAGTCGGGTCGGCATCCCATCCCAGATACTGACTGACCAGGGCACCCCGTTCATGTCCCGGATGATGGCAGACCTCTGCAAACTCCTGAAGGTCCAGCAGCTCCATACCATGGTGTACCACCCCCAGACCGACGGGCTCGTCGAGCGATTCAAACAGACCCTGAAACAGATGCTGCTCTGAGTGACGGCCGAAGATAAAAGAGACTGGGACAAGATGCTGCCATACGTCCTCTTCGGTGTTCGGGAAGTCCCTCAGGCCTCCACCGGCTTCACACCGTTTGAGTTGCTCTTCGGGCCGCCAGCCCTGTGGTCTGCTCGACGTTGACCGAGAGGCCTGGGAACAACAACCGGCCATACACCGTACCACCGTGGAACACGTGCGGGAGATGCGGGAGCGGTTCGACCGAGTGATGCCCATGACCTCGTCAAGGCACAACAGGCCCAGCAGCGACATTATAATCGGGCGGCCCAACCACGGGAGTTCCAGCGAGGAGACCATGTCCTGGTTCTGGTCCCTACGGCCGCTTGCAAGTTCTTGGCCACCTGGCAGGGGCCATACACTGTGACCGAAAGGGTCGGCCCACACGTACCGAGTGCGGCAGCCCGGAAGACGGAGGAAGGACCAGCTCTATCACATTAACCTCCTGAAGCGCTGGGTCGGAACTGGGCCTCAGCTCTTGGCCTACACCAAGGCGTCTCCCGTGGTTGTGGACATGGACCCTCAACTCTCCGCCGCCCAGAAGACCGAGCTGCAGCACCTGGTTAGTCAGTTTCCGGATGTGTTCTCCCCCCAGCCTGGACGGACCCACGTCTTGGAACACGACGTCCGCACGCCACCCGGAACCAATCGTCCGGCTGCGGCCCTACCGTGTCCCGGAGGCTCGGAGACTCGCCATCGAGGAGGGGGTACAGGAGATGCTGAGGTTAGGGGTAATTGAACCATCTCACAGGCCATGGTCCAACCCCATCAACATGGTTCCCAAAGCCCGACGGCACCCTCCGCTTCTGTAACGACTTCCGCCGCCTCAACGAAGTCTCCGAGTTCGACTGCTACCCCATGCCCCGGGTCGATGAGTTGTTGGACCGTCTGGGAAGGGCCCGGTTTATATCTATATATAACCCTCGACCTCACTAAGGGCTACTGTCAAGTCCCTCTGTTGGAACAGGCCAAGCCGAAGACGGCCTTCTCGACCCCAAATGGACACTGGCAATACCGGGTCATTCCCTTTGGCCTCCACGGAGCACCGGCCACCTTCCAGAGGCTGATGGACGTCCTCCTCCGGCCGCACCAGGCCTACGTGGCGGCCTACATCGACGACGTCGTCATACACTCGGAGACTTGGGAGGACCACCTGGAGCGGCTGCGGAGGGTGCTATCGGAACTGCGCCGGACTGGCCTGACCGCCAACCCCCGGAAATGTCACTTGGCCCTCTCTGAAGCTAAGTACCTGGGGTACCAGGTGGTTTGCGGCCTAATTAGACCTCAAGAGAAGAAGGTGGCAGCAATCCTCTCCGCGCCGCGGCCCACCTCTAAAACACAGGTACGGGCCTTTTTGGGGTTGGAAGGGTTTTACCGCTGTTGTATCCCTAACTTCTCCTCCTTAGCCTCTACCCTGACAGATCTGACCAGGAAGGGGCAACCGGAGAAGGTCCCGCAGACCCCCGAGACGGAGGCGGCGTTCCACCGGATAAAGGCAGCCTTCACAACAGAGCCGGTACTCCGAGCCCCCGACTTCAACCGTCCCTTCCTGGTGCAGACGGACGCATCCGACACCGGGGTGGGAGCCGTCCTTTCCCAGGACCACGACGGCGAGGAACGCCCGGTGATCTACATAAGCCGAAAGCTGACCCCCGCGGAACAACGGTACGCTACGGTGGAGAGGGAGGCGCTGGCCGTCAAGTGGGCAGTCCTGGAGCTCAGGTATTACCTCCTCGGCCGCCCCTTCACTCTCATTACAGATCACGCCCCCCTGCAGTGGATGGCCCGGGCCAAGGAGACGAACGCGAGAGTGACGCGGTGGTTCCTGGCGCTCCAGGACTTCAACTTCACCGTGCAACATGGAGCGGGGACAGCCAACGTCAACGCCGATGGACTCTCTCGGATTTGGGCAGCTTTCGCAGGTCTGTCAGGGTCCACTCCCCGCCCTCCCCCAGTTTCCCCGCTTCTCCACAGGACTAGGACGACGCTTGGGGGGGGGGGTGTAACACGTGTCCCGAGCTCTCATCAGCATCGCTCTGGAAGCCGAGCAGTTACGCCTGCTCGTGCTCGTCACGGGCTGAGCGGACACACCTGCGCCCCATCAAGAGCTGCCTACTTAAGCACAGCAAACGAACACAGAGGTGAGAGATGTCTCCACGAGACACGGCTAATCCCAACTATCTGTCTTGCTTACAGAGAGCAGTGTGTGACCACCAGCCCCACCGCACACGGGAGAGCACAACGGACCCACACCGCCACAGCACACAGACCGAAGAGGAAGCCGAGCACCCTGCACCAAACCACCTCACGCCACCGCCTTCGGGCCCACTCGTTGTCAATAAAATCCACCCTTCAGGGAACACACCTGTACCTACTCGTCGTGTCCTTCTTCACCCCGCCACACTATATATAGTATTCTTAGTACTCCATGAATTCTTCCTTATGTAGAAGTGAAGTATCACAATGTGTATGCATTGTCCTTGATTACTGCTTAACAGTGGGGAATAGATAATGGCACGTTGATGCAGGTTTATCCATTATATTTATTACTGTTAACTTCAAAAATAAAATAAATAATCTATTATTTTTATTATTAAATCATTTCTTTCTAATTTTTCCATGTTTCATCAGATGGCCTCACACTGTCCTGTCAAAAGCTTTACTAGCCATGGTGTAAGAATAGAAAAGTGTGGACTGTGAAAACTGTCAGATATAAATGTGACTCAACTCAGTTTGTTGTCCATGATGAGGAGAATACAAATATGTAGGTTTTACTGCCCTTCTACCCCCAGGGGCCAAGTAGCACCCCACGGAAGAGCCAAAAACTGTACATTTCAAATGGCTGTAAATCAGAGTCCAATTAACGAATCAAAGAGTAAACCGGAAGGATTATTACTTATGCTATGCTGATAAAATAATGTCAGGCACAGTTTTCAGAAATAAATGGAAATGTGTCACTCTAAAATACCAAATTTCACTCTGTCTTTCAGTTATATCATAGAGGTTTTACACAATGAAAATATTTAGATATCCAGTTTTCCATTAAATAAATTATTTCATTTCGTCAATAAAACGATTTAAACTACATTACCCACAAGCCTCCGTCGTTCTATCTATGGAAAGGGAAAACTAGGCGCTGTTTTTTGTAGTTCATTGAAGTTATGCTTAGGGTTAGGGTTAGGATCTCGCTAAAGAGGTAATTTTTCTCAACATAGCAACCCTTAATTGTTGACTTAATCTATTTCTAATGTTTTAATAGCAGCAAAACGTACTTTTGTAACACGATGCACTGTTTAATATGGGTTAAAAGATAGTCCAACCACAGACTGTCCTGGGGTGACAAGGCAAATTGACAGCCAATGATATCAAAGCTGAGCAGCGGCGTCACGCTTCCTTATCCATTTATGACCAATGTCTTTCGTTTTTCGGCTGAAGAGATAGATTGGTTAACAATCAACAACATTTGCTACCTATTAGATTGTGTTTTATTAACGTCTAAACCTTCCTCCAACAATAATGTAAATGCTCTAATTATTGTTGTTCAGCTTGACAAAAATTGGGCAATATTGATAAGCACATGGCCAGCATTCGCAGTTCTATCTAACCGATCCCTTTTTTCAAAGACAAAGTGCATTTTCTAATCAAATGATGAGCTTCTAACATTTACATTGTATGTTATGTTGTGTTTTAAAGTTATAAAAATTATTCACTTTTGTGTTTCTGTGATTTGCCATTCTCTACCATTTGAACTCTAGCAATAAAAACAGAAAGAAAAAACTAATTCAAAGACAAAGTGCCCATATAACTGCACTGCATCCTCTGTCAATAATCTTGTTTTTGCCACTATGAAGAATAAAAATACTTTGCAAATACTTTTATTAATAAAAACAAAAACTAGTAAATACTGATAGTCTTTCAGAGAACACCGGAGAATTTAATTGACCAAAAAGTGATACAACACACTGTTTCAAACTCAAAATAAAAACCATGAAGACATACATGTCAAGTGTGGAATATAATCTATAAAACTCCATCAGCACAGCATCAAATAAACCCTGATTGTCCGAAAAACGGAAGAAAGATAACGTGTTCAGGAAAACAAACACATGCTACATAAAAATGCAGAAATAAAATTGACAATAACATCATTCACTTCATGACTGGAACTAGGGGATGGCTGTACATGAATACGTCCTTTACGAAAACTCCTGATGAGAACTGATGTTTTTTTTTTTATGATAAAAGCACCAGAAGTAAAGTTTACTGTATGAAGCTTGAAAAAGAGAACACAATGCTTTATCAATACGAAAATAGTATTTTCAACTATTGTTTTGATCACTGGTTCTGTATACAGTATATGGGTTGCTGGAAGGTCACAATGTATTCATTATAAGCTTAGAATTGAAACAAAGTTGCATTTTCTGCAAAAATCAAACCACTGCAAAGTCTAAACACTGATCAAGGGAGCATTTCTGTGTGTGGTGGGGAGATAAAGAGTTAAAGAGGTTAGTCCTTGTGCATGATGGAGAAGAACAGCATTATCTGCAAACAATCCTGAAAGACAGAAAGGAAGGAAATATTACAAACATTTTTTAGACCATAAAAGCAGCCTCTGTAAAGATGCTGTATAATTAAATGTTAAATGCATCTATTATTAAAAGCTAGTCAATAATAGCAAGCTATATTCATATGAATTATTTTAAAACATATTACATGCTTAAAGGACTGTTATCAGTAGTGTAATTGATCTGGTCACGGAAACCTTCCCAATGTATGTGAAATGTTAATAATAATAATAATAATAATAATAATAATTAGACATTGAGAATAATTTGGTAGTAAAACAAAGTGTTGCACGTTTTCTTGGTGTACAGAAAAGTATATTTATTTTGTACATCATTTGCAACTGCTTTTTTTCACTTAATTAGCAGCACCAAAAATTAAATTGTCCTCTGTAATAGGGACTAATGAAAAGAGATTTAGAATTTATTTTAAAATGCAAAGTTGAATAATAATAATAAAAAAAATCTCTGTAAACACTTAAGTGTGTCCCATACGGCAGTGGCTCCCAATCCTGGTCCTGGAGAACCCCAACACTGCATATTTGATATGTCTCCCTGTTCAAACACACCAGATTCAACTCATCAGCTCATCAGTGTAGACTCCAAGACCTCAAAAGTGTGTTTGTGAGATAAGAGAGGCACCAAAACCATACAGTGTTGGGGCTCTCCAGGATCACGATTGGGAACCACTGTCATCAAGTCATGAAAAGTTCGACACACACTTGTGGTCATCATGCTCACTTGGGCTAAACACAGGAAATACGTCAAATAAATAATCAAGTGGTCAAGTGCAAAGATGGCAAGTGTGGGAATTTGGACAGTGCAAAAGTTTAAGAAACAACAAATGCTGTGCAATTTATAACAGCACTTTGATAAAAAGGTCAAACTAACACAGACTTACTGCTGCAAATGTCTGCCTCCACAGCTTTCTGTCTTCTCCATTTCTGAAGGAATACCTCTCCACAAACACCACAGGGATGACTGCCTCCTTTACATCTTTTCAGCTAAAAAAATATATGAATACAAATAAGAAGGGGGGGGGGGGGTGTAGAATAAAATAGAATTATAAACAGAATTGTAATAATGTTGTGAGCAAAATATTTCAAATATAAACTGATATGAATGAACTGCAAGAGGGGAAAAATGTGTCCTTTTATTTATTTACTTTTTTTGGATTTACATAAAAAGGTATCAAAAGCATGGTACAGTAAATGTGATATCTGTCATATAAAAGCACATCAAAAAACGACCATTACAGTTGTACGACCATAGTTAGTTTGATGATTATTGTATTGTTGTATTGATTATTAATATACCATAGTAAAACTACAGTTACTGTGGTAAAAACATGGTAAATGTCCCGTTCCTGGGCTTTAACTTCAAATTTAATTTGTTACTATTGTACGTGTCGTGGTTACCATGATTTTACTACAAATTTACATCTTTGAACCTGAAATGAATATATTGAAAGTCTATGGCACGTCACGTGACCGATAGAGTTCAATCACACTAGTTAGCAGGTGTGTTCATTAAGTTAAACGCAATGAAACTCAAAGACAGTCTCGGATGACTGATATAATACAGCGAGTAAACAATACGGCGCTAATCTGATTAATAAAGCAGAATACATTTTAGAACAGGCATTAAAAGAGCGTATTTACGTCTACCATGTAAACTGATGGCAAGTATCACGATGTGTGCTGAATGAGACTTCTTGAACGTGATTTCATAGTGATAAACTATGAATAAGCGATAAGTGAGAATGGGTTGTAAGAAAACGGTTAAACTGCTTACTTGCACGTGCCTTGGAGCGTTGTTAAACTCACCTTTTAATGCCACTTTTCCTGCAGTTGAGCACTGCTTTGGTCAAACTCACCGCTGAATGCTGTTTTGCCTGCAGTTGAGTGTTTTTAAACTCACCGCTGATGAACGCACTAAACCTTTGCACAGAGAGCACTTTGAAATCAGATCGCGAGGATTTTTAAACCTCAAAAACAAGTTGGAGGGCCAGATAAAAATGTCTGGCGGCTGCCATTTGACTCGCCCTGTCATATATAATTTTTTGTAGCCTATTCTTTTTTATTTTTATTTATATAGTCTCGACCCATACAAGGCAGTCAACGAGTTGCGGTGTGCTGACCCAAGACGTCAAATTTAAACGCTGTTGAGTTCTATAGAAGTCTATCGGACTAACCTGCACGTTGAAAAATAACGCCAAAGGTATACCCAGTGCGTCAAAAAAGTGACACCAGATCCCTTGACCATGCGTCAGACATTTGACGAGTAGGGAGTGAGACTGTGTTGAGGAAGAAGGATCGGAACTGCTGCAATGCTGAGACGAGAAGAATGCAGATCAGCTGAGCAAGGAGGTCTCAAGTCCAACTGTGAGGCACGTCAACAATGAGTATGCTTTCAGGATCAGCGTTGAGCATAGTGTCGTCGCTAAAGGAGAAGAAATCTGAGAATACTGTCGTGAATGCCCGATTATATAGCCAGATGGCTCCGCCCATTATGGCGGGCTTTGTCGCCATAGGTTTATGCAGCACCGCTGCCAAACCATTTGTTTGTGCAGTGCATTAAAAAATTAACCAATGGTTTGGCAGCGGTGTTTGTTTGTGATTTAAAAAAAGGCTTCAGTTCCGGAGAAAAAAAAGGCTCTTCCCATAGTGTATTTTACCGAGTGAAGTATCGACAGGAAAGTTATGCACTTTTTAATTGATTCAATGTTTTATTCTGCCCTCTAGTGGCTCATATCGAAGTTAATACAAACCTTTACATAATGAGACCTATGTCGAGATAACGACTCATGTCAAAATAACGAGATATTATGTTGAAATAACTTAATATCTCGAAATAACGAGTTAATTTTTTTCATCTGGTTCCTGTGGTCTTGTCCTGGTGGCCATCTAGGAGACAAGGTCTTTACTAGGGGTCTGTTTCTGGGGCACATCTAGCTATCCTGGTCTCAGCTAACATTCAAAACTGGTTATTCCAGAGTTTTAGCGCTAAATAGGAAAAGGATCCACCACCTGCAGTTGATTTTGAAATTCTAGGTATTATCAAATTGACAGTCTTGAGAACACAGTGGACAAGGAGGACTATAATGCAATAAGTGCTTGATCAGATACTGAAGTGCTTAACCAATCAGGGCTTTATAAGTTATAAGCAAGATTTTTTAATCGATACAATGTTTAATAGGGAGCCAGTTCAATGTTGACAGAACTGGGCTAATATGTTCATACTTCCTGGTTCTAGTAAGAACTCTAGCTGCTGCATTTTGGAACAGTTGTAGTTTGTTTTTTTAAGCTTGCAGAACAACCACCCAATAAAGAATTTCAATAATATAACCTTGATGTCATGAATGCATGAATTAACGTTTCTGCATTTGACATTGAGGGCATAGCTCTTCTTAAACTTTACAACTCTGAGTGGACCGCTTCAGACGCTCAGCGCGTGCCGCAGGGAACTGAACGAATAATTCAAACTGATTCATGAACCAATTCACTCGTTTGCCAATTGGTTTGATCAAGCCTTTGAACGGAATTGACTCAAAAGAATGAATTATTCGCGAAAAATATTGCAATATTGAAAAAAATGGGCATCGCTCATTGTCAAGAGAAAAGTATACAATGCGTTTGGAATAAACTGAAGCATTTATAACATTTATTGCATTAAGATAAAGTAACGAGAGGAGCTTCACCCTCAGTAACGAAGTAAAAGTATAGATTTTTCCCAAAAAATTTACTCAAGTAAGAGTAAAAGTACCCATCTTTAAATATACTCCAAAAAGTATTAGTTACCCCCAAAAATTACTCAAGTAAATGTAACAAAATAAATGTAACTCGTTACTACCCACCTCTGGTTAGCTCCCTCCATCCAATGTCTCCATTCTTCTAGAGCGAGCTTGATTGCTAACAGCTCCCTGTTCCCAATGTCGTAATTTTGCTCCACTGGGGCTAGTTTCCTGGAATAGTAAGCACAAGGCTGGAGGTGTGGAGGCTCACCCAACTGCTGGGATAGCACAGCTCCGATGCCGGTGGTGTAGGTGTCCACTTCTACCAGGATGGGAGCCATGCTAAAGGCGTTCTTCAGATCTTCGAATGCTTTGTGGGCGGTGGAAGTTCAGGACAGGGACTTAGGCTTACCTCTAAGGAGATTAATGGTGCAGTATGCAGACTGAAGTCTTGGATAAAGTGTCGATAGAAGTTAGCAAATCCTAAGAACCTTCCTTCACATATTGTGGAATGTTGTACCCGAGGTACTGTACCGTGGAGCAATGGAACTCAAACTTCTCCAGCTTCAGGAAGAGATGGTGTTGTCTGAGCTTCTGGAAGACCTGCGTCATGTGGTGGTGATGTTCGGCCAGGTTCTGGGAATAGATCAGGATGTCATCGATGTAAACTATGACTGACTTGTGGAGGAATTCCCGGAACACCTTGTTCATGAAACCTTGGAAGATAGAGGGGGCGTTGCTGAGTCCATACGGCATAGCGCAGTACTCATAGTGACCAGAAGGGGTGATGAAGTCTGTCTTCCATTCATCCCTTTGCGGATTCAAACGAGGTTATAAGCGCTCCGCAGGTCCAGCTTGGAGAAGATGCGGGCCCCATGGAGTTCCTCAAGGGTGGCAGGGACCAGGGGAAGTGGATACAGCATCTTGACTGTCTGCAAATTCAGGACTCTATAATCAATGCAAGCCCTCAAGCCCCCATCCTTTTTGCCCACGAAGAAGAAGCTGGAAGCAGCCGGTGAGCTGGATGGTTGGATGAATCCTTGCTTGAGGGCCTTCTTGATGTACTCCTCCATAGCCTTGTGCTCCAGGATGGACAGTGGATATACTCGACCCTTAGGGAGTTTAGGATCAGGCAGCTGGTCGATGGCACAGTCCTATGGCCTGTGAGGTGGTAAGTGGGTGGCTGCCTGTTTGCTGAACACATCCTGGAATGCCACATTATCAGGTGGGATCATTGAAGCAACATCAGGCTCAGGGCTGTCGACGAGGGTGGAAGCCACTTGACACCCTGGAGAAGAGAGAACTGGACAAGGAAGATCGGTGATCGGTGATGAAGGTCCAACAGGCTGAGGTGCCAGACCACCAAGCCCCTTTGCTTGCAAAACTGATCCCGAGATTGTGCTAGTATCAGCCAATCGTCTAGATAGTTGAAAATGCGAACACCCTGCTCTCTGAGGGGAACAAGAGCCGCCTCCGCAACTTTCGTGAAGACACAGGTAGACAGGGACAGCCTGAAGGGCATGTCCTTGTACTTATATGCCTGTCCTTCGAACACAAACTGCAGAAAAGGTCTGTGGCACGGAAGGATCGATAAATGAAAGTACTCATCCTTCATGTCGATAACTGCAAACCAATCTTGGGGACAGATGCACCCGAATATGCTTTTCTGTGTCAAAATCTTGAACGGTAGCCGATGAAGGGCCTAATTCAAAACTCGCAAATCCAAAATCGGTTGTAACCCACCACCTTTCTTGGGTACAATGAAGTAAGGGCTGTAAAGCCCCGTCCTCATATTGGCTGGAGTGACCAGCTCTATCTCGTCTGTCGCCAGTAGGACTGAGATCTCTGCCCACAGAACAGGGGCATCAGCTTCTTTCACTGTAGTGAAGCGGATACCGCTGAACTTGGGTGGACACGGGGCAAACTGAATTGCATAGCTGAGGCTGATGGTCCGTACAAGCCAGCGAGAGGGGCTGGGTAGCACTGACCAGGCGCTTAGAAACCGTACAAGTAAGACTAGCGGAACCAAATCCGTACCAGCAGTGGGGCAGCGAGGTGGAACCCAGGGACCCAACTCGGGTGGCTTGTGAGCAGGCCGGAGTGTGGTGTGAGCGTGGGGTGCAGGGCTCACCTGGTTCCACAGGTTGGCAGAGGGTGCGTGAGTAGGGCCTTCCTTAATGCTCGCGAACTGCCAACTGCTGCCATCTAGCGAAGGAGGAGGATAAATGAGGTCCGGTGCTTGGTCATCCGCGACTCTCCATACCCTTACATGACTCATCCACGAAGGCCACCTCAGCATGCTCGACACCCAGACACATGAGGCAGCAATCATGACCATCACCCGTTGCAAGGTAACGACCGCACCCAGAAACGCACGGGTGAAACGGCATCCTTATAAGGACGATCCGTCGTCTTTACAAAGACGAACCCGTGAAGCTCTTTTAGAGAAATTTGCTCTTTAGGAAATGCTTTTTTAGTGCTGAGGCGCACAGGGGAATTGGCTGCTTGCAACATGATAGGGGGTAGTGCAGCATGTGAAATGCATGTGAAAGGTTGTCAGGTGTGCCTTGGATATATATATCAAAACATTCTATCTTTATTACATTTAGCTTTAATTATTACTTTAAAGAGCCTGTGAGTAAACCTCGTAACACCATAGATCCCGAACTGCACCCTCCTCCATTCAGAATAAAGCACCGCACGCAGTCAGGAGACAGATCAGGGTAAATAAAGAACTGATGTTTGAATAAGTACAGTGTTTTCTTCATTCAAGAAACACAGTCTATAAAGGTAAATGTTTATTTTATTTATTTTTTTATTTTTTTTATTTTTTGTTTATTTGGTGGGTGTGTTTGAAGAGCAGAGAAAAGCTACTGTTTTATATATCCTATGCCTATAGCACTTCATTCATCTTTTATATCATGACATTTTGGCAAAATGCATAAAAAAAACACTGATTGCCCATTTAGCTACAATAAATATTATAACCCATAAGAATGTGATCCACTCACTGCCTCAAATGCGGCTGTTCTAATGACAGACAAAACACATATTTTCTTAATTTGCTGGTCAAAAACCTTGTGTCTGATACTATAAAGCCACCATATCAACTCTGATGACGCTGTTTAATTTCTAAAAAAAAATAAATAAATAAAAAATTTATTTCCTGAACATGGTAGTGCTTTTGGACATACATTGTTTCCACCAGACAGTGACGATATGATAATTTGTTGTTTAATCATCACCAACAATATAAAGCTAGCTTCCTACCTCATATTCTTCCTACCTGACTTATAATCAAGTTTCACAGTAAATGTGAGTGTTACTTTTAATATAATATCCAGTTTTAATAAGTAATCTGAAGCAATTGTATGTTTAATTTTGCCTAATTTCAATAGGCGTACTTAGTGGTGTGCCGTGGGATTTCTTACATTGAGCCGTGGCTTAAAAGTTTGGTAAACACTACTGTACATGATCTTGATATGTAACTTTGTTAAGGGATTTTGGCTTTGTTGAGAAAATAACTAAATAAATACATACATACAAGTAAAAGAAATGTAAAAAAAAGAAATAAATAAAAGAAATAAAAAATTGCAAAGTGTTCCAGTCACATGGAAAATATAAAAAGTATGATTTATTTAAGTATAAAATATAATATTATAAAAATATTATTTCAGAGATTGAATCTTGTACAGTACTGCAGGTGCTGGTCATATAGTTAGAATAGCATCAAAAAGTTTGTTTATTTCACTAATTCCATTCAAAAAGTGAAACTTGTATATTCTATTCATTCATTACACACAGAGTGATATATTTCAAATGTTTATTTCTTTTAATTTTGATGATTGTAACTGACAACTAAGGAAAATCCCAAATTCAGTATCTCAGAAAATTTGAATATTAAGACCAATACAAAGAAAAGATTTTTAGAAATCTTGGCAAGCTGAAAAGTATGAGCATGTACAGCACTCAATACTGAGTTGGGGCTCCTTTTGCCTGAATTACTGCAGCAATGCGCCATGGCATGGAGTTGATAAGTCTGTGGCACTGCTCAGGTGTTATGAGAGCCCAGGTTGCTCTGATAGTGGCCTTCAGCTCTTCTGCATTCTTGGGTCTGTCATATCGCATCTTCCTCTTCACAATACCCCATAGATTTTCTATGGTATTCTAAGTGGGTGTTAAACTAGCTTTTCCTGTTTAACTGTCATGTGATCTGACACTATTTAAATAAGGTTGTTGTAAGGATGTTTTTTGTAAGACACATAACATGACCGATCATTGTTTCTTACTGTAGGTTAGCATTCAAGATTACAAATGCTTGTTGAACAGGCCTAGCAACCATTCAAAGCTGGAGTTTTGTTCTTTGGTGAAGCCAGAACATATGCTTTAAATAAACCAAATTAAGTTATTTAACTGCTTTTAGATTAATAATTTTTTTTCCCCAGTATATTTAAGTGCAAACATAAAGGTGCCTGTTGCTGTTCATTTTAACAGCAAAACGGAAATACATTAAACAAATACAATCAAAGCTACAGTTAATTGAACGTTCAGCATAATGTTCCATTTGTCATAGTTATGTTTCATCTCTAGGTTATGTGTTACTTTTATTTTAAAGTATAGTTTCATTATTACAAAGGTCTTTGTTGATAGTGTTTACATTTTTTCTTGTTCTCCCAGTTCCCTTTCGACACTACATGTGTACTGCGTCTTGCAAAGACGCTATCATGAAATTTATTTTCCTGAACTGAAGCCTGTTTTCAATCATGCAGTGAAACTGCACGACCATTGGTTTGTGATGTGTATTAAAAACAAAGCAATGGCTTGGCAGCAGAGCTGCATAAGCCTATGGCGAAAAAGTCTACCAAAGTCTGCCAAAACCTGCGGCATCTGGCTATATAAGGCCACAGGATTCTCAGATTTCTTCTGATATGGAGTGCCACAAGGATCCATCCTAGGTACCCTTCTATTTTCACTATACATGTCGCCCCTTGGTAATATTATTAGAAAATTCGGAATTAGCTTCCACTGTTATGATGATGATACTCAGCTATATATCTCAACGAGACCAGATTCAACTTCTAAATGATCTAAGCTAACAGAGTGTGTTAAAAATTTAAAAGACTGGATTGCCAATAATTTTCTCCTATTAAATTTGGCTAAGACAGAGATATTAATTATTGAACCAAAAAACAGTACACAGAATCTTGTAGATTACAATTTGCAACTAGACGGATGAACTGTTACTTCCTCTACAGTCAAAAATCTGGTTGTTATATTGGACAGCAACTTGTCTTTTGAAAATCATATTTCCCATGTTACAAAAACTGCATTGTTCCATCTTAGAAAGATTGCCAAGCTACGAAACATGTTATCTGTTTCTGATGCAGAAAAGCTAGTTCATGTATTCATGACCACTAGACTGGACTATTGTAATGCACTTCTAGGTGGTTGTCCTGCTTCTTCAATAAACAGCTACAGGTAGTCCAAAATGCAGCAGCTAGAGTCCTTACCAGGTCAAGAAAATATTAGAACGTGCTCTGGCCATATGGAAGCTCGCAACCTCCATTGAGACTGGTACCACTTGCCCTCTCATTTCAGAGGATGCTGGGCGTGTTCCATCTCATGCATAGCCAGGGCAATGGACAATTCATCCGCAGACGATTCATAGGATCTGGGAGATCTTCGGCAAGGCTGAGGTGGACCTCTTCATCTCAGAAGACATTTCCCACTGCCCAATTTTTTGATCAAAGGCCAGGGATCAATTGGCCCACGATTGGCCCAACCTCCTTCTTCATTCTTTTGCCCTGAGCACCCTGATTCCAAAGGTAATCAGGTGAGTAAGGGAACAAAAACACAAGGTTCTCCTGGTGGCCTCCCTTTGGATGAAACAGCTGTGGCTATCAGAGCTAAATGTTGGTAGTTGCACCTTGGTTAATTCCACTGAGACAGGATCTCCTCTCTCAAGCAAACGAGACAATATGGCATCCTCAGCCTGACTTATGGGCCCTGCACCTCTGACCGCTTGACGGGAGTCTTATAGCCTCCCAGACTTAGTTTTAAACACAATTTCAGAGGCTAGAGCCCCATCTATGAGACACCTCTACGCTTTGGTCTTTTACACCTAAGTGGTCTTTTTTCTCCGCTTGGTGTCTAAAATTCGGTAAAGACCCTCATACTTCTGATTTTACAGATGTATTGTCATTTCTTATTAAATTTGGTCGCTATCACTGAAGACTTCTCTGCTTCTGTTACTGGCATCAGTAAAGCAAATAGAGGACCTGCAGGCACTCTCCATTAGCCCTGTCTGCCTGGAAGTCAGGCCCAATGACTTTAAAGTCATCCTGAAACCAAGGCACGGTTACATACATAAGGTGCTCTACACTCTGCTAAGAGAACAGGTCGTTAGGCTCTCCACGATTCCTCCCTCTGAAAAGGAAAGAGTGTTATCTCTGCTCTGCCCCGTCAGAGCTCTGAGAATCTACATTAAGTGTTTTGCCCCTTATAGGCGGTAGGAACCACTCTTTGTCAACTTCAATAACTGCACCAAAGGGCTTCCGGTCATGAAACAAAGACTCTCCAGATGGATAGTAGACTCCATCTTGCTAGCATATTATACTTTAGGCGATCAATGCCCCATTGGAGTACGGGCCCACTCGAGTCTAGTGGCATGGTCCAGTGGTGTGTCTATTGCAGATATTTGTGAGGCGGCCGGCTGGGCCTCGTCATCCACATTTTATAACCTGGAAGTCCCAGCCTAGCAGGTCAGGGTTCTTTCTGCTTGAAGAGACTCGTGCTGTGTAAACAGATCTGGCAGAGAGCCCTTGGCCATATCAAGCTCAAGCTCTCTTGCATTAGTTCACCTGTTAGCTCTCGACCCCAGGGTATCGAAGTTACATGAGTTCTCTGGGACAATTAGCCAGGCCGGGTGTGACCTCAGTAAGCTCAGCATGTCTTAGCCTTGGGTTGTTGTTAACTTCTCTATGGGCATTGGTTACTTATGGAAGTTTGATACTTTTAGTCATTCAACTACATTAGCACAGCATGATTGTACTGTGTCCTTATTTCGTCTTAACAAGACACAGTGTTGAAAGTGAACATACTTGGTTAATAACGTAACCTTGGTTCCCTGAGATATGGGAAAGAGTATTGTGTTGCTTGTCTTGGTATGTAGCTGTACGACTCAGTCATCACTTCAGTTGAAGTAACCTGAAAGGCTTTTTCCCATAGCGTCTTAGCAAGACGCAGTAGTCATTCCCGTATCTCAGGGAACAAGAGGTTATGTCAGTAACAGAGTATGTTTTGCCTCATGTCATGACTTGCACTGAGACAAGTCTTGACATGAGGCAAGAAGAAAAGGCAAAGAAACTGCTAATAAACCAGACAGGGAGCTATCTTGAAACTTGGACTTGAGTTCAAAATGTCACCTGGCCAGAATTCTAAGTTTGAAAAAGTTAATTAGTGTAATAGCATTATCCCCTCATACCGAAATGTATTAAATAAAAATGTACATAAGTATATGTATAGTATTAATAATGATAATTTTTATTTGATTTGTGATGTTAACAGATTTGACTGTGTGACGAGTGGGGCGGGGCCGGGGGATGTGGGAACACGAGTGAGGTCTGGGCCTCTCTCGTCCTTCACTGTCGTCGCTCCAGTTGTATATCCTTCCATCTCCTCTGTGGGACTCAAGACCGGTGGTGGGTCGCAGGTGTAGCGGATTTCCCAATCACTCCACCGGCCTCACTCGTGTTCCCACATCCCTCGGCCCCGCCCCACTCGTCACAGACTGCTATAATCAATCATGGGCCTTACAGCAGCCAAGAATTGGACAAATTATATGGAGATTAAAAACAACAGTATACTCAAAAAAAAACAATACCAGGAAGGTAGTTTAAAATAAGTTAATGAGACTGTAAAAGCATGTTGTTCTTTTTTTATAAATAAAAAAAAACATACTATTACATACTTTTTTTATTTTCTTTTTTTTGCATTTATCGTGTGAAGAAGAAGTGGGCTTATGGATAGTGAATATGCACATATTAAAAGTAGCGCCTATTAAAAAGTGCTTGCAGATAATAAATAAAATGCCATTAAGTTTACATAAAGAGAGTTCAGACAGCACCACTTTGGGAATTAACTTGAGTTTATTGAAACACAATTTATCTTTGGCGGTATTGTTCCTTTTGGGTGTTTTTGCTCCAAAATTAATTGAACATACAAGAGCTTTAACATTAACCCCCCGGAACCATTAGCTTGGAAATACATAAACAATTAAGACACTTAGTAATGTCTTTAAAAGGGAACGGTGGTAATCATGTAGATGTGGCTGTGGGATGTTGTGGTAAGGTTCAAATGATCAAAGAGGAAGGAGACCGGGATTGGCGTTCTGAGGCTCGTGGGTGTTTATTGATCAAAGTAAAACAGAAAATAAAGTCGCGCAACATGCGCCCACATTCAAACGTCCTTCACGCTAAGTTACTGCTGTCTGCTTCGAGGTTTCTCCAGCTCGCCTCGGCTCTTTTCGCCTCCCCCCCGCCATTCCTGGAGAGGAAGTCGGCCACAGCCATCTGCACCCCCGGCCTGTGAATCACCTTGAACTTAAATGGCTGTAAAGCCAGATACACGCGTTGGTATCCTTCATGCGGTGAATTCCCGTCCCAGGAGGTAATAGCGAAGGGTGAGAACTGCCCACCTGATGGCCAAACATTCCTTCTCTATGGTGCTGTACTTAGTCTCTCTCTTCGAGAGCTTACGACTAATGTACAGCACCGGGCGGTCCTCCCCCTCCACCTCCTGGGACAGGACCGCGCCCAGCCCCCTGTCCGATGCGTCAGTCTGCAAGAAAAAGGGGAGAGAAAAATTAGGAGAGTGCAGGAAGGGCCCACCACAAAGGGCAGCCTTAACTCAGGTAAAGGACTGTTGGCACTGCTCCATCCACTGGACCGTATCCGGTACCTCCTTTTTAGTGAGGTCAGTCAACGGGCTGGTGAGGTCCGAATAACGAGGAATAAACCTCCTGTAATATCCCACCAGCCCCAAGAACTGCCTCACCTCCTTTTTGGTCTTGGGCCTGGGGCAGGTCGCAATTGCTGCCGTCTTATCGATTTGGGGATGCACCTGCCCGTGGCCCAAGTGGAAGCCCAGATACTTTACCTCCACCCGCCTAACTGTGCACTTCTTCGGGTTGGCGTTAGCCCTCAGCGCCCTGAGGACCGCCCTCACATGCTCCATATGCCGCTGCCAGTCCCACTATAGATGTCACCTTTATTTATATATAGCGCTTTAAACAAAATACATTGCGTCAAAGCAACTGAACAACATTCATTAGGAAAACAGTGTCAATAATGCAAAAATGATAGTTAAAGGCAGTTCATCATTGGATTCAGTTATGTCATCTCTGTTCAGTTAAATAGTGTCTGTGCATTTATTTGCAATCAAGTCAACGATATCGCTGTAGATGAAGTGTCCCCAACTAAGCAAGCCAGAGGCGACAGCGGCAAGGAACCGAAACTCCATCGGTGACAGAATGGAGAAAAAAACCTTGGGAGAAACCAGGCTCAGTTGGGGGGCCAGTTCTCCTCTGACCAGACGAAACCAGTAGTTCAATTCCAGGCTGCAGCAAAGTCAGATTGTGCAGAAGAATCATCTGTTTCCTGTGGTCTTGTCCTGGTGCTCCTCTGAGACAAGGTCTTTACAGGGGATCTGTATCTGGGGCTCTAGTTGTCCTGGTCTCCGCTGTCTTTCAGGGATGTAGAGGTCCTTTCTAGGTGCTGATCCAGCATCTGGTCTGGATACGTACTGGATCCGGGTGACTGCAGTGACCCTCTGATCTGGACACAGACTGGATCTGGTGGCCACGGTGACCTCGGAACAAGAGAGAAACAGACAAATATTAGCGTAGATGCCATTCTTCTAATGATGTAGCAAGTACATAGGTTGTTATGGGAAGTGTTTCCGGTTCCGGTTTACCTAATTAATGCAGCCTAAAAATCCTTTAACGGATTTGGATAATAAAAGCATATTAGTATGTTATGTGTATGCCAGGTTAAAGAGATGGGTCTTTAATCTAGATTTAAACTGCAAGAGTGTGTCTGCCTCCCGAACAATGTTAGGTAGGTTATTCCAGAGTTTGGGCGCCAAATAGGAAAAGGATCTGCCGCCTGCAGTTGATTTTGATATTCTAGGTATTATCAAATTGCCTGATTGCCTGAAATTGAGTTTTGAGAACGTAGCGGAGGTAGAGGATTATAATGTAAAAGGAGCTCATTCAAATACTGAGGTGCTAAACCATTCAGGGCTTTATAAGTAATAAGCAATATTTTAAAATCTATGCGATGCTTGATAGGGAGCCAGTGCCGTGTTGACAGGACCGGGCTAATATGGTCATACTTCCTGGTTCTAGTAAGAACTCTTGCTGCTGCATTTTGGACTAGCTGTAGTTTGTTTACTAAGCGTGCAGAACAACCACCCAATAAAGCATTACAATAATCTAACCTTGAGGTCATAAATGCATGGATTAACATTTCTGCATTTGACATTGAGAGCATAGGCCGTAATTTAGATATATTTTTGAGATGGAAAAATGCAGTTTTACAAATGCTAGAAACGTGGCTTTCTAAGGAAAGATTGCGATCAAATAGCACACCTAGGTTCCTAACTGATGACGAAGAATTGACAGAGCAACCATCAAGTCTTAGACAGTGTTCTAGGTTATTACAAGCAGAGTTTTTAGGTCCTATAATTAACACCTCTGTTTTTTCATAATTTAGCAGTAAGAAATTACTCGTCATCCAGTTTTTTATATCGACTATGCAATCCATTAGTTTTTCAAATTGGTGTGTTTCACCGGGCTGCGAAGAAATATAGAGCTGAGTATCATCAGCATAACAGTGAAAGCTAACACCATGTTTCCTGATGATATCTCCCAAAGGTAACATATAAAGCGTGAAGAGTAGCGGCCCTAGTACTGAGCCTTGAGGTACTCCATACTGCACTTGTGATCGATAGGATACATCTTCATTCACTGCTACGAACTGATGGCGGTCATATAAGTACGATTTAAACAATGCTAATGCACTTCCACTGACGCCAACAAAGTGTTCAAGTCTATGCAAAAGAATGTTGTGGTCAATTGTGTCAAACGCAGCACTAAGATCCAATAAAACTAATAGAGAGATACACCCACGATCAGATGATAAGAGCAGATAATTTGTAACTCTAAGGAGAGCAGTCTCAGTACTATGATACGGTCTAAATCCTGACTGGAAATCCTCACATATACCATTTTTCTCTAAGAAGGAATATAATTGTGTGGATACCACCTTTTCTAGTATCTTGGACAGAAAAGGGAGATTCGAGATTGGTCTATAATTAACTAGTTCTTTGGGGTCAAGTTGTGGTTTTTTGATGAGAGGCTTAATAACAGCCAGTTTGAAGGTTTTGGGGACATATCCTAATGACAATGAGGAATTAATAATAGTCAGAAGAGGATCTATGACTTCTGGAAGCACCTCTTTTAGGAGCTTAGATGGTATAGGGTCTAACATACATGTTGTTGGTTTAGATGATTTAACAAGTTTATACAATTCTTCCTCTCCTATGGTAGAGAATGAGTGGAACTGTTCCTCAGGGGGTCTATAGTGCACTGTCTGATGTGATACTGTAGCTGACGGCTGAATGGTTGCAATTTTATCTCTAATAGTATCGATTTTAGAAGTAAAGTAGTTCATAAAGTCATTACTGCTGTGGTGTTGGGAAATGTCAACACTTGTTGAGGCTTTATTTTTCGTTAATTTAGCCACTGTATTGAATAAATACCTGGGGTTATGTTTGTTTTCTTCTAAAAGAGAAGAAAAGTAATCGGATCTAGCAGTTTTTAATGCTTTTCTGTAGGATAGGTTACTTTCCCGCCAAGCAATACGAAATACCTCTAGTTTTGTTTTCCTCCAGCTGCGCTCCATTTTTCGGGCTGCTCTCTTTAGGGTGCGGGTATGCTCATTATACCATGGTGTCAAACTGTTTTCCTTAACCTTCCTTAAGCGTAAAGGAGCAACTTTATTTGAAGTGCTAGAAAAGAGAGAGTCCATAGTTTCTGTTACATCATCAAGTTGTTCTGAGGTTTTGGATATGCTAAGGAATTTGGATACATCAGGAAGATAACTTAAAAAGCAGTCTTTTGTGTTAGAAGTGATGGTTCTTCCATACTTGTAACAAGAAGTAGAATTTACAATTTTGGCTATATGAATTTTGCAAAGAACTAAATAATGATCTGCGATATCATCATATTAAAATCACCAACTATTAAAACTTTATCTGCAGCCAGAACTAACTCGGATGTAAAATCACCAAACTCTTTAATAAAGTCTGTATGGTGCCCTGGTGGCCTGTATACAGTAGCCAGTACAAACATAACAGGGGATTTATCATTAACATTTGTTTCTTTGGATAATGTTATATGAAGTACCATTACTTCAAACGAGTTATACTTGTAGCCTGCCCTCTGAGAAATCCTGAAAACGTTGTTATAAATTGAAGCAACACCTCCACCTTTGCCTTTTAGACGTGGCTCATGTTTATAACAGTAATCTTGGGGGGTGGACTCATTTAAAATAATGTAATCATCAGGTTTTAGCCAGGTTTCTGTCAAACAGAGTACATTTATATTATGATCATTGATCATATTATTTACAAAAAGTGTTTTCGTAGAAAGGGATCTGATATTCAATAAGCCAAGCTTTATCATTTGTTTATCCATATTGCTTCTGTTTTTTATTTGTTGAACCTCAATTAAATTGTTAATCTTAACTTGGTTTGGACGTATTTTGTTTTTTCTAGTTCGGGGAACAGACACAGTCTCTATAGTGTGATATCTAGGTGAAAAAGTCTCTATGTGCTGAGAATTAACTGACCTCTGTGACGGGAGGCAGCTAGCAGACGGTCGGTTTAGCCAGTCTGTCTGCTTCCTGACCTGGGCCCCAGTTAGTCAAGTATAAACACTAAGACTATTTGCGATCTATTAGAGAGAAGAGTGGCGCCACCCCAGGAGGGATGAAGACCATCTCTTTTAAACAGGTCAGGTCTGCCCCAAAAGCTCGTCCAATTGTCTATGAAACCTATGTTATTCTGTGGGCACCACTTAGACATCCAGCCATTGAGTGATGACAATCTGCTATGCATCTCATCACCATGGTAAGCAGGGAGGGGACCAGAGCATATTACAGTGTCTGACATCGAGCTTGCAAGTTCACACACCTCTTTAATGTTATTTTTAGTGATCTCCAACTGGCGAAGTCGAACATCATTAGCGCCGGCATGAATAACAATCTTACTGTATTTACGTTTAGCATTAGCCAGCACTTTTAAATTTGCCAAGATGTCAGGCGCTCTGGCTCCCGGTAAACATTTGACTATGGTGGCTGGTGTCTCTATATTCACGTTCCGTACAATAGAATCACCAATAACTAGAGCACTTTCATCAGGTTTCTCAGTGGGTGCATCACTGAGTGGGGAGAACCTGTTTAATGTTTTGATCGGAACAGAAGAGCGGTGTTTTGACCCACGACTACGCTGCCTCACCGTCACCCAGTTGCCCTGCTGCTGGGGCTCTGTTTCCGGAACTGAACAATGTACAGGAATCCCTGAGCTAGATGCATCCAAAGCCGTATCTAGAGCCCTAACATTCTTACTGTCCTCAATTAAAGTTTGGATGCGTGTCTCTAATTCTGAAATCTTCTCTGTCAGCCTAACTATTTCCCTGCATTTATCACATGTGAATCCCTCATCAGCGACAGAGATAGATAAACTGTACATGTGGCAAGAGGTGCAAGTAACAATGACGGGAGAAGCCATTACTCACCGTGCTTGATGAAATATTCTTACTGCGGTTTTTTGATGAACTTGTGAAAAAGGATATAAAATAAAAGTGAACGATCAAAGTTAATCTGATAAGATTGATCGATAATATCAGAAATATGGTGTGAATTAAGTTATATTTTACCACTTTAAAAAACAGAGAGTGATAGTAAGATAAAGATTCTAGAGAAAAATAAAATAAAAACAGCTACACGGAGCTGATAAAATAAAAACAGCTACACAGGGTGCCCTGGTCAGTCAGTATCTGGGATGGGATGACGACCCGACTACACAGCAGGAAGAGTTCCTGGGCGATGGCTTTGGTAGTGGCTTTCGGAGGGGAATGGCCTCAGGGTAGTGGGTGGTGTAATCCACGATGACCAGGATGTGTTCGTGCCCCCGGGCGGACTTCGGCAGCGGCCCCACTAGGTCCATCCCAATCCGCTCGAAGGGCACCTCAATGATGAGAAGCGGTATCAGCGGGCTGGGGGGAGGGGTCTGTGGTGAGGTCCGCTGGCAGGTTGGGCAGGCCTGGCAGAACCGCCGGACTTCGGCCTCTAGGCCCGGCCAGTGGAACCGGTCACGGAGGCGCTGGACGGTGTTCTGAACTCCTAGGTGTCCTGCCATAGGGTGTGCGTGGGCTATCTCCATTACCGTTCCGGTCTGGAAGAGGAAGTTTTAAAACTTGAAAGCTGCAAGAATAATTAAAACCATGCAATATAGCTGCACACAGTGCCCCACCAAAATTTAGGACCTGATTCAATATAACTCTATTATACAGCAATTAGAAAATAAAATTCACAACTTTTTCAAAACTTTTTCAGGCCTGGAAATTGCTATTTTAAAATTGCATGGCATTTCCAGGTTATTCATGACCTTACAGACCTGGAAGCAGATCTTGTGTAAAGTTGTTGGTGCAGTAGTATTAGTACAACTTTGGCGATGAATTGTGGGCATAATGTATAGTTGTATCAATTGCGAGAAGCCGTGCTCGCTCAGATCACTTTCAGTCTATCGGCTTGACGAACAACCCAGCAAGATCAAAATTTTAAACTTGGTGAGATACTATGTGGAAATCCTTTCAAAAATCCTAATTTAACGCTTCCTATGGAGATGGATTTCTTCTGTCTGATTAGTTCAGATATGGAAGCGATTAATTTATAATCAAAATTAAGAAGAGTAATAGGACCCAAGTTATCAATTATAGTTACATTTTTGTCTGGTTTGGGAATGAGAGATATCACCCCTTGTTCTAAAAACTCCCCAAACTGTATGAAGAATTCTAAAGTAAGACCATCAGAGCCAGGTGACTTCCCCTTTTTCATTGATTTCATTGCATCTCTAATTTAATTTAAGAAAGCAGGAGCCCCACAACCCTTAAATTCATCACTTATTTGAGGCATATAGTTCTTAATCTGTTGCAGGTATGACTTACTTTGGTTTGCCTGTAAATCAGTGGAGTACAGGTTCCTATAAAAATTAGTAACATATTTCTTAATTTCTTCAGGGTGTTTAGAAACTGAATTGTTCATTTGTAATGCAGAGATTGTTTTCCTTTTAAAATTCCTTTTCTCAAGTGAGAAGAAGCAGCTCGTATTTTTCTCTCCTTCCTCAATCCATCTCGCTCTGGATCTAACAAAGGCATCTTAAACTATTTCTAAATATATATGGTCTAATTCCAATTGCAGTTTTTAACTGATTAATTTCTGTAACAGAAAGGCCATTCCTTTGTCATAAATACCTCTGATTATGGTATTTATTTTAATTAGCAAGTAGGTTTCCCTATTAGCATTAACCACTTTGAAGCTTTTAGATCTTTTTATTGCTAGTAATCTTGCTTAAATGTAAAATATTCCCATTTAGCACCATGAGACTCAAATTCATTTTTTGAAAAAAATCCTTTAACTAATCCCTTGATTTGATCATTAAAAATGTTGTCTTTTAGCAGATTATTATTGAGCTTCCAGTAACCACACACAGTACTCTCCCTGTTTTTAGTCTGCAAAATTAGCTTAATTACTAAGTGGTCTGAGAATGGAGCATATTGGTGACTGACATCAAACACTTATTGCAGTAACTGTTGAGAAATCAAAAAAGTCTATTCTAGATTTAAAATGACAACAAATTATTACTCCAAGTATATTCCTTTACATCAGGGTGATAATAGTGGCATGCATCTGCAATATGAAAATAATCACACAGAGTATAGATAATATTATTATTATTAAGGCCCATCTTGAGAAAATCTGTCAGCTGAATTATTTAATACATAATTAAAATCTCCAGCAATAATAATAAAGCTTGTTGATATTTATTTTTCAAAGCCTCAATGTTCCTCCTCTGTAATTAGAAAATAAGAGACTTGTTGGCAGATCTTAAGTTGTGGCTTATACTGTGTATATTACATATTATAAAAGTCGCATTATCAAGTTTATCAAAAAAGTTATTATCAAAAACGAACATCACTCTCACAGGAATTAGTTTCTTGTAACAGTTTTAAGTCAGCAGTCATTCTTCTACAATAAGGCTCTTCTTTTAGTGAGATCTCTCAAGCCACGAGTGTTTAATGATATAATACTTAAAGAGTTAAACTCCAAGTCTTGCATTTGCATAATAAAAGAAAAGAAAAATAACAAGAGAGAGTCATTTGAATAAGAACACTAACAAGAACACAAAGGTTTTAAGGCTTATGCTGTAAAACTACTTTGACAAAGAGGTAGTTGAAGCTAACACATACCCTATAAAAAGTGCAACTGTATGGAGGACATGACTTACTTCTGATGAAGGAACCACAACAGAGTATAAAACTTTCATGCTGCAATTAGAGATTGTTTGTCCATGCACAATTCAGGAGTCAAGTTCGACTGCAGATGCTCCATGAAGGTAGTCTGTAAATAAGAAATTATTATAAAATAAAATAAGAAATTGCCCAAGCACAAATTAAACATTCAATTGAAATGCTCTTTGAAGGTGGTTTGTAAATGTAAAATGAAGACTGATCAAGTGCAACTAAATTGTAAATTCAGAATAAATTGCTCCATGGACGTAATCTGCAAATATACAGATACTACTAACAATACTAACAGTTCAGGGCAAAGTTCAGGTTTTTCCCAGCGACAAAAGCATGGGGGACCCTTCCATTAAAACTTCTTCCTCTCCTCACGAGCCTTCTTAACCAACAGCCATAATTTGGCTCTAGCATCAACATCTTGTTTGATCAGTGCCTCCTTGATCCGAAGATTGTTTTCTTTTACATAGCGAGTCTTTTGCAGCCTGCATCTTTAGGTTCGCATGATAAAACGCATGATGATGTTACGAGGTGCTCCCTTAGTTCCCTAATCTCCTTTTCAAGTTCAACAATCTTGACAGCGTGTGTCTTGACCTCTTCACTCATATGAGATAATTTTTCAGACAGTTTATCAATTTTTCACAAGAAACTGCAACTATTTTATCAATAGAGATCCCCTTGTTGTGTTTTTCATCCACTTTAGCAGTTAGCTTCTGAAACGCATCAACTTAATTTATGCCTTTTGAACTCACAAGATTCTTCGATGGAGTAGAGCAAATAGGCCTCGCAAGAACCTCTTCATTGGCACCGATTTCTGTCTCAAGATTAATATTCTCCATGTCGGTCGACTCTGTGCAGCATTCTTCCATGAGGTGTCCAGCTAGTATAGCGCTTTCGTGAAGGAATTGATTTTTCTTTTTTTGCCCATTATATGACATCAGAAGGTGCAATTCTTGCCAGAAAAATATCGAAAAAGCATTTATTTTCAAATTTGTAACTTTACATATTCAAATTTCAGTTTGTTAGCTTCAAACTCCTCAAACTACTTAGACGCCTATAAAACATGACCACTCACACTTTTGAAAAAGTAAACTTTTTATGTGGTGACTAACAGAATTTTAATTTTAATGGACCCACTATATATTGAGTGTCTTTAACTACTATGTAATTACATTTAAATTTATCAGTAGATACATTGTACTTATTGTGTACATTGTGATATGAACTCACTCAGTTCCTGTACTATTATAAGGTCTAAATCCTGACTGGAATTCCTCAGATGTTGTGTTTTTATTTTTTTAATGAGAGGCTTAATAAAAGCCAATTTGATGGTTTTAGGGACATATCCTAAAGACATTGATGAATTAATCATATTCAGAAGAGGATCTATGAATTCTGGAAGCACCTCTTTTATTATCTTAGATGGAATAGGGTCTAACATACAAGTTTGAAGTTTTTGATGATTTGACAAGATTATACAATTCTCCTCATCCTAGCAGAAAATGAATGGAACTGTTTCTCAGGGGATCTCTATAGTAGCAATAAAATAAAATTAGCAATAAAATTGTTTTGCAGTACAACATGAACAGCTATACTATACTTTATTTATGTACTTTTTACACAAGTACATAGCAGCAACAAACGCCAAATTCAAACTGGGACCATTTTGGCTACAGTGTATTAATGCAATGTGTAACATTTTTCAAATAAAGTTTCATTTGTTAACATTAGAAATCTACATTAGCTGACAGGAATTAAGAATGCTAAATACTTATAAGTATTTATTAATCTTAGTTAATGCTAATTTCTTTATATATTAATACATTATTAACATTAAGTTCATATTTATTAATAATAATAATAATTTATTTTCATTGCTGTAGAACTAGATTACATTAGAGCATCAACCGACAGTGCAGTTTCATAAGTGCAAATGCATAGGAATGACATTGACACTGATAACAGTGACATAATAAGGTCCAACATTATCAGCCAGAGCACAGTATGTAAACAGGACAATACGACACTGGTAAGGAATACAGTGTATAGGGTAAAGAAACAGAAGTAACCAGAAAGATGTGTATTGTTGTGTGTGCTGCAGCAATCCAGTTCACAGTTAAAGCAATTTGTTGAAGAATAGTGCATAATGAATACAAATTAAGTGAACGGGGAGGGGAGAGGGGATCAGTGTTTTTATTCAGCAGTCTGACTGCCTGGGGATAGAGGCTGTTGGCCATTCTGGTGGTCCTGGCCTGAAGGGACCTGTACACCCTACCAGAGGGCAACAGGTGGAACAAACTGTGTGCTGGGTGAAACCGGTCTTTTATGAAGTTGCGCGTAGAAACTTCCAGGAGAACAGTTCTGATGCCAGCAGTTTTCACCCCCTCTGAATCATCTGCTGTTCAGCTACAGTACAGTGCAGCTGGAGAACCACACAAGCAGTCCATAAGTCAGCACACTATGAACTGCACAATTGTAGAAGTTTATCATGAACTTATGGGGCAGTTTGGCTCTTTTCAGCTTCCTCAGGAAAAAGAGATGCTGCTGGGCCTTCCCTACAGCTAAGGTGATGTTACTGCCCCAGGACAGATCCTCCGACACAGTGAGACCCAGGAATTTAAAACTGGTTATCCTCTCTACTGCCTCTCTGTTACTGTAGAGAATGTCCAGGATGGTTTAACTGACTTAAGTCCACTATAATTTATTTTGTCTTTCTGATGTTGAGAACCAGGTTATGCTTTTTACACCACCCTGCCAGTAGTTCAGTCTCCTCCCTGTATGCCATCTCATTATTGTTTGTTAAGAGGCCGAGCACATTTGTGTCGTCTGTAATTTTAACGATGTGATTTGCAGGGAAGGAGGTAGAACAATCATGTGTGTAAAGTGTGTAGAATAGTGGACTGTGCGCACAATCCTGAGGGCCACCGGTGTTGTTGTATAATGTGCTTGCCTGTTTTCACACACTGAGAGCGGTTTGTTAAAAAGTATCCAGTTACATAACGAGTTGTTCAATCCAAGGTTGTGCAATTTCTGCAGGAGTGTGTTCAGCCTGATTGTAATTAAAAGCCTAACTAAAGTCAATGAAGAGCAGCCTTGCATTGGTGTTTTTGTGCTCCAGGTGTTCCAGAAGTAAGTGAAGCACAGTAAGAAAATAGTATTCTCAGCTGATCTGTTCTCCCAGTATGTCCTAATTACTATAACAAGTATATAGTATATACATGCGGAACAGGACTGTAATATAAAATGCCATTCATACAATGATGCATGTAAAAAAAAAACAAAAAAAAAAAAAAACACTAAGTGCATTTAATATAAATGTAAACTGTAACACTTTAAGGAGCATTCACATTGGCTGTCTATTAGTACTTATTAATTACTTATAGTACTTCATATTAGTACTTATAGCACATATTAATGCCTTGATTTACATGACCACATTCTAGATCCCTTAATTCTACCCCATAACTAAACGTGACAACTGCCTTACTAACTTTTAATAAACTGCTAATTAGGAGTTTGAGGGAATACTAAAAAGTTAATAGTGAATGTGTGTTCCCTTATCTAAAGTGTTACCATTTAAACTATAATACATTTTCATTTAATTGCAAATAACTGTGTTCAAAAATATTAAATTAGATTTGCATTCAAATTTATTTGTATTATTTGCATAATAAGTGCTCTTTTTGTAAGGCATGCATACTCCTTTTTCACAAGGGATAGCTATTTGCAATGCAAGAGAGCCAATAACATATATTTTATTTATTCATTTCATACACCTGCCAAAATAATCTCTATCTAGCTCAGATCTATGTATTTATAAAAACATGGACTAATATAACCAGCCAAGTCTACAACAAATAGTCACATCTAGAGACTGATATTAATGTGAACTAAAAGAAACATTGTTAGGCAAAAGTTAACTGTTTAAGTTTCCACAGTACAGACGACCATTTGTTTCATAAACTGTTCACACTTACAGACTGTAATGTGAAAGTATGTACTGAGCAAAAGCAAAACTGCTTTCAATCAAATGACCTATGACAGGACACTGCTGCCACCTGTAGATGTGAGGGCTTTGTGTAAAGTAGTGTGACTAAGAGCTGCTTTCACTTTGACTTAATAGCTAACACACCTCTTCATAGTACACCTAACTATAGCTTATGATACAATATTATAGATATGGACAATCAGAAGAAACACTGGAAATTTTTATTTATTTTATTATTTGAGAAAAGCTCATATACATAAAAAAAAATGTACAGACTCTGTTACACACTTCCTCCAAGGAGTCAAAGAGTAACACAGAGCACCGTTTTGGCATAGGTCAAACGTAACAAGGCAATAAGAATTTTTTGTTGAACATGGACTACTTGATGACAGATTAGATGCAATGACTGTACACTGTGGCTGTTGAATTTATTTTTGTGCATGTTTTATAATTTATTATTATTATTTTTTTTAAGATGTAAGAGAAAGCAGATGAGGAGTGTGCAGTTATATAAATTATATAAATTTATTTTATTTATTGATCGTATTGTTTTTTGTTCTTTTGTACTAAATATCCTTTCAGCGATCTGTAAGTCAAGGTTTATACTATTTCCTTAACATCTACAAACATTTCAGATTTTTATTTTATTTAATGATGGATGTGACATGGAATAATTCAAACCTTCTGTCTTAACCAGCAAGCCTGCGGCACCACAGTTCATAAAGTGCTGACAAAAATATAACACAAAAAAGAGAAAGACAAACATTGTCAGGGAGACATTTCACAGGTTTACATGAATATAAAAAAAAAACCCTGACTGGGAGAACTTTGTTGGCATATTTTGGCCTATGATTTGCAGGATCTGAGAGTAGCAGTGCACTCTTAAGGGTCTGATCTTAGTCAAGACAAGACTGAGAGACCAACACTTAACACCTTCTAAGACATTCTTTGAACAAATCACAGCTCAAAGATCTGTGGCACTCTTCTCGGTCTAAACTGTCCTGATCTTAATCTGTTCTTTGTGGCTTATATCATTGTATGAATACAGTTATGCAGAGGATGGGCACTGACCACAGAACAGCACATTTACTCTGAGATGCTCATCTCACATAGGCCCAGATCTTATCCTTAAGTGAGGCAAATCCTTAGCCTAAGATGAGAGAGGATTTACCCCCTGGTGGGTTTCTATGACCAGAAGGAACCTCGGCTGTAGGCTGCTCTCTTGCAGAGAGGCAAGCTGGAGCTGGTGTGTCATCCTGCTCCTGAACAGGTTCAGGTTCTTCTGTGCTATCTGTGAACATAAAAATGAAAAGAAATATCAATTAATTATCAGATCATTTAATAACATTTCATTTAAAATATATGAAAATATTTTTTTTCTACTACTGTTTGTCTATGATCCATTTGTCTCAAGTTTGAAAATATCAAACTGATATCCTCCGACTGGATGGAATCATAGTCTAACGGAATTTTTTTTATTATTATTATAATTCTGTGACCATCATACACTACATGATTTTCTATAAGATCAAATCTGCAGACAGGCTCTTACCCAAAATCTAAATAGGGGAAAATCAGGGGAAAGGTTGTGTAGTATATTCCAGCCTAAAAAAGTATTGGAAACATCTAGCACATGTAAAGTCACCTTTATTTATATAGCGCTTTAAACAAAACAGATTGTGTCAAAGTAACTGAACAACATTAATTAGGAAAACAGTGTGTCAATAATGCAAAATGACAGTTAAAGGCAGTTCATCACTGTATTCAGTGATGTCATCATCCAGCTCAGTTCAGTATAAATACTATCTGTGCAATCAATGTCCCAAACTGTATGTACTCATTATATTCATGTTGAATACATATGTGTACACATCTTTATTATTATTTTCAATAATAGGCCTACATTTTATATATTTTTTAGAATATAATGTGTTTTTGCATATATCATTAAATATTTATTTATAAATAATATTATTATATTCATATTATTATTCTTGGGGAGTGACATAAAAAAAAAAACTGAACTAACCGTGCTTTGTCATAAAAAGATCAAATTAATGGATATTTTAAGAGAAGAGGGTCTGCATGCATGCATGTTATCTTACCCACATGATTTTTTTTCTTCATGCCCTCAAAAAATTATATGAAATGAAATATAAACATACTCTAGATGTGCATTCAAATAATTTTTTAATAAATGAACAGATCCAATCAAAAAGTGTCTTGTCTTTGATGCAAATATATAGAGTCAGAACACTCACCAACAGTGATCGAGTTTTCCTCAACATTCTGTGCAAAAATAAAGCACATTCTCAGGAATATTTTTTACAAAAAGTCTATCCAAGGTCAAGTTTGTTTTCACTCAGTAATGAAAATGTCTCCATACCACAGCTACATTATTTTCGTCTGTGGTGTTACTTTGATTGGCGGGTTGAGCAGTACATCTTCTGAGAGGGGCAGATGGCTCTCCACACAACACACCTGTAGGCTTCCCACCTTAAAAACAAATAAATGTTCCTGTGTATTGAGGTTATAGACAATAGTGAATACCTACAGCCCAAATGTTCAGACTATAAGTTGTATTTTAGCATAAAATACACTATTACACTTTGGTAAAAATTACAGGACAGCTATACTTAGTTTCAAATAACAAACATTATTGTCAGGAAGTGTTTTTAGAAAAGCTTATGAAAAGACCTTCATTTCTTATCTCACATTGCAGCCTGTAAATCCATGTAACAAAATTTACATAACAGCACCTGGTGGATTGTTCCTTCGATGGGCATGAGGGTCCTCAGGTTCGGCAAATATACTAGATGCCATTTTGTTTTTCTTTATAGGTTTCTCTACATCTGTCCCAAAACAGATGTTTGAATCTCCACCTGGTGGACGCAGCACTCTGTGGTGGTAAACAAAGACACCTTAAGATACAACAAAATATGTAGTAAAACTTTAAAACAATTTTTAGATATACACCTTGTTTAGTTTTATTTTAAAAGTTCATTGCTTTGGGGGATGGTTCTCTGTTCATTTCCTGTAATCTTTTATGTTTGGCTTCTAAGGACTAAATAAATACACATTTTTAGTGTAGTGTAATTTAAGCCAGTACTCCAATACTTGAATATAAAGCACACATTCCCTAACATATGGCTACGTTCACACTGCAGGCTGAAACGACCCAATTCCGATTTTTTTGCCCCTATGCGACCTGTATCTGATCTTTTCATGACAGTCTGAACGACACAGATCCGATCTTTTCAAATGCGACCCAGGCCACTTGGATACGTGGTCCTGAATCCGATACGTATCCGATCTTTTGAAATGCGACCTCCGTCTGAACGGCCAGGCCACATGTATCCGACCCGTACGTCATTGATACGCTACAAACGTCATAATTCTGCATTGAAGTAGGCGGGAACGAGAAGATAAACTGATGAATTCTGTATTAGTGAAGCCACTCACATCAGTATCCCACCACTCCTGGCTGCGACTCCGCACCCACACGTTTCTCTGTACCGACGTTGCTAACACTGCTCCACAAAACACCATGGCCAAAAACCTCTCTCCTCGTTCTTTTTTAATTTTCTTCTTAAAATGAGAAGATTGTAATTGTGCTGGCTCCGTTGGGAAAATAACTTTAATATTGCAAAAAGAGCTCCGCTGTTGACTACACTGTTGTTGACATCCATGTTTAACGTTAGCTACTTCCGCAAACGAGTGACGTCGTTGAGCGTTGAGTACTCTTCTGCGCATGCGGGTCACTTCTGGGTCATTTCACGTTCACAAAGGAGATCACAAAAGGTCGCATTTAATTGGAAATGTGAACGGCCTTGCAAAAAAAAAAATCGATTTTTTTTCAAAAAATCGGAATTGAGCATTAAGCCTTGCAGTGTGAACGTAGCCATAGAGATATATCACATTGTTTTTTGGGCAATATCAATCAAAAAGAATGACACGGCTTTTTCTTAAATAAATTTGAGTTTCCATCTCTTGTGAGCACCATATTACTTTACCTTAATTAATGACCATATAATTCTTAAAGGCCCTTATGAATGTTGAGTAAAATTGCTTAGTGCATCTTAAAAAAAAAAAAAAAATAGCTTTAGTAGAGAGAAAATGAGATTAGTTTGGGTAAGGGGGTTAAGCAATAGATACAAACAGGCCTATATGTAATGTAAATATATACTAAATCCTAATGTACATGTATTGTTTGTTTTAATTAGCTTAATCATATTCTGTAAATCAAAATAATTATCATACTTCGTGCCAATAAAGCTTCAATGAACTGAGCTGAAACAGCATGCTATAGATCTCGCTCCACCAGTCTATTGAAGAAACGACGGCGAATTCACTAATATGCACGTCATTAGTGCATTAAGTTAATGAAAAGATATGACGGATACAACAGGGAGCTTAATGAAAACCTCTACTACACCAACTGAACCGCACCCAAATTTAAATAGTCATGCTCTCAAGCATCCTCCCGTACTCTGAAAGCCTGGAGAGGGACCGGTTTCAAAAAACGACTTATGTAATGCATTAAAGAAGCTGTATTAATTCCTCATCAATCATTTCAATAATTATGTCCTTTTGGAAACGCTGCAGTCAAAGGCCGAGTCACAAAGCCTAGCGAGATTAGACATCATTATAATAAAAGCGACCGTGCTTCAAATGCAGCACGCGATTTATCCCCCAAAAGACGTCTAGATCAGCAGCTTTTCAGACAGACAAGATTTTCAGACACTGCCGGAGGATGCACATACTGGTAAAATAAAACGGGGATTTAAAAAAAATCCAATAAACTTTACATGTAATCTCATGTCATTTCATCTCCAAAACGCATTTGTTCATGATAGTGCCCATTATTTCTCATTAGCATCTCCACCCGATTTTACACTAGTAGCTATCGTTCAGCTGGAGAGTAATTTTGTCGGTGATATTACATCTCAAATAACGTCTTTGGACATTACAACGATTAACTAATTTGTTGTTTACTGCAACCTAAAGCGACTGAGCATTGTTAGATTCCTTCAGACATCTATCAGCACCTGGAGCTGCTCCTCCCGGTCGGGTCCATGCATTGAAAAATGGTGGTGGTCGTCATCTTGAACACCCAAGTTTTCTGTTCACGGCTTTTCCTAAACTATATTCTACGGACTACTTTCATCAAGCCACAAAGAGCCTCTCCTGCTCAGGTCATCAGTCTCTTGGTGCTGAATCCTGGTCGTACACGCCCATTAGACGCGATTAGTGCTGCACTTTCGCAGATTCGCCACTAGAGCGGCGCCAGACAGCAAAGTGTTTTTGGGAAAATACACCTGCGGTCGTAATTTAGTGTAGAATAAAGCCTGTCCACAACTTACACATCTATACAAAATAAGCAAACATTAGTGAATGTTCATGAACACGACGATCAAGGTAAATTGCATTTATTCTATATAACGAATCAAAATTACTGCTTGAGAAAACATGCAAATATTTTTCAAGCAATTACTTTTGGGACTAAATGTAAACATTTTATTTATCTATTGCAATACTGAATCACTATTTAACTAGTGATTATTATTATATAACGAGTTATAAAAACAATGACCCAAAAGCAACAAAAGATCTGCCTCAAGTGGTTTTATAAAACGGTTTTATTCCAACAAAAACTTAAACATTTAAATTCACAACACAAGATACCGAATAAAACTAGTTCAGTATCTGAGTACAAAAGAGAAATACATAAACATATGTTAAACATATAAAAAGCCCAATGGCTTCAGAGCAAACAAAACAGTACTTCAATACTGACACTGAAATTCTATCTACCAACCCTCCCAAAAAAAGATCTGATCACTGACTGATCAGAAGCATTTTAGACTTAACACCCTTAGGTCCACATCTGATTAAATAAATATAGGTTTACAACATCTCAGGGCATTTCACACAAGTTTTTGATGAAGTGAAGAGAGGTCAACCAAAATTTATAAAAAAAAAATAAAAATAAATAAATAAATAAATAAAACCCGGCAAACAGGGAGGATTGTGGAGATGGAAGGTTGTTAAGTTGTTATTTACATCAGGCCCGCTGTCTGTTCCTGAAATACTTCAATTGAATCCTGATCCTCCATTTCCAACTAGAAATAATAAATAAATAACAATTAATCGGACTTTATAGCATACTAAAAGCACTGTGACATGCAGATTGGTCATATCAGTGAACTGTACCTGAGCTGGTGTGTCAGTCTCATTAATTGTGTCCCCATCTAACTTGAACCGAATATACCGCATTGTTAGCCCCTGTTCAAAACAGATCAAATGTGGACCTGAGAGTTAAGTGAAGTAACCCTGAACACACTGATTAGCTTGTTCTGGTGTGTTTAATTGGGGTTCAAATCTGCAGGACCGTAGGTTGGATACTGTGCTGCTTTTATTTATCAAGACGAAAAATCAGCCATTCCTGTGGCCAAAACAAGCCATCTGTGGATGGGACTATTAAAGTGAGGACTGATTATGATGTTGTTCTGCTCCATTTCACAGGTGACGAGTGGAGGAAATTTTTAGAATAACATGACAGTCATTAATGACACTTCAATCCAAAAAACCAACAGCTTTTTAGATAATTTTTTAATCATTTTCTCATGCTGCCACAACTGGAGCCTGCTTTAACAGGTGTGGATTATTATTATTTTGGGGAAGGTAAACGCTGCAGGTGCATAAAGTACTTACCTGTCTCTCACAATATACTTTCATCAGTTTTTTGAGGGGAGTGTGCCTCTTGATTTTGAATTGAATCACTGAGCCATCCTGGTCTGTTACTTTCAGATTTATGTGGGCATTATCGGTTTTCACACCCTCCTGAAACAGATGTGAAATAAAGCCACCAAAAATAATTATTGTCCAATGAAAAAAATAAAAATTATATTATATTATATATATATATATATATATATATATATATATATATATATATATATATATATATATATATATATATATATATATATATATAGAGAGAGAGAGAGAGAGAGAGAGAGAGAGAGAGAGAGAGAGAGAGAGAGCAGAACAAACAAAAAGTTATTGATTGATTTAGTGCATCAAAGCATATTAGAGTTTAGGGCTGCAACAAATGATTATTTTGATAGTCGATTAGTCTAACAATTATTAGAACGATTAATCGACTAATCGTCGATTATTTAACTGATTAATCAATAGAATTTGATCGATTATTCAGCTCTAGCAATTAGTTAAAATACTGTTTTACATAACAAATAAATAAAAGAGTCTAATCACTTCAGCTTTGGGAAATAATATTATGTAATTACAATTATTATACAATTAATTTATACAAATAATTATATTTGACAAAAAAAAAAGACAGAGAAACCTTATTATTTACCATTTAATTACTATATGAAAATTAACTGAAGGACACATCATTCTGTCTAACATCTCCAGTGTTGGGGAGTAACTAGTTACATGTAACGGCGTTACGTAATTTAATTACAAAATTGTTGTAACTGTAATTAGTTACAGTTACTACGAAAAAATGAGTAATTAAATTACAGTTACTTATGAAATTTTTTACGATTACAAAGGGGATTACATTTGAATATTAACACACATCCACATACAGATTTAACTGATTTCTTTCCCAAATTACGCTGACTATTCTGAGAAATACCGCCCTAATAATTTCCGGGATGCGGAAATACAGTCTGGTTCATAGAATCCAGTCATAAAAACGAAATGCCTAACGCGGACGGAACATGCCACATTTTGGATGACTAAATCAAAAGTAAGTCAGTACACTTGAATCAAAACATGACATCGACTAGTGTCTGTGAATATAAAGCCCCAAAAATGCAATATATGACTTGCACATTCTGCGTGTCTGTGGTCAGGCGCGGACTGCACACCGGGAGAACCGGGACAATTCCCGGTGGCCTGGCAGCCGATTTTGCCCCACTATTTAATATCATTATTGTATAATTGCCTGCCGAATGTAGCCTACTAAAGCGATCATTTGCGAATCCGCCATTTGATAATTGAATCTCTAATAAGTCATGAAGTGTTAGTCATGACTCGCGCGCTCTCCGCGCCTCCGCCAAACGGTTTGGATCAGACTCAGAGAGAGATAGAGTGGACTGTGGAAGCGCACAGCTGGAGCAGAGAAGCAGAACTACTGTTCAGGGTTTCAGGTCAGTTTCATCTGTAAAGATGCTTTTATGTCTTTGTTTTTTTATTTATTTAATCAAGCAGCAGCACGTTGCTCATCAGTCATCACTCAAAATACTATATAAAGGACATCATTATTATCAGTTGTAATCTTACAGTAGTAATTTAGCTGAAAAAAAATTCAGATTTTTTTTTTATAGGTTTAGGGGGAGCTACGACAGACAACAACGCAACCCTTATGAAAATTAACATTTTAATATTTAACTATAAATCCAGAGAAAATGGTTACTATTGTTTAACTGTGATAACCAAAAATGTAAAATTATTTTGCAAATGTATTTATTTAAAAATAAATACAAATCAATTTGCAAAAAAACAAAAACAAAACAAGGTTATTTTACTTTTATATAGGCTAATAAAAGCATGGTAATTTTTTGTAAGGGAAAAACATAACTCGTGTACAGTATTAGGATTTTTCTATAAAGATATTGTAGTATTGTAGAGTATTGTATTGTAAAGTATAGTTTTGTTCAATCTTGAGTATTAAAGTCATGAGAGAGATGGATAACAGGGCAAAATAAAGAGACTGTGGAAGTGAAGGTGCAGTTCAGGAGAGAACTTTTAATTATTTTGCATGTCCCCAAATTAAATATTTAAACCTTTTTTATGTCAGGTCCATACAAAAAATAGTTTTGTCCATGAATTTGTTTGTATGAGTTTGAATTTTCCAGTCTGAATTTTTTTCCCAGTCCGCCCCTCCTGTAAATTAATGTCAAAGACATGGTTTCATTTACTACACATAGGCCTACTGAAGCTCGCAGTGTTTTCAACCTCTGCTGCCTCAATATAGGAGTACACGAGCACATAAACATAATTTCTAGAACTGCTCTGTGTCACTTCATGTGCATTTTACTTATTTTGAGAAAACTATCATCATATACAGAGACAGCAGTTTCAAAAAAACACCAATGTTTCAGGAGTTTATTACACAGAATACATCACATGCTTATTAGATAACTGTATTTAAGTTGATGTATATGCTTTTATTTATTATTCTTTAATTTTCACAAAATTAGAAAAGTAATCAAAAAGTACTCAAAAGTAATTAGTTACATTACTTTAATAAAGTAATTGAAAAAGTTACACTACTATTACATTTTAAACAGTGTAACTTGTAATCTGTAACCTATTACATTTCCAAAGTAACCTTCCCAACACTGAACATCTCCTTTCGTAAGTATATATAATATGGATAAGAAACAAAATAAAGGTAATTGATTAGATGTTTTATTTTTGGATAAACCATTTTATTCACAATATACACTAACAGTCAAACATTTTTGAAAAGTAACATTGTTTTGAAAAAGAAATATCTTCTGCTCATCAAGCCTGCATGTATTTGATACATAATTATTATCATTATCATTATTATTTCTGAAACAGCTGAATATAATTTTTTCAGGTGTCTTTGATGAATAGAAAGTTCAGAAGATCAGCATGTATCTGAAATATAAATATTTTATAACATTGTAAATGTCTTAGTCAAATTAAAGCATCCTTGCTAAATAGAAGTATTAATTTCTACAATAACCCCCCCCCAATAAAAAAAAAAAAATGATATTGACTCCAAGCTTTTGAATGGTATTGCATATAATGTTACAAAAGCTTTTTATTTCAGATAAATTCTGATCTCTGGATCTTTATATTCATCAAAGAATCCTGAAAAAAATGTCCTCAACTGTTTTGAATATTGATAATAATAATAATAAATGTTTTTTGAGCAGCAAATCAGCATATTAGAATTTCTGAAGATCATGTGACACTGAAGACTGGAGAAAATTCAGCTTTGATCACAAGAATAAATTACATTTGAAAATATATTCAAATAGAAAGCAGTTATTTTAAATCGTAAAAATATTGCACAATATTACTGCTTTTGCTGTATTTTGAATCAAATAAATTCAGGCTTGGTGAGCAGAAGAGACTTCTTAAAAAAACATTAAAAATCTTAACGTTACCATTCAAAAACTTTTGACTGGTAATCTCTCTTAAAATACCTTACTGGGTTATGATCATCAAAACAGTCCTGAGCTAGATTAAGCTTTGATCTCTGCAAACCAAACTATCACATTAATCAAATATTTAATAATAATAATGTTTAATACTGTAAAGCTGCTTGATTTAAGTATTGCATAAAATACTATAGACATGACGTGAATGCTTAACTGAGCTCGTGCAAACATCCACATCGGTAATAAGATGCATTTTTAACTGCTGCTTACACACTGCTGTGATTGTTTTTTTCGTTATTGAGAGGACAGCGCGCGTAATATATTTTCATATCCAAATGGCATTCAGTTCGGCTCAGGTGCGTTTCTCTCAGGGGGGCAGGGTTTCATATTTTTTTGAAGCATCCCTGGGCGCCGCCATTGGCTAGCGGACCCCCACCTGCTGTTAGCATTCCATTGACTCCCATTCATTTTGGCGTCACTTTGACAGCGAATAACTTTACATTGGAGGCGTTTAAAGACTCAATTTATCCATTCATTATCTCTAAAGAAACACGAAAATGTATAAAAAGCCCCATTACCTTGTATCTTATGTTGTGGCCCCGTAGAAGCAGTTTTTGTAAAAAAAATAGGCTTACGATTGCGTCATAACCTGCGACTCCCTGTCGCACAGTAGAGAAATTACCGTATGGACAGGAGGAGAAGCTCGCAGGCAATCCTTTACTGTCTATGAGGCAATCGGGGGGACGTGGAGGCATAAAGTCAAGGGAGTAGCCCATAGAGGGTCCATACAAGCAACGGGACAAAATTATTCAACAGGATCTGCAAGATTCGGTGGGTGATTCAGATTTCTCTTGGCACAGCGATTAGAAGACTTACAGGTTGCTCACGTGACATTTACGTCATCAAGCTCAGTTTGAGTCTGCGCAGTACACTCGACCCCCAGGAAGTGCGTGCTTCTAATTGACTTCACTTGTCTCCGTTGAATCCAATGGGGTCGCTGTGTCCATTTCTTTTACTGTCTATGGTTTCTCTGAACAGTGCTGAGCGCGGTGTCTCTTCTTCTCTTGAATTGCATCGAGGAAGGCTGAATTACAGTCTTGCGCTTCGGCGCCACACTGGTCAAACCGCATTATTACACTCTAAATTAGGTCAAATTAAAATCAAACGACTACTCTACAACAAAAATATTTGTCGATTATTTGATCGTATTATTGTCGATAATGTCGACTAATCGTTTCAGCCCTATTAGAGATGTGATTCAAAGAAAGGCACCCAAACAATCATAAACACGTTTAGTTCAATAAAAGCATTTTTATAAAGCGAACAAGTGGCAAAACAAGTGTGCTTTCACCCACTTAAAATAACATTGGTCCTCCAAAGTCTAAATCAGAGGTGTCCAAACATGATCCTGGCAGGATCCCGAATCCTGTTGAATTTAACTCCAACTTTCCTCAACACACCTGCCAGGAAGCTTTTAGCATGCGTCAACCTTTAGCCAAATAAACATAAGAGCAAATGCTACCGCTTCGGCAGGACGTGGGAAAGGAGACCAAGAGGGCTTTTTTTTTAATGGATGTCAACAGAGGAGAGGCTTTAACTACGCTGAATAAACTTTTTATTTTTACGTTTTTATGAGGAAACAACTTATTTAATGAATCCACTAATCTTCAACATGTTTTACAATACTTTTGGACTGAACTGTTTATAGAGTTTACACTGAAAAAACTGTTTTTTTTCACTGACTTCTTGTGACAGGTGGGATTTAACTTACAGCACTTTTCATTTATTCCTATGGTCTCCATAACCAGAGATTGAGTGTCACAAAACCCTGACTGAAATTCAATGACGTCTCTCCAATAGTAAGTAATACAGACCCTCTCTTCTTTTGCTACACAACTCTACTACACGACTTTTTTCAAATATTGAAGTCTAAAAACAAAACAAATAAAATGAAATAAAAATGGCTATGATGCAGTTAAAACACAAAGAAACTCGATGTAACTCGGAACACACCTTATCATACACTCCAAAACAAAAAGTTAATTGATGCACTAGTGATGGGAAGTTCAGATCATTTTACTGATTCTGTCCTTTGAGTCTCATTCAGCAAAATGAACAAATCTTTTTTGTTGTCATTTTGTTAATTTAATTCATTTAATAAAAATAAAAAAACACTGCATTCTTCCATCTTAGAAACATTGCCAAGCTACGAAACATGTTACCCGTTTCTGATGCAGAAAAGTTAGTTTGTGCATTCATGACCTCTAGACTGGACTATTGTAATGCACTTCTAGGTGGTTGTCCTGCTTCTTCAATAAACAAGCTACAGGTAGTCCAAAATGCAGCAGCTTGAGTCCTTACCATGTCAAGAAAATATGATCATATTACACAAATTTTACCGTCTCTGCACTGGCTACCAATAAGTTCTGTTATAAATTATCATTACTTACCTATAAGGTCCTAAATGGTTTAGCTCCTGCGTACCTAGCATTACACCACATTACAACCCATCACGCTCCCTAAGGTCACAAAACGCTGGACGTTTGGTAGTTCCTAGGAGAGCAAAGTCCACTAAAGGAGGATGAGCTTTTTCACATTTGGCTCCCAAACTCTGGAAAAGCCTTCCTGATAATGTTCGGAGTTCAGACACACTCTCTCTGTTTAAATCTAGATTAAAAATGCATCTCTTTCACCAAGCATTCGATTAATGCATCTCTTAAATTGTGACTGCAGTTGTATCTGATCAAATGCGCTTTCTTATTCTTTAGCTTGGGTTAAACTAATTAATTTTACTTTGTTGGAACAGCAGCTATGCTAATTATATTTCTTTTTGTTTCTCTGTTTTGCCATGGGATTATATCCCATTGGTAACTAGGATTTACACAAGATCCAGTCTGGATCCAGAACACCTGAGAAGAGATGATGCTGACCCTCAGAGGACCCCAGATGATGCTAACCCTGAATCAATAAACAGAACTAACAAATATTGCTACAAGTGTGACTGCATCATATAATAATTGATGTCAATAATGTTCATCGTCTGGTTGACTACGTCTTGTATTAATTTTTCTGAAAAATCCTGTCATATGCGCACAAACTTACAGCCACCACTTATAGGCTACTACTAAATATTGTAGAAACGTAATTTTCTGTAAAGTTGCTTTGTAATGATTTGTATTGTAAAAAGCGCTATAGAAATAAACTTTAAATTTAATTGAATTAAAACGTTACGTGTCACTTCCCTAACACGTCTAGTACTTACACAAACGTTGATCACACTACAAACAAATGCAAAACTATAATGCTATAATAAACAGAAAAGATGAATTCATTATTTACCTGGGTCTTTAGCCTATGATTAGCTCACCACACCTCTTATCTGACAAGTCTTCGGGTTTGAGTCGTTCCTTCATCATGTGACAGCCCCATAAAATAATGCCTTGTCCAAATACCCACACTTGCAGTCTTGGCCACTTGAGAGCACATGCGTATGACAAGAAGTGCATACGCAAGACTGTCCAGATATTAAAAACACACAAGCGCAGTGCTCTTAATGCACACTAAATCCACACCATCTCGAACACCGCTCCGGAGCGGTATTTAATGCTTAGTGTATCCCATAATGCATGTTGTTGAAATAAATCACGAGACTTCTTGCCAAGATCGAGAGAGATCACGGAAACCTTTTTCCAATGTAAATTAAATATTAATCCTAATTAGATATTACATATAATTTGATAGTTAAACAAAGTACTACACGTTTTAATGGTACAAAAGTGAGTAGCCTATATTTATAATGTGCATCATTTGGAACTGCATTTGATCACTTAATTAGAAGCACCAGAAATGTAATTGTGTCATCTGTTATAGGGATTACTGAACAGACATTTAAAAGTTTATTTTAAAAATGCAAATTATTGAAAATATAAAATGAAAACTCTTAAAAACACTTTGTGTCCGATCATGTAATGAAAAGTTGTAAGTACAGGAAATACGTCATTTAAGTAGTCAAGTGATCAAGTGCAAAGACTGAAAGTGTGGGTATTTGTACAAAGCATATACATATGCTAACTGCCGGTGTAGTGACGAATTCTGACCCCCGCCAGATTATTACTCCCATAGTATTGGTAGGTTTAGGGGTGGGGGAGGGGTTAGGATTAGGGGTGGGGTTAGGATTAGGCAATCAGGTAGCGACTTGAACAAGGGGGGTAATAATTCGGCAGGGGGTCGAAATTGGGCACAACACCGGAAAGAGAACTGATTAGTTCACCTTTCCAGTCGTTCGTTCATGACGTGACAGACCCATAAACTAAACCGTCTGAGACAGAAAGATAATTGATTTATTCATCTTTTAAGTTGTTCTTTTGTCACATGATGTGACAGCATTGGATAGAGAAATCTTACAAATGGGTGCATAGTTATTGTTATTATTATTATCATCATCATTATCAAATTTTAGCTTTATATTTCTTACGGTATATAAATGTGTGAATTTCTGTCATGATGGTTCTTTTCCATAACACTGAATGTGGCGACAAACGTAATAAAGAGTTGGTTATTATTATTAAGTCTCTTTCCGGCCCAGACAGGGTTGTCAGGTGATGAACAAACGACTTGAAAACCCCGAATACTGATAGTGAACTATTCAAATCTCTTTCCAACTCAAACTGCATTTGTTAAGCTATAGGGGCTGTCACGTGATGAACGAACGACTCCAAAAACCCAAAGACTCAAAAGAGGTGAACTAATTTCAGAACAGAACCCATAGGATATTGCGCATGCGCGACTGAACGAATCACTCCCCGAGACGACTCGTTCGTTCCGAGTCATATTAAAGATTCGTTCAAAATAAACGAACCATTTAAGAACGACCCATCACTACAATGCACCGAAAGCGTTCTGCGCGTGAGCAATCGGGCAGTGGTCCCCGTTGGCACAGTGCTTCATTCACTGTAAGTTTTGTATTATCACTTGCCGTTTGTATGATGTGCGAGTCACGTTAGTGAACTAGATAATTAGAGCGTCAGCTTTATGAAAGATAATATATTTAATAAATAAGAGACAATTAACAATAAATGAAAGGGGGAAAATATCCTTATAAATGGTAGCTTAATAATACCAAAAAAAATTATCGCGCTTATTCGAACATTTATAAAATAAAATAATAAACAAGTACTGCACGATAAATCCAATGCGATAAAATATGATCTTGGTTTTGCAACTTGTCAGTGAACAACAGCTCTGTGTAGTAAATGCTGCTCCATGTGAAAGCGCGCAGGTCATATTGATTTAACACGGATTACAAAACCAGCTTTACTGACAAGATGTGCATTAAATATGGCATGCACTTTTTCACGCACCTTTGATTTCTCGTCTGCCATGACTGCCTCTGCTCTGCCTCAAATACAGGAGACGCGCGTAATGCCACCGGAAGTGAAGACATTTAAAAGGGTACATTTCCGGAGACCTATGTTACTGACACCTATCCTCAATGTTGCCTTTATAGATAAACTAAATCAGGGAGGAATGTCACCAGATGCATTTTAGCAGCTAAGTTAAGTGTGCGTAATTAAAAAAAAAAAAAAAAAAAAAAAACACCTTACACGTTATGCCACTGTAAAATTCATATTTTGATCAAAACAATATATTTATTTGTCTTTAAAACAGTATACGTTGCATTTAATTGTAGATTTCCCTTTAAAATCTAACAAGAACAGGAATCATTGGAAAATTTATAAAGCTCTTCTTTGAAATGCTTTTAAATAATTTAGAATGTCTATTTTATTTAGATGATTTTCCCCCATCTCTCAAACACACATGCACACAGAAAATCATTCAGTAAAACACACTAATAGACACATCCAGCCTGCCGTAAAACAAAACAAAAAAAGTCTCTTTATTAAAAAATAAAGAGAAAAAGGCTTTCATTCCTTCCATAACAACACACTGCAAACACAACTTTTAACAGTCAGTTTATAATATAAATAATTGCATCTTCAGTAATCCCAAAATGCAAAGTTTGTCTTTTTAAAACATCAAAACAACTTCCTATCCAATAGTATACAAAAAGACAGAAAAAACACTCCCTCCAGATGTGTAAAAAAGGAAATAAAGTGAAACCTGTTGTAGATCATTGCATTAGCAGCACAAAAGGTCATGGGTTCAATTCCCAGGGAACACACATACTGGTAAAAGAATTTACAGTCTGAATGCACTGTAAGTCACTTTGGATAAAAGTGTCTACTAAATGCATAAATGTAAATGTTATATGATGTAAAACAAATTAAACTGGGCTTTAAACCATTGAGGCAGGCCATGTCAAACACCACAAATCTGTAAAATAGTAATGGCATAAATATGTAAAACTCAGAAAGAACATCCATAGAATTAATAAAGCACAAAAACACAACTGATGCATCACATCATGGGAAATAGATTGAAAGAAAAGATTTCCAGTGCTATCACATTAACCCTCCTCTGCATTCAGGGTGAGGTACGAGTTAAATAGTTTAATGGTGGCTATTAATTAAATTATGACTCAAACACTTATAGGCAACTTGTCTAATAATGACAATACCTAATGACCAAGACCAATACATCAAGACATTTGGGGTATTACTCAGAGATTGAGATTCATAAATTTATCACCCAGAATGTCAAAGGTAATGTCCTGGTAATAAAATCTCTTTGTGACACTCCATGCACGTACACACTGTTTTTTACTTGTCTTTATGAGTATAAAATGCTTAAACAGCTAGAAATGACCCAATCTTTCCACTGGACGGACCTCCAGTCTCCAGACTCTGTGACTTTAGACAATTTAACAATCATTTAGTTTAGTATATAAATTGTATCACGTAAGCACAGAAGCAATTGCTTGATATATAACAAGCAAAAGTTCATCTAACTCGTGCCAAATATTGCTGAGTTCTAAAAACCCTTGTCCTCATTTGATTCATTATGTTTTCTTATAGGTTAGACATTAGTGTAAGGTCTAACAAGTTGGCAGAAGAGAAAAAAATATAATTAATAATATAAATTATTAATGGAAATTCATGCTGACATTTCTGTTGCATATGAGAAACATCAAACTGCAATTTGGTTGCAGTCTGGAGCCCTGTACACAACCCTCCCTAATTTTCCGGGAGACTCCCGAATTTCAAAGACCCTCCCGAAAATCTCCCGGACCGACCTTTCTCCCGATTTCCACCCGGACAACAATATTGCTACACCATCCGTCACTGGGCGCCGTTTTAGACCTAACGCTTGCGCTCCCATGGCGTCTGTCGTTGCTATGCAACCAAACTGCGCTCTCCATGATGACGACGAAGAAGTATCAGCAAAGGATTAATTGATTTCTAGCCTCACCTCGGCTCGCATTAGCTTTACTACTAGATATATTTCTGGAGATGAGAAGGAAAAACCCGCCTGGAAAAAGTAGCGCACCACGTTGCTTCCATTATGAGCGTGCTCACCGCGGCATAACGGTAACTTGAAATAACGAACTTGAGAGCGAAAAAGATGCGATATGTGAACGGCCCCTAGAAGCAGACGTCTGAAATGAAAGGCAAGAACAGCTATTTATTTAGCTTTAGACTGTTACATGAAAATTTAAAAATGAAATGTCATAATTATAATGTTTTGAGAGTTTACTTATGTAATTGTTGCATTAGGCTATGAATTGATAAATGTTTATTGATAAGATCTAGCTATTTCATATCTCTTCATTTACAGTAGCTAACAAATTAGGGTCTAACGTCCTGAGGAGAGGCCTTAAGGAATTGAATTTGTCAAATAAATGAATTACATTTTTCTTTGCGTTTGTTTATGTGATATTATATATGGCGACACATCATTTGTGTATGTGATATATATGACGACACCCCCCCCCCCCCTCCCCCCGGGTCCTTTTTAATATCTCCCTAATTCTGAGGTCTCAAGGTTGGCAAGTATGGCCCTGTATGATAATATAATAAGTGTTAGAAATGAATAAGCCATTAAAACTGAACTTTGCTATATCAGAAAAGCAATAAAAAAAGACCAATTCTTGGTGTAGATGGAGTATTCTGACGACGACTTTTCATACCTTTTATGGACCTTGACACTGTTATTTACTTGGCAGTCTATGGGACAGTCTCAAGCCTCCAGGTTTTCATCCAAAATATCTTAAATAATTAAATTAATGAATCAAAACAACTGCAAACATGTGAAAACAAAAGCTAATCAGAACTGCAAAATAAATAGAGTGAAAATAGTTGTTTATTACAGAACAGTAACGGTGTACTGTTAGGATCCGTTTCAATAATACATGTAAATGTATGAAAATGTAAATCTAAAAATCATCAGAACATTAAAAAATACATTATGTTCCTCTCACCTTTGGCACAGCAGCCTGAAGCACTATGTTCTTCACCAACAGAGGTCCTGTATTCAGCACTGACACCATCCCCAGAACATCAGGGTGACCAGGCGGGTGGTCAGTAGCAAAATGCAAAAACACGCAAACGCCGTCCTTATCATTGGCTGTCAATTGACACTCCTTTCCTGTGAAAAGATAAAATTTAACAAAACATAATACTAAGCCTTACAGGCAAGTAATTAACCTGGAATAACTGATATAGTTATCTAATATGAGAACAAAAGGAACCTTTTACCAGCAGCATTCACATTTATTTATTGGCTTTACTTGGTTTAATGGCCTCCAGTGGCAAAGATAATGGTCAGGGAGATATCTGAGCCTGAGGATGACTAGTGGGCGATGTTGGAGAGAAGGATCTGAAGTTAGGGCTGTCCGGCGCAAAGCTCTGAGGTTTGGCACACTAGAATATATTTTAAAATCTAATTACTCCTGTGATAAGCAGAATTTTCAGTAGCTGTTACACCAGTCTTCAGTGTCACATCCTTCAGAAATCATTTACATATGCTGATAGCTATGCTCAAGAAACCTTTCTTATCATTATCATAGTTGAAAATGGTTGCTCATAAAGTGTAATGAATCTTTCTGATTCTGAAAACCACAATGCTTATCCCTTACTTCTACTTTATTTTATTTAATCCTCTCACTACCTAGACTTTTCCAAGTTCAGCATGGCAAAAATCTTTGCAGCTCTGCTGGAGGGAGTTTTCAAAGATTGAGGTAGCTTCAGAGGCAGTTGGCGCTGTTGAGATGAGAGAATTTAGGGGAACAGAGCTGCAAAGTAGCTGTGATTTTGCCAAGTAAGACATGTTACTGGATCAACATCTTTTGTTGATCCTGGATCAACATTACTGTCCCAAAATACAGACTTAATCCAATCCCTACCCCAAAACCTAACCCTACCTTCTAAATGAGTCTACTCCACCAAACTATTGTTATAAGCATGAGCCCCGTCAGACTGGTCATGGCGGAGGTGTTGCAACAATATATAGTGATATTCTCAATGTTACCCAGAAAACAGGATACAGGTTTAACTCTTTTGAAATACTTCTGCTAAATGTTACACTGTCAGACATGCAAAAGAAATCTAATGTATCTCTTGCTCTGGCTACTGTGTATAGACCACCAGGGCCGTATACAGAATTCCTAAAAGAATTTGCAGATTTCCTCTCAGACCTTCTAGTTACAGTTGATAAGGCGCTAATCATGGGAGATTTTAATATTCACGTTGATAATGCAAATGATACATTAGGACTTGCGTTTACTGACCTAATAAACTCCTTTGGAGTCAAGCAAAATGTCACCGGGCCCACTCATCGTTTTAATCATACACTAGATTTAATTATATCGCATGGAATCAATCTTACTGCTATAGATATTGTACCTCAAAGTGATGATATTACAGACCATTTCCTTGTATCGTGCATAACTGATATTAACTATATGTCTCAGCGTTACCGTCTGGGCAGAACTATTGTTCCAGCCACCAAAGACAGATTCGCAAATAACCTGCCTGATCTATCTCAACTGCTATTTGTACCCAAAAATACACATGAATTAGACGAAATTACTGACAACATGGGCACTATTTTCTCTAATACATTAGAAACTGTTGCCCCCATTAAATTGAAAAAGGTTAGAGAAAAACGTACCGTGCCATGGTATAACAGTAATACACACTCTCTCAAGAAAGTAACTCGTAGTCTTGAATGCAAATGGAGAAAAACTAACTTGGAAGTTTTTAGAATTGCATGGAAAAACAGTATGTCCAGCTATAGACAGGCTCTAAAAACTGCTAGGGCAGAGCATATCCACAAACTCCACAAACAAAAATTGACAATAACCAAAACAATCCCAGGTTTTTATTTAGCACAGTGGCTAAGTTAACAAATTACCAGACGCCACCTGATTCAAATATTCCACCAACGTTAAATAGTAATGACTTTATGAATTTCTTCACTGATAAAATAGACAACATTAGAAATACAATAGCGAATGTAGATTCTACAGCGTCTAACACTTCAGTTTCATCCATCGCACCCAAAGATAAACTGCAGTGCTTTACAAATATAGGACAGGAAGAGCTAAATAAACTTATCACTGTATCTAAACCAACAACATGTTTATTAGATCCTGTACCCACTAAATTACTAAAAGAGCTGTTACCTGTAGCCGAAGAACCGCTTCTCAATATCATTAACTCGTCGTTATCTTTAGGTCACGTCCCAAAACCATTCAAGCTGGCGGTTATTAAGCCTCTTATTAAGAAACCAAAACTAGATCCTAGTGTACTGGCAAATTATAGGCCTATTTCAAATCTTCCATTTATGTCTAAAATTTTAGAAAAAGATGTGTCTGCTCAATTGAGCACCTTCCTGCATAAAAATGATCTGTATGAAGAATTTCAGTCAGGTTTCAGGCCCCACCATAGCACAGAAACTGCACTTGTTAAAATTACAAATGACCTGCTCCTTGCGTCAGATCAAGGCTGCATCTCATTTCTAGTCTTACTTGATCTTAGTGCTGCGTTCGACACCATAGATCATGACATACTCATAGATCGATTACATAACTATACAGGTATTCAAGGGCAGGCTCTAAGATGGTTTAGATCCTACCTGTCCGATCGCTACCATTTTGTTTACTTAAATGGGGTGTCATCTCATTTATCATCAGTAAAATATGGAGTGCCACAAGGATCCGTCCTAGGTCCCCTTCTATTTTCAATATACATGTTGCCCCTTGGTAATATTATTAGAAAATACGGAATTAGCTTCCACTGTTATGCTGATGATAGTCAGCTATATATCTCAACGAGACCAGATGAAACTTCCCAATTATCTAAGCTAACAGAGTGTGTTAAAAATGTAAAAGATTGGATGACAAATAATTTTCTCCAATTAAATTCGGATAAGACAGAGATATTAATTATTGGACCAAAAAACACTACACAGAATCTTGTAGATTACAAACTGCAACTAGACGGATGTACTGTTACTTCCTCTACAGTCAGAAATCTGGGTGTTATATTAGACAGCAATTTGTCTTTTGAAAATCATATTTCCAATGTTACAAAAACTGCATTCTTCCATCTTAGAAACATTGCCAAGCTACGAAACATGTTATCTGTTTCTGATGCAGAAAAGCTAGTTCATGCATTCATGACCTCTAGACTGGACTATTGTAATGCACTGCTAGGTGGTTGTCCTGCTTCGTCAATAAACAAGCTACAGGTAGTCCAAAATGCAGCAGCTAGAGTCCTTACGAGGTCAAGAAAATATGATCATATTACCCCAATTTTACAGTCTCTGCACTGGCTACCTATTAAGTTCCGTATCAGTTACAAATTATCATTACTTACCTATAAGGCCCTAAATGGTTTAGCTCCTGCGTACCTAACTAGCCTTCTACCACGCTACAACCCATCACGCACCCTAAGGTCACAAAACGCTGGACTTTTGGTAGTTCCTAGGATAGCAAAGTCCACTAAAGGAGGAAGAGCTTTCTCACATTTGGCTTTCAAACTCTGGAATAGCCTTCCTGATAATGTTTGGGGTTCAGACACACTCTCTCTGTTTAAATCTAGATTAAAAACACATCTCTTTCGCCAAGCATACGAATAATGTATCTTTTAAATTGTGAGTGTAGTTGCATCTGATCAAATGTGCATTTTTATTCTTTAGCTTGGGTTAAACAAATTTTACTTTGTTGGATCAGCAGCTATGCTAATGATGTCTCTATTTTGTTTCTATGTTTTGCCAACTAGGATTTACACAAGCTCCAGTCTGGATCCAGAACACCTGAGAAGAGATGATGCTGACCCTCAGAGTACCCCAGATGATCCTAACCTTGAATCAACAAACAGAACTAACAATTATTGCTACATGTGTGACTGCATCATATAATAACTATTAATTAATAATATTGATAGTTCATCGTCTAGCTGACTACGTCTTGTATTATTATTATTTTTTTAATTTTTTCTAAAATCCTGTCAAACGTGCACAAACTACTAGCTACTATTGTAGAAACATAATTTTCTGTAAAGTTGCTTTGTAACGATTTGTATTGTAAAAAGCGCTATACAAATAAACTTGAATTGAAAAAATTGAATACCCATAATTAATTCCTAAAATCAGTGTGAAATGATAGCTGATATGCAAGGGTGTAGAAGCACCTAACCCTGATAATAAGCCTAAAACAGATATTTCCTGAAAAGTTATCCCAGAATTCTGATTGGTTGATTGGAATGTTGTTCCAGGTTCAACAAGGATGTTGAAGTTAAAAGTTAACCTTTAAATGTAATTATTAGTTTAAGTTTATATGAAATATTTGGGATATTTTAAGCAATTGCTTAGATAAATTTGGCAAACAAGGGCAAGTTTGTTGATGTCACACTACTTTTGCCATATTAACCAATGATACTTACAGTATAATTTTAAGAACATTTTGTTGCTTTACAGACTGCAATTAAGACGGGCACAGTTTTAGTTTTATCCAGATGTGTAACATAACATCCAAGTAAAAGATATACCAAACATGTCAGAAAACAACAACAACTCACTGAATTGGAAAAAGGATCTCCCTCTTATGTCAGTATTTTGTTGAAACAACCTTTGCTTTAATTACAGCATTACGTCTATTGAAATATGTCTCTACTAACTTTGAACATCTAGACTTTGCAATATTAACCCACTGCAGAACTGCTCAAGTTCAGTTAAATTTAATGGGGATCAATTGTGGACTGCAGTCTTCAAGTCATTCCAGAGATTTTAGTCTGGCCTTTGACTGCCATGCAAGGACATTTACCTTTTTTCTCCTCCAGCTACTGAATGCTCAGTTTTGCTGCGTGTTCTAGGTCGTTGTCATGTTGGAAGGTAAACCTTCTTCCCATTGACAACTTTCTGGCAGAGGGTAGCAGATTTTCCTCAATAATTTGATGGCATTTTGCCCCATTGTACAACCATGTACTTTATGGAATGCTTATAACTTGGCAAACAGAGAGAGAATTAGAGAGCAAGCAAAATTTATACTTATGAAATTCAAAATAGCAGACTTTATAGTATATAAACAAGACCATGTAAACGCTCTCAAATTTTGAAAAATAACATTACAGCAGCCAACATGACTGAACATATTTCACACATATTGACCCATTCAGAAACTTTAACAAATGTATGCCATTATAAACTAATATAAAATTAAGGAACTTTTACAAGGTATCCTATTGTTTTACCAACACAAGAAAAGGTCAGACAATCATCCTCTGAGGTTGCAATACGACCCCTTCTGCCTGTAAAAATATGAAGAATGTACATTGTATCAAACCTCTAAGAATAACAAAAAAAATCTTACAAGTCATCTACCATTCAAAAATACTGTTGGTGGCTCACAGGTTTGGCTCTGGTAGTCATTGCTTTTCTTATTGCATCAAATCAATATCCAGTGTGGATTTGTGATGCGGACTTCAAAAGAGAACACCAAAACTGAACATTCTGAGCTAAACTCAAACTCTGAACACAACACATGCAAATGCATGAACATGAAAGCTGTCATAATTCTCCATAGTACTATTATGTTTTTTTTTTCTTCTTCTCCCATTAAGTACTCTTTAGACCTTCTGAAAACACTGAATGCTTGAAATCCTAATCCTAACAAGGAACATCACCCTCTTCACAGTCCCCCTCAGTCAACTACTTCACTGTAGTAGTACTTGTGTGCAGTGTTAGTGAGGGTCCAGCCACTGGCCCTGAACTCCAAGATCTCCAGGAGCAAGAGTCTTGTCATGGAGCTGAGGTCTTCCTGAAGGAGAAAACCATCCCGTAGCAAATAAAACAACTGATTCATGTGCTGGGAGTTTGTTTGCTCCAGCTGCTCGCCAACACGATGGAGTTGTACGACCAGGCAGTCCACCTGTTAGAAACACAAAGCAAATCCATGCATTTAGCAGTCATGCATCCAGAATAAGCTGAAATTTGTTAAAATCATCTTTTGCTGCTTCCTAAATCATGTACTGACAAAGTAGGTGCTACATTCAACAATTTTCATAGGGATATCAATGAGTAATTGTTTAGTCATCTTTAATAATGTAATCGGTTAGGATTATCTTTTGCTGATTCATCAATTTCAGCACAAAATTTTGATTAGATGGTAATACGAACTTTATTTTGTAATTATTAATGGTCATGTTACTCCGCCCCTTCATTCATAATAAGCACTTTATCTATCTTTGCTGTTTGTGAGGAATCAGGAGAAAGCACACTGTATTTTGTTAAAAGCTGGAATACACTACACTACTTTTGCAGTCTGGAGGAGTCAAAGCTAGCTGCATGAAGTTACATTCAGTCTCCAGATTTTCAACAGATTTAGCAGAAAATGCAGAGTGAAATGCAGAGCACAATTGGGACACCATACTTGGCTACATGTCATGTCACTTTCACACTATGTAGTGTATGATGAGCAAAAACTTTAGCATCAGATTCTATCCAATCAGAAGACAAAAAAATGATGTTTTAAGCCAATTTCTGAACACAACTCATATGCCTACCAGCAACATTTGTTCATAACCACTTGAAAGTCTGGTATTGTATGGTCCTTGGTTGTTTAGTGATCGATGCCCAGTTTTTTTCCATTGTCAAGTGGCCTATGGTGTCATTCAGGCAATATGGTGTCTTTCTCACGGTTTCATGGGATCGCAAAGAGTCTCTTGGAAACGCACTTCAGAATATCGGCAGAAATCATAAGTAAAAAATCATAAGGGTATTTTTCAACTACAGTTTTATGAATACTGTAAACTTGGATTACTCCTAATTTCACATGTAAAATATTCCACTAAATTATTTTACAAATATAAAGCTAACATTAGTTTGTCCTCTGACATTCTTAAAACCTGTAGCATAAAATCTATCAAGCATTTGACAACATTAATTTGAAACGGAGTTAAGGTTCCAAAGCAGCAGACATTCAAAAATTTACTTTCAAATATTTGTGTTGAAATACATCTTACCTCTTCCTCATTCATCAAGGCATCTGGCTGAGCCAACCTAAAGAGGCAGTCATATATTGGATCCACAAGGGCCACAAGAGGTGTGTCGTTCACCTTAAAATAAAACATCATATAAGAGAGTCTAAAACCTTTAAAAAAAAAAAGAAAATTGAAAAACCTTGCGAATGAGATATTTTACCTTTATGTAATCAAATATGCTGCAGATAAATGTGACCAAACACACCCACTCCTGCACTGAGCGGTTTCGGGTCTGCTCCCTGCCAGTGAACTCTTGCTGTAGACGCGTCAACAAATTTCGCCTGAATGCACTGGTAGCAGCTTTCTGAGCTTCTGCCTATTTAGTGATTAAAAGATGTTTCACCATGTAATAAAAAGGGGTTTCAATGGAGGTTGATTTCATACTGTGTGTTTTTGAAGACAGCAACAAAAAAAAACATATGTGGGTTCATGAAAACATCTTTATGTTTTGACTATAGTCACAAGTTAATGAAGAAAGACTTACCTGAGCTACAGCATAACACATTCGGCCAGCATCTTTACAGAATGAGAGGTCTTTCAATGACTGCTCTACAATAGCGTTAGACAGCTTCTCCAAATCAACCGTCTTGGGATCTGTGAGGAAGTGGTGTAAAATAAATGCATTGTTCTTCGTAAGTTCTTAGCCTGCAGACCTAAGATAATAGAGGGGTTTTTTTTTTGTTATCTTGCCAATGCAATTTAAGGAACTATCAGAAGAAGTCAGGTAAAGTTTACATACCAGTAATCGCTTTTTGAACCATAGTCTGAGTTACTACATCAAGAGCCGTCCATGCTGAATCCATGCTGCTTGAGGTTAGAAATAATATAAGCTAACGTAATCAGAACAGGGCAACGATCACAGACATGAATTACTTTAACAAATAAATATGAAATCATTTGCATTGCATGACAACAAATCAACGTGACGAGGTTCGCTCGCGTGCATATCGGTCATTTTCCTTAAAACAATTAGATAAATGTTTCTGCAGTTTTCAACTTAGCACAAATTCTAGCTTCGTTGAAAAATACATGTATCAAAACATTTATGTCCAATATCACACTCTTACTTCAAACGATGCACGAGGAATCCTCGCGCTTGTTTGTTTGCGTCGTTTCCTTGTGTCGTGGGACTCGCCGGTGCGCATGCGCTTTTAGCCATGTCTCAGAATTAATTTGGTGGATCAACCTATTATTTAAACACTAACATGCACACATCACCAACTCCATCTTATCATTATGCTATTCAAATTAATTAATGGGTATGCAAGTATTATTAAACATTTATCAATTAAAACAATTTCCGTAAACTATATATATAAATATCACAATAGTGTGCAATTAAAAAAAAAACTTTATTTTGCAAGATGTCACTAGGGGGCGACAAAAAAACAAGTATAAACATGTAGAGGCTATTGGTGGCTCCAACAGAGACGAAAGAAAAGAGTGTCGGAATTGTCATGATAACGTTATAATGGAATTGAAAATGCATGCATTTTATGCTACTGTGTGCTTATGATTTACATGTTACAAAAACTTTTTTATGTTCACAGTCATACAGTGAAAGATTTGACTGAGAAGAAAGTTCTGTACTGCAGAGGTGTCCAGTCCTGCTCCTGGATGGCCACTGTCCTGCATAGTTCAGCTCCAACCCCAATTAAACAGACCTGAAGTGTACAAGCAATTTGAGGAAAAATTGCATTGACTGGTAGAAAGAAACTTAAAGGCTACAAGCCTTTGATGTATATTAGCTTTACACTTTAAAGATAAACATAATAATTAAGCATGAAAAAATGTCTTACAGATGCATACACTTAGTAAATCAGGGCAACATGAAACAAAAGTAACAACCTCAAATTACATCATAAACAGTGTACAACCCTCAGCTTCAAATAGAGGCACCCAATGTCCCCTGTAAAGTGTGATAAGGAACTTTCATGACATTACAACAAAATATATACTAATAAGTAATCCATCTGAGCAAGTTCAGCCCTTTGTCAGCACAGTTATATGGCATCATTCAAGATGGCACAAAGTCCATATCACTGAATTTTGTTAACTACTAAGCAGATATATCAAACATTTGAGATTCAAACTTTATTTTTTCACACAAAAAAAAGATAAAGATAAAGATCTGTACAAGTACATTGGGAGGTTTTACTGGAAGTATCTTTATTCTGTGTAATTTATTCAGGAATCATGTAGAGTAACCAACATTCTAAAAATCCCAAATGGAATTATATACCTAGTGCCATTTTAAAGGGCTTCATTAAATGCTCCAAATTTGTTACATTGTATCACTGTTCTGCTACAGAGGCTTTGGCACCATTACATTATTTTCAAGCTATTTAGATTTAAAGGGACAGTTTACCCATAAAAAGCAACTCTGGCATCACCTTCATGATGTTCCAAACCTGTATGACTTTCTTTCTTCCATGCACATTTTGACTTACTTCTACAGTAAGTCAAACAAATCTGGAACAAATGAGGATGAGTAAATAATGACAGAATTAATATTTTTGTGTAAACTACAACTTTAATACAAAGCTATGACTATGTGTAAGTTTACTTGACTAAAGTATGAAATTAAATTATATGGCATAATGAAATTATGATTGATAATCCCACACCAAATAACACACTAACACTATTTCTGTAAAGATGAAAAATACAAAAATCAAGCATGAAAAATGCTTGATGCATTTTAACAATACAAATCAAGCATAACATGGTGTTTTAAAATGAAACCTGGTGCAAAACTGTACTAGTATTGTGACTGTGATATTGTGGCTTTCCTTAACATAAAATATTTTTTTTGTTTGTTTATATAGCTGATGTCTTATAACATGAAATAAAGTTGCATAAGAAGCAAAGTTGATGTGATACACAGTACATGAATATCAGTCTGGAGCGTTTTTCCTCACACAGCCAGTAGTGCTTCTTAAACTGTCAACCACTCCAAACAGCACAGTCTTTATTTTTCCGCAAATCGACAACCATATCACCAACTGAGCCTTTTTTCTCCATCAATCTGCGGTTTCTGTTTCCATGGCAACGCAGCTGGAAGTCCACAGGTGCTTTAAGCAAGCAAACATTTTCTATGAAAGTTACATGTTTTGATTGACAGGTGTGACATAATTGCGAGGGAACATTCCGGTCTGTCCATGACAAGCCCCTTTCCACCAATTAGGATCCGAGTTGTCCAGGACATGGATAAAATCTCCACGCCTGAAACCCAGCTCTCCATCCTCTTGAGGGTCGAAGTCAAACAAAGCTTGAACATATGTGGAATGCTGAGGAACAAAAGTAGAAATGTTGAGAATTATGACAATATTGCCTTGAATGTGGTCGAATTCCTGGCTGTAACTGCAATCAATCATGACTGTGCTTAGACTAGTTTGTTGGAGTAATAATCTATCTATCTATCTATCTATCTATCTATCTATCTATCTATCTATCTATCTATCTATCTATCTATCTATCTATCTTTCTATCTATCTATCTATCTATCTATCTATCTATCTATCTATCTATCTATCTATCTATTTATACCCAATAAAATATAACGTTATCTATCTATTCTATTTATACCCAATAAAATATAACATTATGTAACTTTGGCCTTGGCCAAAGCTATTTCCTCTGGAACAAATAATAGAATGAGACCAAAGACTGGCAGTTAGATTTACCCACAACAAATAATATCTCATGTTTAACTACTATTGAGACTTCTGAGCCATCAGTAAATTCCAGAAGAGCTAGCCAAGATAAGGCTGCCCTCGGAGGGTTTTTGAGCACTGAACAGCCACTGATGCCCTAGAGCTGACATCCCCCAAAAACATCGAAGCTAATTTTCAAATAGATCTTATCTTTATTTAAAAAATAATAATAATAACAATTCTACATAGGGACAAATTTAAGCTCTTATTAATTAGAGGATAAAAAGTTGGTGCAAATATTGGTTTGAAGTATTTATGTTTTAAGTATTTAAAAACTATTTATGATAATTCTGATACAGAAAAAATCTTTTAAATCACTGCTTTAGTCCTACCTGTGGTACCTGTTCAATGTCCCTGAGAAAAATGGGCTGATTCCTGGACACAGAAGTGGACCGATGATAATCCACTAAAGAGTTTAATGAGTTAAATTTGACCACCCACAAGAAGTATTTTCCTGCTCCATCCCGTAAGACTTTGAAGTGCTGGACATCATTCCCAAATCTAAGGGAAAGGGAAAGCAAACAGTGTATAGAGAATTACATCATATCCACTTGGATATTGCAATTACAGTGAAGAGCACTGCTAAGTTCATCATGAGCTCTGATGTCTGCTGCTATCAGTGGAGAACTGTTTGAATGATTCAGACAGTGTTGCCCTAGTTCAGAAACCACACAAAAATAATTTGCAATAACACACAAATAAAGTGCTGAGAACAGCCATTTTGTGTGCTGCATTGCATCAATTATTCATTGACATGCCCCTATTTAAAAGAACAGATTCAATTACTGCATCAAAATGTCAAAAGCAGCAGCCTTTGTTTCGAAGTGTTCATTACTAGAACAGTCATATACAAATTGGCAAAACATTAGAATTGATTCAAACAGAATGACCAATACATACTTGACAGACAGCGAGAAGTCTCCAGGTGCACTCTCACTCTCTCGAATGAGAAAAGCTCCATCGTGTCTCTGTTTATTTAACATTTCTTCTGCCTTTGCACGGGGAATCTTCCCATAAAACCAGCTGCGTGTTCAGAACAAATACAAAAGCAGTAGTTAAAGAAACTTTGTAGAATGCACTGTTGACATGCCAATATAGATGAGTTTCAGATTTAGAGATTTGTAAAGCATTTATGAGACAGGGAATCTCATCTGTAATGTATCAGATATATATAATATATAATTGTGTCCAGGTCTACTGGATGGACAGTAGTTGAACTTGAGTATTAGAAATACAGAGTGTGTTTATTAGATTGGTATTAGTGTATATTGTATAATCAGTCTTGGGTGGGGGGGGGGGGTGTATATTCCGTTACAGTTACATATGACTTAATGAAAAAAGTATCCAGTAATGTTATCCAAGCACCACAATATGAATGTAAAGATTTCACTGGAGGCGAGTGTAGTGATAACCCAAGTGCAGCTTTATTTAAACAAGGTGAAATCCAAACATCCAAAAAAATGAAGAAATGCTTGACTTGAACAGACTTGACTTGAGCAGTCTTGACTTGGAATGGCACGGCATGAACAGACTTGGCATAAACAAGAACTCACCAACAGAGGTAGAGGGACAATACTCGACCTGAGACAATGACAATATGAGGGCTACAGTATATATATCAAACAATAAGGGTCACCTGATAAAAACCAATCAATGAGAGACAAGACACATGACTAAGGCTGTACTCACACTAGGCATTTTGAACCATGCCCGAGTGCATTCGACCCCAAGCCTGGTTCGTTTGACTAGTGTGAGTGCTCTATGCCACGCTCAGGCACGGTTCGTTTAGCTGGCCCTGGCCCGGTTGGAAGAGGTGGGCTAGCACACGGTTCCGCAGAACGCATGCAGTGTGAGCGCTTAACCATGCTGGAGCGTGGAAAAGATGCTGGAGCGTGGAAAAGATCTATTTTATGTGCACTATTGTCAACATTACGACTGCATACATACTGTATTACTACTACTACTCTACAATTTTCAATAAATTTTATTAAATCAAGTATATTTAGGTTTATAATGGCTCTGGATCTTACCTTATTGATGAACAGGAAATGTAGTTTGTGAATAAAGCTCTCATAAAGCTGCAAATTATTTCATCAACCTGAGCTGTCTCCATAATAATTTTCTGATACATACAAGTGAAAATCAATGCATGGCATGATTATAAATGAATTATTATTAATTATTCAGCAGAATATTAGCGAAAGTGGTTTTCTCTGTTATCTCATACATGACGTAAGCGTGCTATGGGCTGGAAAGTTTAGTGCAAGTGGGAGTGCAGGCCAGTGGGGGAGTGGGGAGGGGGGATAATCGCACTTGGGCTTGGTTCAAGGCAACCATGCCTAATGTGAGTACACCATAAGACAACCAATGAGAACATGACACATTGAGCAAAGGAACCAATAGCAGGATAACAAGAGGGCAAGGGAATCACATGACTAGACAGGAACCGTAACAAGGCAAAATAGAAGACATGAAAACCATGAACAAGAAACAAAACCCCACGTTACAATGAAATTTAAGTAATCTGATTACTTTCCTTCAAGGTCACATTTGTAAATAAATTCAAGTGCAATCAATATCATCACAAATACTTATATTTATTATGTATATGATGCAAGATATAATATAACTATAATCTGTTGCACAATATAAAATACTTAAGAAAATGCATTGTAACTATGTTGGAACTAAATGCTCTGCTAATATGAAACCAGAACACAACAGAAACACAACAGCAAAATAATACAGAATACAAATTTGAATTTTTCTCAAGCAAATAGAAGGACATATGCACTGAATTATGTTAACATTAAACAATGCTAATAATATTGTACTATTCAAAATAACTGCAAAGTTTAATCCTGTGAAGTTTCACACTTAGTCTGTTGGCAACATTTGGCATATATGTGACCCTGGACCACAAAACCAGTTAAGTTGCTGGTGTATATTTTTAGCAATAGCAAAAAAAAAAAACATTGTATTAGTCAAAATTAATTTATTTTATGCCAAAGATCATTAGGATATTAAGTAAAGATCATGTTCCATGTTCCATGAAGATATTTGGAATAAATAATTAAATGAACACAACTTCAATTTTGATTAGTAATATGAATGGCTAAGAATTCATCTGGACAAATTCAAAGGTGATTTCCTCAGTATTGTGATTTTGTTGCACCCTCAGGTTCCAGAATTTCAAATAGTTGTATCTCGGCCAAATACTGTCAGATCCTAACAAACCATGTATCAATGGAAAGGTTATTTATTCAGCTCAAACTGACTGGTTTTGTGGTCTAGGGTCACATATAATGAAAGACTAAATGCGCATTCAAACTGTTCATTCAGTTAAAACCTATAGCTCTGGGCAAAACCTTCTGTTGTAACAAAGGCCTTTCTCCATGTGGTCATCAGACATTCTGCTTCGACATGGTGGTTGTACATGTTTCTGTTTTGTATTCCCATTTTCTAGAGGTCCCTTGTTGATCTGTTCCATTAGTTTTTAATTAACTCCACACTTGTTTCTGTTCTTACTGAATACATTCCTCCAGTTATTTAAGCCCAGTGTTCTCCTCAATTAGGTTGTTCTGTATTGATAATGGTGATTTGTGTTCTGTTCTCCCTGTGGCTTTATTAAAATTACTTCCCTGTACTTTACACCTTTGTTGTATGCTTATTTAGACTACAGCCACACATAACAAAATTACAGTTACCATTTTTTTGTATCCTGATTACATAATGCCATTACATTTATTCTTTTACTCCTGTCACGCTGTCTGGTCTCTGTTTCCCTGAGTCTCCACTAGTGGTCTCACTTCCCCATAGGCACCTCACCGTAGGCACTACAATTCCCACAAAGCCTTGTCCCTTCATCACAGTAATTGCACTCCTGTTAATTGCACTCAGGTGTCTTCACTTGATAGTCATTACCCTGCCTATATTAACCGGTCTTTCTCTGTTTGTCTTCATGGATTCCTTTCATTCCGTCACCCAGTTTCCTCGCCTTCCGAGTTTCCAGTTCCTATTCCTGTTCCAGTTCCTATTCCTGTTCCTGTTCCTGTTCCTATCCCTATTGTTTGTTTAATTTGATTAATTTCTGGTTTTGACCCCTGCTTGTTGGATTCTGATTTGGATTACCCATTAAATACCATACTGCGTTTGGATCTCTCGTCTCCTATGTTTCTCTGGGTTCCGATCGTAACAACTCCCCAACCTTGTGTATATTAAAAGGTACTGTTCCAAAAGAGGCATGGATTCATAAGGTCATAACTAACTGGTAATAATCAGACATTACATTGACATTATGCAACAAAAAAGAAACAACTAAAGTTTCAACAATGTAATTTTAAATACAGGTTATTGGATTATTTTCCTACAGTTACTAACATAGAGGAAATGCAGGATATCTTTGTATAAATAATGAATTAAAGGAACTGTTCACTCAACCATGAAAACTATGTTGTGCCAAACCAACTTGGAAGACTTTTGTTCAATATTTTTCTTGAAACCTAAGAGATTTCTGGCCCTAAATTGTCTATTCCACAAAACAGTGATGTTTTATTGCTTGAGGCACTGAGAAAAACCTCACTGGTTCTTGCAGAAACTCATATGTGTTTGTTCAGTGCCCTGCACATGACATGAAAAAAAAGTTAATAGTGTGTACTACATAATAAAAAAATGTCCTAACTCATTCCCTTGTTTCAAGTAAAATAGTGAACGCAATATAAGAAATTGAGGGAACAAATTATTATGTTGTGTGGATGATTTAAAAAAAAAAATCCTGCATGTTATGTGCAGGGCTATGTAGCTTGTGTGACAAGTGAGTATAAACCTCATTGGCCAGGCAAGTAAGGGTGAGCTCAATTAAATCTGTTCTTGTTCTATATATATATATATATATTTTTTTTTTTTCTCAGAAGACTTTGATTAAAATGCTCAATTCATACCGATTACAGTCTTTATTAACTTTTTAAAGATTCAGTTCTTTTTTCCAGTAGACATTCAAAAAAGGGGCCAAAAAAAACATTTAAATGTTCTTCATTTGTGTTTCAAAAATGAGAAAAATCTCTGACAGGAGGGTGAGTAATTGATAATAAGTTAAATATTTTGTTGACTAAAAAGAGCAAATACTTACGGGTGTGGCTTCATTTCTATGTAATTTTTAGGGATGAATCCTTCTTTTCCATTGAGTTCTGCCTTGTACCAGTTCTGGTCACATTCTTCATTTAAAACCTGATGGGAAAACAAAAGACACTTAAAACTTGACCAGCATGGTGTCACAGTAAACCTTCAATCAGCCCACAGAAGAGCCCTAAAGAGCCCACCATATCACTGGCTGTGGTGTTTAAAACCAAAGGCCTTGCTCTATAAATAGCACACAGGAAATTTCCTTCATTTCAGCTTTAAGCTACTCATAACTAGGGATGGGTATCGTTAAGGTTTTAACGGTATTACTACTCTTACCGATACTGCTTAACGGTCCAGTACTTTAACGGTATTCTTATCGGTACTTTGTGTTGTGTTACTTTGTGTTGTGTTAGGCAGTCGAAAACTTAGCATTTCTCTGTCTGCACATAATGCACTTTTGAAAGATGCTTTGACAGATTGCTTGTGTTTCCGCCCTTACATGCAACAATTTGCACTTATGGCAACCAGCGTTGTCTGCATCAACTCTAGTGAAGTATAACCACACTTTGGAACCGTTTGCTGTCTCCGCCATCGTCACTCTCTGTATTAAGCAGGCGTTTTCGCACTGTAAGGGGCCGTTCACATATCGCGTCTAAAAACGCGTGGCACGCCGCTTTCTAATTTTTTCCCCAAAGCCTTCAGGCACTTGCGCTCCTGAAAAGTTTAGATGTTTTTAACTCGATGCGGTGCGGACGCGCCTGGAAAAAACGAGCTCGTCGCACCACGTGCGTGTCGCATACCGCGCGCCTACATTTGAAATAACGAACTTGAGCGCGCAAAAGACGCGAAATGTGAACGGCCCCTTATGCGTGTGTGTGTGCGCAGCACTCGTTCTTGTTGTGTGTGTGTGTGTGTGACTGACAGACAGCCTCCACGGCGCGCGTGAGAGATCTCGCAGATTTCACAGACAAACGTATTAATAATATCGCAAATTAGAAATGTTTGGTAAGATAAAATGTGCACGATAACATTATTAAGCAAATCTCTTCGTCATCGTCACTCTTTATTATTAAGCAGGATTTGTCATACGGTTAAGTCTGTGTGTGCGCTGCGCTAGTTGTGGTGTGTGTGTGACTGACAGACAGCCTCCGCGGCGCGCATGAGAGATCTCGCAGATCTCACAGACAAACGTCTTAATATGATCGCACATTAGAAATGTTTGGTGAGATAAAATGTGCACGATAACATTATTAAGCAAAAATACATAGTACATTAATTTTTTCCCGTCCAGTACCGAAAGCAGAACCGATACCGTCAGATCTTACTGATACTACGGTTTTTCATAATTTAGCCCCGGGGCCTTTTTAATACCGGGTTTCGGTACCCATCCCTAATCATAACATCCTGTATACATAAGACTTCTCTGGCACTAATGAGAAATACACTGCAAACAGTCTATTTTGTGGAAATGTAAACCTGAACCAGATGGATAACACAAAAAGATTTGGGCCATTAGCATCGGTCCTGATGGCTGGGATTTGATGTTTCTTTTCTTATAACTGAAGTACAACGTTGTACCCACAATAACAGCATGTATAGTAATGACCATCACCATCAAATATGAAATGAAGAAAGGAGAACATTACTGCCCAGTGTACAATTTCAGAGGTAAAGTGCTGAAACAGATGAAGTGGACAAATATGAAAAATCATCACTTTATGTGATTATTTTAGGCTCACAGCAGATTTGCTTAAGTCACTCTTGCTTAAGTCAAGTATGTTATGACACATCCGTCTTGGGAATCCTATCCTATAGCCTGGGACGTTCTCACAATTCAGAAAGATGGCCTCCCCCCATCCCCTCTCTCTGTAAACAACCATTAATCTGCTTTAACTCCCACCGCACCATGGCGTCTCTTTTCTCTGCCTTCAAGAAAAATAGAGTGACAGTATAAATAAGCCAAGATGTCAAATTCCAAATATTAAAAAAGGGGAGAATGAAAGTAGGTTTTGGTAACTTCTGGGTGGAAGAAATGAACACAGCTAGTTATATTTACAGCTCAGTTATAAAGACTTACTTTTATTTTAGATTTTTTTTAATCTACTCCCACTATGAGAAACAAATAAAGAGAGGAAAATATAGTTTTATTTTTCACTTTTCCCTTTTGTCATCTTGGTGAATAACAAGCAATCAGTGTCTCGGGAAATCTCTATGTGGGCGCAGTGAAGAATTTGCATATGCAAAAATTGCCCCAATTTTGTGTCTTTCCAGTAAATCCCCTCACAGTGGTTGGATGAAAACTGGTACAAGACATAAAACACAGGATCAGAGCTTTGCTTAAAAAAGAAAAAATACAGCAGACAGATAGCTGAATGTGATGCCAAAACCAATACCAAATTATAAACACAGGTTTGTGGTTCAGAGATGTCAGCTGGGCCCAATCCACAACCACTAAATCCCTATTCAGAGGAAACCATACTAGCTGCAGCCTGCTTGCCAGCAGCAAAGCACTGTTGCTAGGCAGAAAGTGCACAGTAACAGCAGGAAAGTGGGAAAGAGTTTTAAACCGTAGCAAAATATAGAAATGCTTTAGAAATTGATGGTGCATTTGTGCCCAAAAGAGTACAATAAGATAACCTAATTAGGTCCAACATGACAAATAATAATAAAAAAATGAAACACAAAAATAAAATAAAAGCTATTTCTGCCATGTTAAAGGCAAACCATTGACAAGGGCCAAAAAAAAAAAAAAAAAATTAAACGTTAATTAAAATATAATAAATTAAATTAAATAAATAAAAAAAGTAGATTTTACAGATACAGCTACAGATTGCTACAGGGACGACATAATAAAACAGTAACAAAATGATGAACAAATGTAGTTTAGGCATAAGTTTGCACAACACTGAAAATACATTTACTTTTTATTAATATTCCTTTAAACCTGCTGAAATACAAGGAGCGTGAACTAAAATTCTCAGTTCTACATGCATGTCCATTTTTTTTTTTTATTGGATCCGAAAACCTGAGCTCGGACCCGAGACCCAAGCAGGGTCAGGTCCAAAACATTGACGAGATGGACCTGATAAGACCTGACATAGTAACTAGTGAATTTTTGAGAGACAAACGTAGAAAAGGAACATATATGTTTCTAACCTACGAGATCCATCACGAACCGTAATGAGTGCCTGTTCATGCAGGAAGGTCTTTTTTTTGTGTGTGTAGAATGCCTTTGTCGGAGATGAGGTACAGCATTGCAGAGCAGACAACGAGAATCCATGATTTATTAGGCTATCATGTTTATTTTTCCAATCCTCTGATCACAATTGAAAACCAAACTTAGAAATAACTTTTTTTTTATAACCATTAATCAGGCAGGCAATAATGTAAAGTAATAATAAATTAAATAAATGTTAAATCAGTGGAGAAGGGGACAAATAAGGATTGATCTTTACTGTGGGGCTGCAGGCTGCACATTTCAATACCATTTACATTTGGGTCCAGTCTGGTTAAAAAATAAATGCAGTCAGGTTGGCTCGGCCTAATTTCATGGAATGATTGCAAAAAAAAACAAATAAATAAAGTATAGGGAATATGGATTTTACATTTACATTTATTCATTTAGCTGACGCTTTTATCCAAAGCGACTTACAATTGCTATATATGTCAGAGGTCGCACGCCTCTGGAGCAACTAGGGGTTAAGTGTCTTGCTCAAGGACATATTGGTGTCTCACAGTGGATTCGAACCCGGGTCTCTCACACCAAAGGCATGTGACTTATCCACTGTGCCAACACCACCCCACTTGGATCCAATCAACTCATAATAACCACAAATTTTTTATTATATTCTTGTATGTGGACAGAGACAAACCATATGGAGCAGGGAAACGGTTTATAATTACATCAATTACATTCTCCGTCGCCACTACACGCACTATACAGTACCTTTAAAGACACGGCTCACATGCGTATTGCATGAAATCACCAACAGTTGCTGTTGTTCATGTTATCAGCTCTCAGCGAAATTGAATAACTTCCGGTCGTAATTGTCATGGCATGCCGGTTAAGTGAAAATCAGGAGGCGTTGACAACAGTCATGCAGAGAGAGAGCAGAGTCGCAAGGCCTCTGACAAAATCTGTCATCCAGCCTGCTCTTAACATTGACAAGCTCTGTCCATAGGAACCCAAGACAATTCATACACACACACTCTCGACATAAAACAAGTCTCCACTGCATTACATTTGGAATCATGTTTTTTTTTTTTACCCAAATCTTTACTTTACATCTTGACTGTCCCATTGACTGCTTAGTAACTTACATTGTCAAGGTCCTGAAAAGTACGAAAGACATCATTAGAATAGTCCATCTGCCATCAGTGGTTCAACCGTAACATTATGACTGTCAATGGCACAGTCACAAGACTCCCATTTTTCATCCAAAATATCTTAAAATATCCGAAGATAAATTAAGCTTTTACAGGTTTGGAATAACATGGGGATAAGTAATTAATGACAAAATCTTCATTTTGGGGTGGAGTATCCCTTTAAACCAAAGGAAAAGACTGAGAAGACTTGAGAAGAGGAAGAGAAAGCTGGGACTTGTGAATATGGAAGGCAGAGAGGTCCAAAAAAAAACTAGAGAGGTCACCAGAGAATATATCCAAACCACCAGAAAAGATTAATGTGCAGAACTGTTAGCAGCTTCTTTCACCAAGATGAAGTTTCGACTGTAATACATGGCAAATAAGGGCCAGATATGAGTTTTGTATTTTTGAAGCATTGCACAATAAAACTGTTTTGAACTTGAATGCATGATTGTGTGACGAAGAGGCTGAGGCGGTCGGATCCATCTGCAGTATTTTATTAACACAGGTAAGCCAGCAGAGATAGACAGTCATACAACTCAAGGAGACCAGGCAAGGCCAGAATAAATTACACTAAACAGCACACAGATAAGGGCAATCCAAGAATCGTAACTCAAACAGGCGTGGGTCAAAGGGCTGGCAGCTTAGGTTCACAAACGAGATGGAGTCCAAGTCAAAATCACAAGAACAAACACGAGAAACAAGTTAGAGGCAGAGTATGTGTAAATCAAGACTTCACAAATGAACGATCAGCAGAACAGTCCAGATAAAGGGGAGCTGAGGGTAACCAGGTGATAATCATGCAATGATAATGAGATTAATCAGGAGATAATGAGCAGAGGAGGGTAATAGGAAAAGCAGTCCTAATACGCAGGAGAGAGGGATCTGGTGAAACCAGGAGGAGGCGTTGTCGAGTGTTCCGTGACAGATTCCTGTGATCAGTGAGCACTGTAAAAGGCTGACGCGCTCCCTCCAGCCAGTGCCTCCACTCCTCAAAGGCGGTCTTCATGGCCAAGAGTTCGCGATCACCCACATCATAATTGCGTTCTGGCAGAGTTGAGCTTGCGAGAGTAGAAGGCACACGGGAACATTTTCGCAGGGTTACCATACCGCTGAGACAGCACAGCCCCCACTCCTGTGTTAGATGCATCCACTTCAATGATAAACTCCCTCCCGGGATCCGGGTGATGGAGAATAGGAGCAGAAGTGAATCTCTCCTTGAGCTGAGCAAAGGCCGCCGCACTATCCGCTGTCCACTTAAAATATTTACCCCCTCCTCGAAGCAGGGATGTGAGGGGAGATGCAATCACACTGAAGTTGCGGATGAATCTGCGGTAAAAGTTGGCGAAGCCCAAAAAGCGTTGCAGCTCATTAACAGAGGAAGGTTGTGGCCACTTCACCACGGCTTTGACCTTGCTGTCATCCATCAAAACTCCGTCCGCACTGATAATATAGCCCAGAAAGGAGATACGTGTCTGATGGAACTCGCACTTGGAGAGCTTGGCATAGAGCTGGTTATCAATCAGGCGCTTGAGGACCGCACGAACATCTTGGACATGCTCCTCAAGGGAATCAGAATAAATCAAAATGCCATCAATGTAGACAATAACTCTCTGATGTAACATGTCCCGGAAAATTTCATTTATAAAGGCATGAAAAACTGTAGGACTGTTAGACAGGCCAAAAGGCATTACCCGATATTCGTAGTGCCCGGATGTAGTAGAAAATGCAGTTTTCCACTCGTCACCACTCCGTATGCGAATCAGGTTGTATGCGTTCCTTAAGTCCAGCTTGGTAAAGTAGCGGGCAGTACGAAGCATCTCCAGGGCTGCTGGGACTAACGGGAGAGGATAGCGGTACTTCACTGTCACTTCATTAAGACCACGATAGTCGATGCACGGCCGAAGGCCCCCATCCTTCTTCTTAACGAAAAAGAATCCGGCGGAAGCCGGGGATGTAGAGGTAGTAATGAAACCTTTAGCCAGCTGTTCGTCAATGTACGCCCTCATGGCCTCCGTTTCAGGTTGTGACAGCGGGTAAACTCTTCCGCGTGGAGGTACAGCCCCAGGCACAAGCTCAATGGCACAGTCGCCAGTACGGTGAGCCGGAAGATGAGAGGCCTCGGTTTCGCTGAAAGCCAGAGCTAGATCATGGTATTCGGGGGGAATCCTCAGAAAATCCACTCCATTGAGAGAAGCGCAGTGGAGTTCAGAACCTGGGAAAGCAGCCATACAGTTGATCTGACAGAATGCGGACCACCGGGATATTTTTCCGTCTGACCAGGAAATCTGGGGGTTATGTCTCTCTAGCCATGGAACCCCCAAGATTATATGATGCCCAGGCGAGTGAATCGTGAAGAATTGGATAATTTCAGAATGCTGTGTCCCGAAGCTGAGCGTGAGGGGTTGTGTGGTGTATTGCACCTCTCCAGACCCCAGGGGGCGTCCATCCAGTGCTTCCACGGTCACACCAGACTCACATGCGAGGAGAGAAACATGATGAATTTTGGCAAATGCAAGGTCGATCAAATTTCCAGCAGCTCCCGAATCAATCAAGGCTTTTACGTATAAAGTTTGTCCGTTAAATTTCAAAGAACTATCCACAGAAAATAATTTAGAAGAGTGATTAGAACTCACCGCAGCAGAATTCTTGAGCGCTAGATTAACCGGACAGGTAGCTCTCAGATGTCCCGCCTCTCCGCAGTACATGCAGAGATGATTACGGCGTCTCCTCTCCCGCTCCGCCGTAGAGAGGCGTGTGTAACCAATCTGCATGGGCTCCGACTCCGTGCTGGGGGAAGCACACTCAAAGAAACTGGACCTGAGAGGTGGGCGTCGGGAGCGAATCAAGTTGTCGAGGCGAATGGCAAGCTCCATAATTTGATTCAAGGATTTACCGTCGTCGCCGCACGCCAGCTCTCCCTGGAGGTCCGAGTTGAGTCCCTTGCGATACAGGAGCTTCAGAGGTTCCTCCTCCCATCCAGCTTGAGCTGCAAGGGTCCGAAAAGAGAGCGTGTAATCTGCTGCGGTAGAATTACCCTGGCGTAACGTGAGCAGTAGTTCTCCTGGATCCTTTCCTCCCGCTGAATGTTCAAACACCTCTCTAAATTGGTTTAGAAACTCATCATAAGAGGGGAAAGAGAGCTGACCTCCATACCAGAGTGCAGTAGCCCATTCCAAAGCTCGGCCGGTGAGTAGGGAGCATATGAAGGAAACGCGGCTCTCATCCGTGGAGTAGGACTGTGTCTGCTGGTTAAAATACAAGCTGCACTGCAACAAAAATCCCTTACAGGCAGAAGGTGAGCCATCAAACTTCTCGGGAAGGGATAATTTAGGCTGGTTAGTAGTGTTACTCACGGCAGGTGTAACGGGAGCAGGTGCAGCGGGACTCGGAGCTTGATTCTCAGCCGTGCTCGGCGAGGATAGGGCTCGGACAGATCTCACGAGCTCCTCGGTGAGAGCTGTTAATTTGACCAGCTGTTGCTGATGGGCGGCCAGCACATTAGCTTGAGAGGATACCTCAGAGGCCAGTCGATGGAAATCTGCTGGATCCTGTTTTGGCGAAGAGGCTGAGGCGGTCGGATCCATCTGCAGTATTTTATTAACACAGGTAAGCCAGCAGAGATAGACAGTCATACAACTCAAGGAGACCAGGCAAGGCCAGAATAAATTACACTAAACAGAACACAGATAAGGGCAATCCAAGAATCGTAACTCAAACAGGCGTGGGTCAAAGGGCTGGCAGCTTAGGTTCACAAACGAGATGGAGTCCAAGTCAAAATCACAAGAACAAACACGAGAAACAAGTTAGAGGCAGAGTATGGGTAAATCAAGACTTCACAAATGAACGATCAGCAGAACAGTCCAGATAAAGGGGAGCTGAGGGTAACCAGGTGATAATCATGCAATGATAACGAGATTAATCATGAGATAATGAGCAGAGGAGGGTAATAGGAAAAGCAGTCCTAATACGCAGGAGAGAGGGATCTGGTGAAACCAGGAGTAGGCGTTGTCGAGCGTTCCGTGACAGATTGTTAGGGTTAGCAAATATTATCCGATTTTTCTACATTATCTCGGACTAGTATACTTATTATCATTACCAAAATAATTAACCTATTTATCATTACCATAACAGATGTTCATTAGATGTTAATTTAACTAATAGTTAAATAGTATTTTTAAATGCCTAAATAGATTTTAAATGCATGTGCAGAATCTACAAATTATGTTCTTTCAGGTTTACTAACAGATAGTCGACTATTAGGGGGTAGCCCTAAAAATGTGTTTTTATTTTTGAATATTTTCTTTTGATATCAAGTATAGCATTAAACTTTTTCTATGTTTTTGTTACTCAAGTTCCAAACAAAAAGTAAAAAAGAAAATAAAGTAATTAATTAATGTGTTATCCAAAACATTCTACACATTACTATGGCTATTTAATAATAAATATATTTGAAGACTTTTTACAGAATTTAGAGTCAGTAAGATTTAAAAAAAATATTTTTAAAGGTCTCTCATGCTTACCAAAACTGCATTTATTCAACCGAAAACAAAGCAAATCAATTATATTGTAAACAATTATTAAAATGTAAAATAAATCATACATTTAAATTAGAAATATTTTTGTTTAACGCTTTTTAATTGAATGCGTCCCTACGGAATAAAAATATACATTTCTTTGAAAAGAAATGTTCACACTGCACAACCAATCTGGCTAATGTAGGCCATTAAAAATTTTCTAGGAAATATGGTCCAGTGTGCCTAAAGCTCTTATAAAAGAAAAGGAAGCATAATTGCTCTTGAGACAAAAATGGAAAATCAAGCATAGTGGCATTGGGTGAGATTTTGCAGGATCTTATAATTCAAGGATAATCATAGAAGCCTACTAAACGAACCATACAGGCAAACCATATAGGGCTTATAATAACATCCTCTAAATCCAGGAGTTTTAACAACATGTCTGGCATGTACCTTTCTCAGCAGGCTGGCCTACCTAAGCTTTATATCTGTAATAAACAGATTATTGTTGTGTTCAGGGGTAATGGAGATCTGCTACTGGTAGGAATGCCTTCAGCAGCTTATTCTAGATTCAAACTCAAAATTAATTTGAGCATTATTACTATTGGACATTTGTGTAAATTTTCAAAGATGAAAACTATAAGAATCAAAGATGCTTCGCAGATGCACAAGAGATATTTTGCAGGTTAAATATCGAGGCCTGACTGAAAATGACATCAGCAACGAAAAAGAAACAAAAGTTGTGTAGTGTGAAAAGAACAGCAATGCGATGACCTTGGAAGTCATGTGGTGAGTGGGCACTATTAAGTAGGGCTGCACGATGTGTCGTTTAAGCATCGATATCGCGATGTACGAATCCACGATAGTCACACCGCATGATGTGCGATGTAGGCTGTCGTAGTTGATCCATTATTCATTAACTGTACGGGCCAGCTGCTCCCCGGCCCTTGACGAATGTGATTCGCGGATTAATTAATTGAGTGAAAGTTTATCATTTGCATGTGTTTTCAAGTCCTGTCAGTTTAACAGGGCAGAGAGAGAGCGCGGGAGAGAGAGAGAGCACGCGCGCGAGAGAGAGATAGAGAGCGCGCGAGAGAGAGAGCGCGTGCGAGAGAGAGAGAGAGAGAGAGAGAGAGAGCGAGCAAGCCCGGCCGCACACTCACCGTCTTCAAACAACACGAGCGCTGACTTGCTCTCTCTCCCTCACGCATTTTAATCAATTGACACGATGGTGTCGATGTTTAAATCATTTAAAATGAGAATGTAAGTGTGCTTATTCCCATTTTTGTTTGTAAGAAAAAATTTGATTAGATTTCATATTGCAATATATATCGCAGAAAAATAAAATATCGCAATGTCATTTTTTTCAATATCGTGCAGCCCTACTATTAAGTGTTGTGAAGTCAGGACATCAGTGATGTCAACCCAAAAGCTCAACCACTGAATCAGTGAATAGTGAGCCTGCAAAAGCAATATGTCAGGAGATCCCAATGAACCCAACATTTTCTTAAATATATAATTTAAATCTGAATACTAAAGACTTGCACTACTTGCATTTTGTTGTCTTAATAGTCTCACATATAATTATCAACAATTTTATGAACATATACACATATATTTTATGTTTGGCTGCAACTACAGTATAAGAAAAAGAATACAGTTGCAGGTATCGTTTATGCACAGACAGTAGCATTTCTAGTCATGTCACGTAGAACCGTCATTTCTAGAATCTATTTAGTGGCCAGAGGCACTTTTGCGTAAGTGTCCTAAGGGTGTATTCACACCAGGAAAGTCAGGTAGTTCACTTGCTTTGGTCTGGACCAAATACAATGTTGTTGTTGTTGTTTTTTTTTGGTCCTATCAAGTATCGTGTTATCAGGTACTAACACAATAAGAAGAAACTTATGAGCATCATATGAAGACAGTGTTGTAAGACGTTGTAATTATAAATCAATTGATATATATCACAATGTTAGTTTAAACATTTAACCTATAAATCAGTGCTTCCCATAGCTATGAAATATACTTTTGGTGGTAGCCGGGTGGAAAATCCTCCTATTAACCACGGCACAAAAATGGTCTACTACATGTGACAAATACGGTAACAAATAATGTGTAATTTTGTAACAATATTTTAGTTTATTGGAATTAATTTTAATTACATAGGCTACTATTACATTTAATTACATACTAATATTATGCATTGTAAATTATGCTAAATTACAGCATTTAAATGGTAGAGTTCTCCTTAGTCATAAGTGTCTCTCTCAGTGAATGGGACACAGATTTTACTAGTAAAATCTATATATTGAATAATATATGTCAAATAATATTCTTAGTCTTATCTTCCTGTGAGGAAGAATTCCAGCCAGAAATAGTTTACTATGAATGAAATGGAAATTAAATTAAATACAATTGTGTAACCAAAATATCAATAATGCCCAGAAATTAAAAAAAAAAAAAAAAAAAAAAACTTAATGTGTGACTTTTAATTATAAACAAGCCCCCAAAACCACAGGGGCTCTTATTTTGAAATGTCTATACTATTGCGGGCTGATCATTAAGATGAGAGAGAAAATATGCATTCTTACAAAAGTCTAAAACATATTATATAAAGGTCATACAGTCATAGACATTGTCATAGTTCATCAACTCAAGTGATTAAGCAATTGCTTAACATAAATGTGCCGCCTTACATTTTACAGTTAGCAAATATGTATTTTTATTTGCGACTGAAGCACCCGGACTGTCGAGCCCTGTCTTTGTCTGTGAAATATCCGCCGTGTCTCTACAGTGCAGTGAATGTTTGGACATCAGTGGGAGTAAACAGTTCTCGCACACATAGAACGAGTAGATAAGAAAGGGGATATTTTCCACTAGTTGAGCGATTGCGGATGGTTTCATTATTTTTGGTGTATAAAAAAAGTATAATAGGGATATAATAAAAGGATAATAATAAAAGCAAAAATGTTTCTCCATATATATTGGGCGGCTGTTAATATACCTGGGCGGCCCACCCAGGTAAAGTTTAAGTGTGGGAAGCACTGTAAATGTGCGCAATTAGGTGCATATCCAATCGTTTGGGCAGAGAGTGGAAGCTGAAGCATGCTTCAGGACATCAGTGGAAACAAATTAAATATGCCATCACTTTTGCTCATAAAGGTAAAAATAATACATCGTTCTGAACTGTAAAAGGTCTATTTTTGCACTCACAACATCAAGAAAAGTTTGTGCTTTTTTAAAATAAAGAAAACAAATAGGATGCACTTGTCTTCTTGATCTTTGAACAGGAGTGCTTCACAAAAATGCACCAAAACATATTTTCCTCTAAATATTTTCCTTACAGACATGATGAATATATCTATAGAAATCTTTAAATGACTACAAGATTAAATACCAAAAACTCTTATTATTATGTAATCCATAAAGATGCATTTCTTTCTAAAGGTGTGGCCAATGATGAGATGGCAAGTCAGGATCATCAACTTCACTGTGGCACTGACTAATACAACACTAGTTTATTAATAAATAATTAAATTATCTCCTTACTATTTTCCCCCAACGTAGTAATGGTATTTTTTGCAGCAAGCTTTAGCCTATTTATAACTCATCATTTGCATGTGTTTTTAAGCAATGTAGTTTAAAAACAAGTGATTTAAACCATTAAAACGCAAATAACAGCACTTTATGCACAAGCTTTCTGTTTCTGAGTGTGATTTTGCAATTTGGTCAGATCGAGGTCGGTTCATAATTAAACCTTAAACGAACCATACCAGAGTTCATTTAGAAGCGGACCGAGACCACCTCTTCAGCTTGATCTCGGTACGGTTGTTTGGTCAGCACCGAAGTGTGATTGCTGTATTCACACCTGCCAAAAAGGTCTGCACCAAGAGGGGAAACGTACTTCAGTTCAATTCAATCGAACCCAACAAGTCAGTATGAATGATCCTAAAGAAATACTGAAAATACATTCTTTATGGCTTTTTTTTTTTTTGGTCAAAGCACTACAGACAGATATAGTGCAAAATATATATTTTTGTTACTTGAACAGAAGTGTTCTGCCTATTATACTGTCAACAAACAGCTTAAAGGAACACTCCACTAATTTTTCAACTTCCCTAGAGTTAAACAGTTGAGTTTTACCGTTTTCGAATTCAGCCGATTAGCACTGTAGCTTCCATAAATTGCTCTGAAATTACAGAAATCCAGAGATACCATCAAATCCCATCATTGCTTTTTTGTCTGTCCCAGGATTGGATTTTGGATTTTTTTGTAGGCATTTTTGGCATTGCCACAGAGCAGGGAAAGAAAAAATACTAAGACTAACTCTCCCAAGCTTCTTCTATCTAAATGGGGACAAAGTCAACAAAGAAAAGACAATCAGGGATAAAGGTCTGGCACCCCTCTCTTTACACTGCTGCAATTTTAGTATGATAAATAGTAATTATGACATAATAAGAAAAGTTGCTAGTGTTAGCCTACTGAGATTTATCCCACTTGCCATAGACACACACACTATATATATATATATATATATATATATATATTAGGGATGGGACGGTATGAAAATTTAATATCACGATTATAGTGACTAAAATTATCACGATTATCAATATTATCACGGTTTTGTTGAAACGAGATGAAAGTGTTCAAAAATAGTTGATGCTCACACTGAAAACATTTCAGCAAGTTTTATATTTAATAATCAACAAACAACTAATAAAACAAGCAACTCTATGCACTTAATTTAAAGAAAGATTAAATTCTGTGGCATTTCCTTCCTTACAATGAAAAGTGTAGAAGCATAGAAAAGCATAGAAAAGTCACTGACTTTCGCCATTCCTTCTCGAAAAAAAAAAAAAAAAAACGTTGTGCGCTGCGCTTGCGTCAGACTGTTGCTGGCTGGACATGATTTAATAGTGAGTTATTAAAACCGCGATAATCAAACACGGTTTTAATGATAATTCATTTTTAAACGATATTACTAACCTTCAGCACATTTTATCACGGTTATCAATAAAACCGGTTATCGTCCCATCCCTGATATATATATATATATATAACCTCTGCTGGAGTTAAAATTGTCCCAGTATCTCTATCACTCTATTTGCATGCCAAATACAAAGTGAAATGGGGGTGAAAAGGGGCAGTGTGTGATCATATTTGGTAGAATGGTTGGTAGAATGCAAAAGCAGAGAGTACTTATGTACGCTGCTGATTAAAAGTTGTCTAAAACATTGAGAATGATGTGCACTATGAAGCCTTGCGTTTTCCTAGATGAAAGGTCCAGGGGGCAAGAATAGCTGATCCATGACCTAAATTAAATTACAGCAGGATGGCAAGCGCTTCTGAATCCAGTCCAAAATCTTTTGGATGAAGCTGAACCCTTCAGGGGTGGATGGTTGGGGGGAGTCTGAGTTGCTAGTGTGACTTACCTTGGTTAAGAAGCAGGATGTGTTTTTTAATGTCTCTGAAATAAGTCTATTAGGGTGCTTTCACACTTGGTTCACTTGCCTGGTCCGAACCCGAGTTCGGTTGCTCCCCCCTCCCCCTGCCCCCACTGGACTGTGTTCATATTATAATATTTGAGGCCGAACCGCGGTTCGCTTGCGTCATCAAGCCAGCAGCTGTTTACCCCGTTGCTTGGTAACGACAGCGCAGGAGAAGGCGGCAAATGCATAACATTACTCTCTGCACTTTTATGTATTACATTTTACGAATGTACTGAAAATGCTCTAAAGAACGTTGAAGGCGAACATAAATGAGATGTACAGCTCTCTGCTTGCAGCGCGTCAGCCACGCTCATCAGTAAAGTGAGTGAAACACACACACAAACACACATTTTCATCAAATAATTTGTCATTAAAAGCGGTTCACTTCCGCGATTTGATACGATTGCGTTCACCTAAGCAGCAAACCGTACCCTTATGCTCACCATGGATACATTTATTTGTTTAAAAATACAGTAAAAATAGGAATATTGTTAAATATTATTATATTTAAAAATAACCATTTTTCATTTGAATGTATAAAATTGTCATTTACTTCTATGATGGCAAAGCTGAATTTCCAGCAGCCCTTGTTTCATTGTTCAGTGTCACAAGATCCTGTCTAATATGCTGATCTGGGGCTCAAATAACATTTCTTATTATTATCTGTGTTGAAAATGGAAAATGTATTTCTTCAGGATTTTTGATGAATAAAAGGTCAAAAGAAAACTGCCACTTATGATTAATGCAGTCTTGATGAATAAAAGCATTAATTTCTTTGAAAAAATAAATAAGAAATCTTACTGACCCTCAAAATCTGAAGATTATTGTATGCAACTCTCAAGCTAGTTGCAGGTAAGGAGGTCTATATAATATAAAGAGAAAGCATTCTTATTCATTTTAATGGCAGTTGTGAACAGGTGTCAAAACCCCACCTTTGCCATCTTTTCCTCATGGTTGTCATGTTCTTTCATGCTATCATCTGAACCTAAATGTAATTTAGGCCACACTATGACATCATGGGAAAAATATAAGTCTGTTTCCCACTTTACTGGGCAAACAAAAAAAAACAAAAAAGAACTGTGCCCCGGCAACCAATGAATATAATGAAATATGTGCAAACACCCTTATGTAATTTTAGAGCATAACTTATCAAGCTGTAAAAAATATGGCAGCAATAAGAGCCAAGATAAAATATTTTATGGCCTCAAAGCTAATGAAAGTTTTTTCATACCTTCATTTAAATTTATTTAATGTTTGTTCAGTTTAAAGCAGATAAACAAGACGACATGACATCCAAATTCACAATGCTGAGTTCCTAAGATCAGTGAAAAACTGCGGGCTATAATTTCTTGTTGCAGTCCACCACTTGATTATTCATATGATTGCAAAATGTAAAATATATTGATCACCCATATATAATAGCTTTATATTTAAAGTTGCAAATATAGAACATCCAACTTTAACCACACACATACAGTACACTCATGTAAATCAGTACATAACATATAGCACATCTTACTCTGTTATTGTTTATATCGTTCCAGATTGTAAACTATATTTCCACCCAGCTCTAATCTGCTCTAATTAAGATTTTCTGTAAAGCTGCTTTGAAACAATGTGCATGTGAAAAATGATATACAGATAAAACGGGCTAGACATTGACTTGCTCATTCAGACTTTATGAAATCAATGCTGTATTTCAAAAACTGATTAGAGTTAATAGGTCTGAATACCTGTAAACCAGTCACTGGAACAGGACAAACAGATAAGCTAGAGATTTCTGTAGACATCAGTTTCCTCATAGCTTGATCATACAGAAAGACGGGAATGAAAAAATGCAGCAGTAACAAACGGCACTTACCTTTAAAATCTCTCCTCGCTTGAAACTTAATTCATCATCCGCAGTAGCTTTGAAATCGTATTTAGCTAATGCCTCCATGGCATGGACTGTGTGGACACGAGACAGATATAAAGCTCCAGAAGGAAGTGCTTCTACAGGCAGAATAACAGTCCTGACTGATCTGATTCAGTCCAATATCTGTCCTTGTCACTGCTGACTGTGGAGTGACAGATCTTCCTTGTCTGGGTGCTGTCAACCTGCAGACAGACATAAAGATCTGAACCAAATGTAGTTATCTATGGACGAAGCATCAGTAAAAAAAAAATGTTCTCCCTTTTAATTAGATGTGGAATGAAGCAGCTGTGCAATGTACGCAAATATAAAGAGAACGAAATAACTGGGTCGAGCTGACGTTTTCTTGCAACAGACTATTAGCCAATAAGAGGAACCAGATGTAATGTGGGGTGTCTTGGTGAGGCTCGAGGCTGGTGAGAGCTTGATTAATGCTGATCTGACACATTGGTTGCAATACTGAAGTCACAACAAAGGACTTTTACATGTTAGCTAATTACAAGTACAAACAAATCCTTCGTTCCTGAGTGAGATGCGTCATTACAGACATTCACGACAAGATCCCGTTAAGCTTTTATACGCTATAGGTTGAAGATTGATTCATTCATACCACTGTTTCGGATCAGTTGAATCGATTCACTAAGAAGATTCGCTTACACATCAGATGCCTTTTCAGTACTTCAGTACTTTCAGTACAGTGTTTGAGTCAATCATTCACTCAACCGATTCGTTAAAAACTCATCCTTTAATAAAATCTATGTCCATAAGTCTACTAAGAAGCTCTAGTGAGAGAGTTTTTAACTTGTTAACTGACAACAAAACAGATCATTCAACTGCATGAATTTGATTAAGAGCAATTATATAAATAAAATAGCCTTAATAAATAATAATGAGTTTACGTAAACGTGCTTACGTCATGTTAATTCTGTGTGGTCATAATTCTTCCTCGCTGCTCTCCTTGTCAACGGGATTGATACACATTACGGACAGAGTGAACGACATCCCTTCAGTCGGTTAGCAGATCCATATTTACGTAAAAATGGCCAGTTATTTCAAATCGCTTACGAACGAGATATGCCTCGTTCATCCATATCGTTCACAAATCGTATTCGAAGTCAATGATTCAGAGACGATTTTCCGAGTCTCGTTCAGTAAGGGGCGTATTCGTTCAAACAAACCAACCAATGAAAATCTCCTTCCACAGTCCACACTCGAATATTATTTGCTGACGGCAGAAAATACCAGTGAGTCACGCCCTTACTCGGACGAACAAAACACGAGTCGGTGCAAAGGAACGAACGAACGAACGAATCAATTAAAAGATTTGTTCTCTCCGCTATTTGATACAGCCAGTGATGCGATATTCTAGCACTTTGCCGTTATGATTATGCTGTCAGGACGCTCGAGTCCAGACTGACCTTCGGACAGCTCGGAGAGGGGCTGAACTAAATTTGCAGTGGGCCCCGGGCATCTGTCACGTCGACTGGAGACAGCTTCGTTGATGTTAATACGAGCATTATAGTTTGTCGCTTCGCGTCGCTCGTCTGCAGTGGGTGTAATATAATCGGTTGTATATGTAAATATTTAGGATTAAGGGAACCGATTCGTTTAGTGATAAATATGCTGTGATTGTGAAGATGAGATCCTTTGTTTTGAAACTAAACTTTTCAACAATGTGAATCATACACAAACACCTTCGCCTTTTTTTTCTTTTTTACTCTCACCCACATCTAAATATACTTCTATCTAGAAATCCGCCAATCTGACTGAAACCAGTCGAACATTAGTTATTCCAGTGTAACTCTCTTTTCGTCAGCTGATTAGATAAGAAAAAAATGACTTACCCAGCGCATCAGGGTGCAGATCTCTCCCTCTTCGATCCTCCTTACGCAGTGAAATAAAGTGAAACTAAATGAAAATTCTGTATTTTAACAACAGTAAAATCATGTTATACGATTTACTGTTGCAGTTAATTTTCCCGACTCCGGAGTGGCTCCGGGAAAAGCAAGCGGGCTGTTAATTTCCGCTTCCTTCGTGTTATGGTCTGCACAGATGGAAAGGTCCTAACAAAAACTTCGCACACTGAGTTAATTGTGAAACTACACAAAACGACAAATCGTGCACCATAGATCAGAGATTCTATTTAAACGCGCGTAACCTCTTATCTTAAGTCTTTAACCTCGCATTTAAGATTGCAGTACAGATTGGAACAAGCCAGAAGAGATTGGTTGTTCCAGTTCTCCATCAGAATAAATGCAGCATGACACAAGAGCGTATGTCTGCGGAGTGCAAGATGAACGGAGCGACATCGGGTGGTTAAAGAGAGAAAATGCTGGACCCCATAATTCAGAGAGAAGGCTGGCTGCAATATATATATATATTTACATTTACACACGGTAAATCTGTAACAATTTGTAAAGTTTGATATACTTGTATGATTGACATTTCAAAAAAATAATTAAATAAATAAAAAATTATTAGAAGATATTGCTAAACATTTTGAATAAGGTGGGTGGGTGGTTCATGTGACGATATTGTGCAATTCAGATGTCAATTTTTTGTACATTTAAGGTGAAGTAGCCTTAAATTAAGCCTTAAAGTTAAGTTAAAAATGCAGGATCTTGTTAAATTATATAATGCATATATAATATAAAGCGTATCACTATTTATTACCTGTGGACCTTCAAAATATGTTTTCTCATAAAGAGCAGTCGTACAGTTTGAGAGGATCTGGGAACTTTGTGGTCCCAATGGCGGGTTCCACCAGGAGGAGTTTTTCTATGTATGTGGGGTTACTTTGTGGAATAATTTGGGGCTTGAATTAAAGCAATGTCAAAGCATTCACCTTTTCAAATGTCTTTACAAACAAAAGATCTGGTCCCATTACAATGATAATGAGGTTTGATTGTAGTAATGTTTGGAGTGTTGGATTAGTTGTTATTTACCATGTGTATTTAACTTGTGGTATTCCATCAACCATTGTTGGTATTTGATAATCATTGTTACCTGAGGTAATATCTGTATATTATGAATATGTATAGTATGTATGTATGGTTTGGCACATATGCAACTATAATACTGTTTCTTAATTAGGTATTATTATTAATATTATATATATATATATATATATATATATTTTTTTTTTTTTTTTTTTTTTTTCTTTTCTATAAGATAATTGAAGAAGGAAGCAGCTATTTTGTTTGTATAATTTCTTTGACAGACTGGGGTGGGGTTCAATAAGTTTTACTTCTCCCCACTCCATTTCAAGCATAAGTTTAAGTTATTATTATTAGAAAACACAAATTGACCCACACGAGCCTCACATTAATATTTGAACAACTGCAGCCCTTTATGATAGAATGCCCTGATGGACAGAGGTGCAGTTGTTATTAACTGGAGGTGTCAGCTGGTGTCTAAGGACAGGGAGTGTTGACTAACTAAGCGAGAGACTTAAGAGACTTGTGGATGCTGCTGCTCTTCATCTCACACGTCTTCAAACAAGTTTTCCGTGATTTCGCTTAAAGAAACCTGTTATTTGTAAAGCCCAGGGTTATTATTTAATTTTTATTTGTGTTTTATCCATTGAATAGGCTACATCAGTGTGGTATAAGTACAGGGAAAATTGTGTGTAGAATTATAGTGCTATAGGTAGCAAATGTGAGGCAGTGACATAGGTGTGACTTTCACTGTGAGACTTTTTTTTAAATGGATATTTCTGAAGACCCAGAAAACTCATCTCTGCTTCTCTCTAACTCGTCGGGATATATACGGTTGGCATTTATTTCAGGGAAACTGTATTGTGGCAGTGAAGATGGAAATCCAGTTTGTTTTAGAGCATATCAACTAATTTAGAACTGATGTTATAAGCTGGTTCACGAACTGTTTCAAAAAAAGGTAGCATAATGTTTTATTGTTGTTGTTGTTGTTGTTATATAACGAATGTTATAGCTTCCATGTTATGAATATGTAGCTCTTTCTTTCTTTTTCTTTCTTTCTTTCTTTCTTTCTTTCTTTCTTTCTTTCTTTCTTTCTTTCTTTCTTTCTTTCTTTCTTTCTTTCTTGTGCATTCATAATATACTGTAAATTATGTACTTTTAGGTACTGTGGCTACCATTTCAATTTAATCACCATAACAACTGCGTAATAATTATTTAATTATCATAAGAATTAGCTAAATCCTGTTTAATAGATGCCATACACCTCATGTCAACATTTTTCTCTTACGTACTTTATATATTTTCTGTATTATAAACACACATGCTACATCTGGATCTTGTTTTTTATATGTGATTTCATTGTGTGCTTAGAGACCATGGGGGACCAGTATGAAAATGCCATCTTGCCCAGTATTTTCAAGACCATATGTTGTTTTGCCATCATTGGAAATTCTATTGTCTTCTACACCATTATTAAAAAGACCAAATGCCAGGCTAAACAAACGGTACCAGACATTTTCATATTCAGTCTCTCTGTGGTGGATATGCTTTCTCTCTTTGGCATGTCTTTTCTCATTCATCAGCTCGTGGGAAACGGATCTCTGTGTTTTGGAGCTACTATATGCACACATCTCTGCCCTAGATTCGAACAGCCAGATAGTGTGCACCTACATCCTCACACTTATGACCTTGGACTGTTATGTGGCTACTGTCCACCCATTCCGCTTTAAACACATCCGGACAACCTGTGTCTTCAGTTGTGTGGTGAGGATGGTGTTGGTGCTTTCTCTCGTCTTAATTACTCCTGTTTTAATGTACACTGGCTTGATGCCTCTCCACAACGGCCAGGTGGGATGTGCTCTCATTCTACCGAATCCATCCATCAGCATCTGCTGGTTCACTATCTATCAGATTGTACTGGTGTTCTCCCTTCCACTCATGATTATCTGTTTGGTGTTCTTTAAAATTTTGATGCACATGTCTACCACAGTGGCACCTCTTCCCCCGAGGAACCAACAAGTGCGCACTGAAAGTGTGACTGTGATGGCTGTGGTCATTTGTTTGGTCTTTTTCATCTGTTGGGCTCCGTGCTACATCCTTTAGCTTGTTCATCTGGGAATACAGAAACCCAGTGCCTCGTTTTATTATGTCTATCACGTTGCCATTAGCATGGGTTACACTAACAGCTGTATTAATCCTTTTCTATATTATTCTGAGTAACACCTTTAAACGGCAGTTTATAGTGGCCATCCAGCCTGCACACAACCACTTTGTGTTCAACACAAGAAGCACAGAGGCCACTGTTTCCCTCCATCTGGCCGCAGACTGCCAAAGACATTTACCTGCTAACACTTCAGAGTAACATACTTTCCCTTTAAAACAACCTAATCGAAGAATTGATCAGCCTTATTTGATTAAAATAAAACAGAAGGATTCAAAAAATAAAAAACTGATAGAACAATAGATCAACATTTTGTCATCTCTATGCGCTGCATTTGTATCATGTATTTATACATCATCACATTATGACCATGTTTACTTGGGGAAAAAACTGTGAATATAAATGTACAAGCGAAACTTTGTATAATTTTATTTTATTTGCCTGAAATATTACTGTAATTTGTGTAAACTGTGTGTTTTAGTGGAACAGGAAACAATTTTAGCAGTAAGCGTTGAGTATTGTTAATGTGCTTGAAATTTTATGACTTGTTGTTTTGGCAGACACCCTTGATACTGTATATAGAAAAGTCAAAAGCCAGTGTTTTCAAATCATGCACAAAGAAAATAAAATGTTACCATATGTTGTTAAGCACTGATATGAGTATGCTTCTGTATAATCAAGTCAGGTGTAATTTCAACTTACACACTAAAATTTATAAAATGTAATATTATCAGTCTTTCTACACTACTAATAGTATCAACTAGGCAACATGCTTGTTTTGCAGAGGAATTTGTTTGAGAACATTTGATTACGTCTTAAGTCTGTGTTTTATTCCTTACATTTTGGATGCATCAAAATTTCAGACCTGTTCATATATGTAGCCTGTATAATTAACACTGTGTTATGCCATTAATATCAATCGAACGTTGATTTTTTTAAAAAATATTGTATTATTATTATTGTTGTTTGTACTTTGTTCTATTATATTGTGTAAACTGTTTGCTTATCTTGAATCAGAGTGGAGAGGAGGAGAAAGGGTGTGGATTAGTCATTGTGAAGTTATCTTCAGTCTGTGGTGTGGAGAATTGGTCGCTGATGGTTCCTGTCTTATTTGTGAAGAAAACTGTAAAGTCGTCAGCTGTAAGAGTCGATGGAGGAGAAGGTGGAGATTAAGAAGAAAAGAGAAAGTTTTGAAGAGTGTCCCAGTGTCACAACAGTTGTTAATTTTGTTGTGGTAGTAGGATGTTTTAGCAGTGGAGACATCTGCAGAGAAGGAAGAGAGGAAAGACTGATACACACTGAGGTCGGTAGAGTTTCTTGATTTATGCCATTTCCTCTCTGCAGCCCTGAGTTTAGAGCGATGTTCACGGAGAACATCGGACAGCCAGAGGGCAGATGGGCTGGTGCGTGCTGGTCTAGACGACAGTGGGCAAAAGTTGTCCAAGCAAGAGGTAAGAGTGAAGCAAAGAGTGTCAGTAGCACTGTTCATGTCCAGAGCTGAAAACTGAGAGAGCGAAGGAAGTGAGGGTGAAACCACCAAAGACAGGCGAGATGGAGGGAGTGAGCGTAGGTTTCCGTAGAAGATGACCTGCCTTAAAAAGTAAAAAAAAAAGTGCATGTCTTTTGGAAGCTTCAAATTAAATCACAAAAATTGTGATTCATCTTGAAGATGTCTGTTGGAACAACATCAGGGAGAGTGAATGACAACAAAATATCCCTTTAATGGGGCCATATACATTTTATTACAATTTGTTATATTTATAATTATAGTTTTCTCACTGATATTTTTTTCTTAACTTATAATATAAGGGGTTCTTGCATAATTTAGTTTTTCATGACTACTTACCACCCTCTCTATTATCTTTTTTATATTGTCAATATAGTTTACACTGCCTCATCTTTCTTTTCAGAGCTTTTATTACATTGTGACAGGTTAAAAAAAGAAAGATTTATTAAAGACTCATTTTTGGAATCTTAATTGAAAATATATTTAATATATAATATATACATTATTTTCTCCTTGTTTGGGAACCACACACACCCAACCCTGTGATGTTTATAAAGGGACATGACTTGGATGCAGAGTCTCTTTTAGAAATAATGATGGAAGGGGAGGAGGAGGTCTGTGAAGCAGATGATGTGAACACATCTCTACACTTCATCCTCAACACTGAATATGCTTCTAAGTTCTACATAAAGTTTACATAAAAACAACAACAACAACGTGGTAAGATAGTTTTATTATTTTATTACATGAATTTGTACCAAAAATGAGAGTGCTCTAACAACAGTTATTAGCAGAATAAATTAATAAATGACAATCCTCTATGATGCCTGTAAGTCCATCATTATGAGTATTTTGGTGTGATTGAGTGGCCGTTTCTCTCTGCAGATGATAAGGTTGTAGGATGTGACAGCATCTGAAATACACAATTGAGTTACAATAAATTAAATATTTTTGTTACTTAGTGGTAAAGAGGAGAGAAGTATCCTTAACTGAATAGGGCTGGTCACACTTACATGTTACATGATACTTAAACTGAAAAGAGAAAAAAATATGATTTGTTTGAAACCAGTTACAATTTGAAATGTAAAAATTATAGACATTTTAAGAAAGAAATAATTGACCTGCTGAGAGTGTGTTGACAGTCTGTGTAGCTGGATAGTTGAACTAAAGAAACTCAGTAAGCCTAATGAGCCATATTTTTTTTTAGAGTGTAGCCTCTGTTAGTAATAAGTAATTATTTAAAAAAAAAATTGAACAATATGGATTATAAATTCAATGTCTAGTGAAGAAGAGGAGTATCCTCAGCCAGAGCTGCTCACACTTAATAAATATGATAAAAAAGGAGAGAAAATAACATTTTGGTTTGAAAACCAGATATGATTTTAAAGTTAAATTTGTATTTAAATTTAAGAATGAAATCATTTACCTGTCGAGAGTGTGCTGACAGTCTGTAATTGGATCACTGAACTCCAGAAACTAAGTAATGAAGTGCTTTGACAGTTACAGATTTTGTCGGGTCTCGGGGCTAATCACCTGTCTTTTTGGTGTGGGTGTGTGTGTTGGGATGGTGACTGCTCACCACGTCTGCCTGTTTGTGTTTTCCCCGCCTCCCTAGTTCCCCGTGGTTAACCATAATTGCTCGCCACCTGTTCTCTATGTCCTTCTAATTTTTTCCCCTTTATTATTCCCTGTGTTTCTCTGTCTATTGTCAGACTGTTGTTATTCGTTCCAATAGCTCCGATCATCCAGCAGTTCTTTGTACTCACCCTGTCGTGTCTTGTCCTCAGGCTCCAGTGTGTTTGGCTTATTTCTCTGCTCTAGTTCTTACAAGCCCAGAGCTCCTAGTAGCTTCAGCTGTTCATCCTGTCACTACGAGTGAATCCTGTGAAACGTGACTCATCTGCTGTTCATCCTGTCACTACGAGGGAATCCTATGAAACGTGACTCATCTGCTGTTCATCCTGTCACTGCGAGTGAAACCTGTGGAGCGTGACTCTTTCTTCTCTGTCTCCGCTTTGTGAATAAAGCCTTGAGTTTTACCCGCACCTGAATCCAGCCTGCTTTCTCCTGACTGAACAGTCTGACCATATTATGGATTCAGCGGGATCTGGTCCGCTTCGCGCGGCTCTCGCTCAACAGGGAGTGTTGATCGGGCAGCATGCCACTCAGCTCAACACCACCGCGCTGGATGTGGAAGTTCTCAGTGCCCGAGTCTCCGAACTCCTCACACGGGTGGACGATCTTCAGCAAGAGGCAACGAGCCGGGGTCCCGTTCCTCACACCGGTATGTCACACGAGTCCGAACCCCATGCCAACAATCCACCGGTCTACGATGGCGATCCTAACGCCTGTCAAGCGTTTCTCTCCCAATGCTCGCTGGTGTTTTCTCTGCAGCCCCGGCGTTACGCTAATGAAGAGACCAAGGTGGCTTACGTCCTTACACTCCTCTCGGGCCGTGCCCGCGAATGGGGTATCGCCGTTTGGAGATCGCGGGCTCCCTGTTGTGCCACCTTCGCGGTTTTCAGTCAAGAGATGGCCAAATTGTTTGATCGCTCTGCTCAGGGTGACGAGGCGGCGGCCCAGTTATCACGACTGTCTCAGGGGAGGAGCTCCGTGACTGACTATGCTATCCAGTTCCAGACTTTAGCTGCGGCATGCGGCTGGAATGAGAGCGCGCTGCGCGCTCGTTTTCTTGAGGGGTTGGATTTCGCCATTTCGGATGAGCTCGCGGCCATAGAACTCCCGCGGGAATTGGATCGGCTCATTAGTCTCGCGCTCCGCATTGAGGGTCGTCTCAGCCGGCGCCGCAAACAACGGCAAACACCCGCCCCGTGGCGCCACCTAGAGCTCTCTTCAGCCAGTTTAGCCAGCCGACAGCCCTCGCAGGAGGAGCCCATGCAGTTGGGTCGTCTACGGCTTACACCACGGCAGAAGCAGGAGCGTCTGTTGTCGGGGGCGTGTCTATACTGCGGCAGGGGAGGCCACTTCGCCCTTCAGTGCCCATTAAAGGGCCAGGGTCCACCAGTGACGCACTCAGCTGCCGTTCCAACTCTCCTTCCAGAGTCATTCACACACTGGACTCGCCCTTGTGGACTCAGGGGCTGAGGGGAACTTCCTTGATGCTGCCTCTGCTCAACGTTGGAAGATCCCGCTTGTTCCTTTGGCTAGCCCCGTTTCAGCATGGTCATTAGCTGGCCGTCCCCTTACCACCATCACCCACGTCACTCCCAAGATAGACCTCCATATTGCTGGCAGTCATCATGAGCGGATTGAACTGTTTATTATTGATTCCCCTAAGGCTCCTTTAGTTCTGGGACACCCATGGTTGCACAAGCACAATCCCCACATTGATTGGGTCTATAATTCTGTTTTAGCCTGGAGTCAGTCTTGTCACGTGTCATGTTTGGGTGCTGCGTTTTGTCCTGTCTCTGTGTCTTGTGTTCCTCAGGAGGATCCCTCTGACCTGACTGGTGTTCCGGCGGAGTACCACGATCTTCGGGCGGTCTTCAGTAGGGCCCGGGCCACCTCGCTACCTCCGCATCGCCCCTACGACTGTGCCATTGATCTCCTCCCGGGCTCTTCTCCGCCTAAGGGTCGTTTATATTCCCTTTCAGGTCCAGAGAGAGAGGCCATGGACAAGTACATACGTGAATCACTCCAGGCTGGGCTCATCCGCCATTCCTCCTCTCCCGCTGGTGCAGGGTTTTTCTTTGTTCAGAAGAAGGACGGCTCCCTGCGCCCTTGTATTGATTACAGAGGTTTGAATGACATTACTATCAAGAACAGGTACCCCCTACCTTTAATGTCTTCTGCTTTTGAATTGTTACAGGGAGCTCGGGTCTTCACCAAGTTAGACCTGCGCAACGCCTACCACTTGGTGCGCATTCGGGAGGGGGATGAGTGGAAGACGGCATTTAACACCCCTTCGGGACACTACGAGTACTTGGTTCTTCCGTTTGGTCTGACCAATGCTCCAGCCGTTTTCCAGGGACTCGTCAACAGCGTGTTGGGTGACATGATTAATCATTTTGTCTTTGTGTATTTGGATGATATTTTGATTTTTTCTTCTTCTCTCCAATTACACACCCAGCATGTCAGACGGGTTCTCCAGCGGTTACTAGAGAACCAGTTGTTTGTCAAGGCGGAGAAGTGCGAATTCCACGCTGAGTCTGTTACGTTCCTTGGCCATATTATTTCTACGGAGGGGATCAAGCCTGATCCCGCTAAGATTGAAGCTGTTGCCCAGTGGCCGGTCCCTGACTCCCGGAAGGCTCTGCAGCGTTTCCTGGGTTTTGCCAACTTGTACCGGCGTTACATCCGGAATTTTGGTCAGATCGCTGCACCGCTGACAGCCTTAACCTCCACTAAGGTGTCTTTCAGGTGGAACCGGGAAGCGCAGGTAGCCTTTGACATTTTAAAGTCCCGTTTTGTCTCTGCACCTATTCTGATGGTTCCAGATCCGGAGGCCCAGTTCATTGTCGAGGTTGATGCTTCTGACGTTGGGGTTGGCGCAGTTCTATCTCAGCGTTCCCTCCATGATGGGAAGGTTCATCCTTGTGCATTCTTCTCTCGTCGTCTCAGCCCTGCAGAACGTAACTATGACATCGGCAACAGAGAGCTGCTGGCGGTACGATTGGCCTTGGGTGAGTGGCGTCATTGGTTGGAGGGGTCAGCGCAGCCCTTCTTGGTCTGGACGGATCACAAGAACCTTGAATACATCCGTTCGGCCAAGAGGCTGAGCTCGCGTCAGGCCCGCTGGGCGCTCTTCTTTGCCAGATTCAATTTCACCCTCTCGTACCGGCCGGGATCAAAGAACACCAAGCCTGATGCCCTCTCTCGCCTGTTCGGTGCTCCGGGGGAAGAGTTTGCGGCCGAGGCCATCCTTCCTGAGGGGGTGGTGGTCGGGGCTCTTTCGTGGGGTATCGAGCAGCGAGTTGAGGAGGCCGGTCGAGGGGTGCAGGTGCCGGGAGAGTGTCCGGCGGGCAGGTTGCTGGTGCCGGCTGCGCTGCGCTCTGAAGTCCTTGAGTGGGGTCACTCATCCAGGTTAGTCTGCCATCCAGGTATTCGGAGAACGTTGTCTGCCATCCGACAGCGTTTTTGGTGGCCTACTATGGCCGCAGATGTTAGACAGTTTGTGTTGGCCTGCCCCACATGTGCCCAAAGTAAGCCTGTCAATCGCCCTCCTGATGGTCTACTGCATCCTCTCCCTATCCCTTCCCGTCCTTGGTCACACATTGCCCTTGATTTCGTCTCTGGGCTTCCTCCGTCGAAGGGAAACACTGTAATTCTCACGGTGGTGGATCGCTTTTCCAAAGCGGTTCATTTTATTCCCCTGCCCAAGCTACCCTCCGCCCGGGAGACCGCCCAACTGGTGGTGGATCACGTCTTCCGTCTCCACGGGTTACCGGTGGATGTGGTTTCTGATAGGGGTCCCCAGTTCGTCTCCCGGTTCTGGAGGGAATTTTGTAGACAGATTGGGGCCTCTGCTAGTCTGTCATCTGGTTTTCATCCTCAGACCAATGGGCAGTGTGAGCGGGCCAACCAGGATCTAGGAAGAATGCTCCGCTGTCTAGCATCCAACAATCCGAGTTCCTGGTGTCAGCAGCTCTCCTGGGCAGAATACGCCCATAACACCCTTCCTGCGGCCGCGTCAGGTATGTCCCCTTTTGAGTGTGCTGTTGGTTATAATCCACCTCTGTTCCCATCACAGGAACCCGACGCAGCGGTTCCATCCGCCCTGGCTTTCGTCCAGCGCTGCCGTCGCACCTGGGAGAGAGTCAGGAGGATTTTGGTCCAAGCCTCTGACAGAACCAAGGCTGCAGCTGATCGTCGCCGGTCCTCTCCTCCTACCTATGTGTGTGGTCAACGGGTTTGGCTCTCTACCAAGGATCTGCCTCTCCGGGCGCCTTCTCGTAAGCTGGCACCCAGATTCATTGGGCCTTTCCGCATCACTAAGGTGGTTAGTCCGGTGGCGATCAGGCTCAAGCTCCCTCCTACTCTTGGTCGGGTTCACCCGGTGTTTCATGTTTCCAGGGTCAAGCCTGTGTTCTCTTCCCCCCTTAATCCTGCTTGCAGTCGCCCCACCCCCCCACCCCCTCGTCTTGTGGATGGATCTCCTACCTATACGGTTAAGAGATTACTCGATGAGCGGCGCCGCGGCAGGGGGTTTCAGTATCTTGTGGACTGGGAGGGGTATGGTCCAGAGGAGAGGTGTTGGGTGCCGTCCCGGGACATTCTGGACCGTTCGTTGATTGAGGACTTCCGGCGGCATCGAGGTAGGCCCCTTCCTAGAGCGCCAGGTGACGCTCCTGGGAGGGGGGGTACTGTCGGGTCTCGGGGCTAATCACCTGTCTTTTTGGTGTGGGTGTGTGTGTTGGGATGGTGACTGCTCACCACGTCTGCCTGTTTGTGTTTTCCCCGCCTCCCTTGTTCCCCGTGGTTAACCATAATTGCTCGCCACCTGTTCTCTATGTCCTTCTAATTTTTTCCCCTTTATTATTCCCTGTGTTTCTCTGTCTATTGTCAGACTGTTGTTATTCGTTCCAATAGCTCCGATCATCCAGCAGTTCTTTGTACTCACCCTGTCGTGTCTTGTCCTCAGGCTCCAGTGTGTTTGGCTTATTTCTCTGCTCTAGTTCTTACAAGCCCAGAGCTCCTAGTAGCTTCAGCTGTTCATCCTGTCACTACGAGTGAATCCTGTGAAACGTGACTCATCTGCTGTTCATCCTGTCACTACGAGGGAATCCTATGAAACGTGACTCATCTGCTGTTCATCCTGTCACTGCGAGTGAAACCTGTGGAGCGTGACTCTTTCTTCTCTGTCTCCGCTTTGTGAATAAAGCCTTGAGTTTTACCCGCACCTGAATCCAGCCTGCTTTCTCCTGACAGATTTGAAAACAAACGGTGGGAATAAAGAACACTAAACTCTGACACAAAGAATCATTTCAGCATTAAAAGGGTTCTTCGGGATGCTATTCTACATGTAAAGAACCTTTAAAGAATCACCCTTTTTTAGAGTGTACGATGACTGAAACCTTGCATAACAAGCATTTCTCATGTTTATTGCCATCTGATAAATCGCTTGTTGTATTCCACAACTGTAAGTTGCTTTGGGAAAAAAAGCATCTTCCAAATGAATAAATGTATAAATAAAAATGTACTGTGTAAGATATGAATAGGTGACATTTTGTCATAGCAACAGCAGTCTCATGGTAAAAGAGGCACCTGTTTCTCCATTCATTGCCCCTTTATATGCCCAGTGTCACCAAATCTGAGTAGCCTTTTTATGTTAAAAAGCAAATGCATCCTATTGTTTTATCACACTTCACTCCATTAATCCCGTAGTGCTTACATAAGATCTGATAATAACAGGAAACATTAACAAAAAATGAATAAACAACAAAAAAGTTAGCTGCTACGGAACGAGAGGGAGGGCAGAGCACGTCACGTTCTTAGAAATGTAACCTCTGTTCATGTTTCAGCTGACTTTGAAAAACATTCATACCATTCCCAAGAAAGGTTTAAATTTTGTTTGTCATGCGGTGTGACCATGAAGTAAAAGGTAATAACACTTTTTTTTTCTTACACCGTGAATATGAATGTGAACTGAATTATTACTGCCACAACCTTATCACCAGTGGGGAGGAACTGCCACTCCACACGCCAAAATACACTCAGTTTTTCAGTTTTTCAGATATTAATAGCCTAAACACTGAAGCGATTTGGTTATGATGTTAACATTTATACTTTTTCTATATAATAAAAATAAAACGTATGCCAACCTACTTTTCAAGGTTTTATTTTCCAAAATATTATTCTTTTTTAATCAGGCATTTTTTTCTTCATTGTGATTTCAGTATTGCCCTGACATTTTTCAATTAGAGGATGCTGACACATAAAAAGTGTTATGCCATTCACCGACAGGCTAAATTAAATAACAAAATTAGATCTGGAAGTTTTATATGTCGATCACATTATTAGTGTTACACAATAAAAAAAAATAGGTATATACAATAGAAATAATATAGAAAGAGAATACTGTTATTCCAGAACTATTATATAACCATCATAAGTATTTCTATCATGACTACTCTGAAGATTTTAGCATGGTAATGGATATGACAATGTTAATGTATTTGTCTTGGCAGAATAGATCTGCTAAGCTGCTGAATTCCTGCTGCTGTTGGTTATTGGATATCATAGAACTGAGACTGCTCTCCTTAGAGTTACAAATTATCTGCTCTTATCATCTGATCGTTGGTGTATCTCTTTATTAGTTTTATTGTATCTTAGTGCTGCGTTTGACACAATTGACCACAACATTCTTTTGCATAGACTTGAACACTTTGTTGGCATTAATGGAAGTGCATTAGCATGGTTTAAATCATACTTATATGACCGTCATCAGTTCGTAGCAGTGAATGAAGATGTATCATATCGATCACAAGTGCAGTATGGAGTACCTCAAGGCTCAGTACTAGGGCAGCTACTCTTCACGCTTTATATCTTACCCTTGGGAGATCTCATCAGGGAACATGGTGTTAGCTTTCACTGTTATGCTGATGATACTCAGCTCTATATTTCTTCGCGGCCCGGTGAAACACACCAATTTGAAAAACTAATGGAATGCATAGTCGATATAAAAAAACTGGATGACGAGTAATTTCTTACTGCTAAATTCTGAAAAAACAGAGGTGTTAATTATAGGACCTAAAAACTCTGCTTGTAATAACCTATAACACTGTCTAAGACTTGATGGTTGCTCTATCAATTCTACGTCATCAGTTAGGAAGCTAAGTGTGCTATTTGATCGCAATCTTTCCTTAGAAAGCCACATTTCTAGCATTTGTAAAACTGCATTTTTCCATCTCAAAAATATATCTAAATTACGGCCTATGCTCTCAATGTCAAATGCAGAAATGTTAATCCATGCATTTATGACCTCAAGGTTAGATTGTTGTAATGCTTTATTGGGTAGTTGTTCTGCAAGCTTAGTAAACAAACTACAGCTAGTCCAAAATGCAGCAGCAAGAGTTCTTACTAGAACCAGGAAGTATGACCATATTAGCCCGGTCCTGTCAACACTGCACTGGCTCCCTATCAAACATGGTATAGATTTTAAAATATTGCTTATTACTTATAAAAACCTGAATGGTTTAGCACCTCAGTATTTGAATGAGCTCCTTTTACATTATAATCCTCTACATCCGCTACGTTCTCAAAACTCAGGCAATTTGATTATACCTAGAATATCAAAATCAACTGCGGGCGGCAGATCCTTTTCCTATTTGGCGCCTAAACTCTGGAATAACCTACCTAACATTGTTCGGGAGGCAGACACACTCTTGCAGTTTAAATCTAGATTAAAGACCCACCTCTTTAACCTGGCTTACACATAACATACTAATATGCTTTAAATATCCAAATCCGTTAAAGGATTTTTAGGCTGCATTAATTAGGTAAACCGGAAACGGGAACACTTCCCATAACACCCTATGTACTTGCTACATCATTAGAAGAATGGCATCTATGCTAATATTTGTCTGTTTCTCTCTTATTCCGAGGTCACCGTAGCCACCAGATCCAGTCTGTATCCAGATCAGAGGGTCACTGCAGTCACCCGGATCCAGTACGTATGCAGACCAGATGGTGGATCAGCACCTAGAAAGGACCTCTACTGCCCTGAAAGACAGCGGAGACCAGGACAACTAGAGCCCCAGATACAGATCCCCTGTAAAGACCTTGTCTCAGAGGAGCACCAGGACAAGACCACAGGAAACAGATGATTCTTCTGCACAATCTGACTTTGCTGCAGCCTGGAATTGAACTACTGGTTTCTCCCAAGGTTTTTTTCTCCATTCTGTCACCGATGGAGTTTTGGTTCCTTGCCGCTGTCGCCTCTAGCTTGCTTAGTTGGGGTCACTTCATCTAGAGCAATATCGTTGACTTGATTGCAAATAAATGCACAGACACTATTTAACTGAACAGAGATGACATAACTGAATTCAATGATGAACTGCCTTTAACTATCATTTTGCATTATTGACACACTGTTTTCCTAATGAATGTTGTTCAGTTGCTTTGATGCAATGTATTTTGTTTAAAGCGCTACATAAATAAAGGTGACTTGACTTGACTATTGCTGTTGTTGTAGATTATTGCTGAAAGTACAGGAATTGCTGCCAATATATTACCTGATACGATGCCGTGAGTATTTAAGACATAAGCCTATTGCTGCTGTACAAATAGCATATATATAATAACCACCCAACAAAGCTGGAACAAGAAGAGTCAAAATCAAAATGTATGAAAACGTACTGCCGCTATACAGTAATATGCTTGAAAGCAACCCCAAAAGGCAGAATAAGAGATTAAATGATAATACCCCCCAAAACAAGTAGATCTATTGCCAAGACAGATGTACTGCTGCTGCTCCAGAGAGCCATGAGACCTTGTGTTTGCGATCTATGTGTGCCTGGTCCTGTTTTGCCGAATGGCTAGTGGACTATTGCTGTGTGTACCTGATTGGTTGACCAGACAGCTAAAACTAGTAACTTGACTTAAATGCGTTTCTTAGCTAGTGAAGCCTAGAGAAATTAACTAGTGGCTAAGCAATGTGAACCTGAGTGCTGTACCCTTTTAACTAATGACCTAAATAACTATGTGTCTAAGCCAATATACTGTATCTTAAACGTACCTAGAAACATGCACTATGTGTGGCATTAACAAACAGGAATCACATTGTAGGCTGATAGATGAAGTACCTTCCTGACTCGGGTTCAGGTGACATGAGCAAATAGTTTTACATTTTGTCATTCGATATTTGTCATAATCATTATCCTCTTAACCCCCCCCCCCCCCATTTTAACATTCATCAAAGTCACTGCAATGAAAATATACTTACCTTTAAAATATTAATTAACTAACAAAATTTATTCTGCAAAAGAATAAATTGCTATACATTCTGTAGTAGTGGTATTGTATGCCCATAACTAAAATGCAGCTACTCACATTTTTTCAATACAAAATATATTGGTATTGCATATTAAGAACAGCAATGTTTGTAGTGTATGATAAAATCAAAAAAATAAGTTTTCACAACATTAGTGTATAGAAATGCTATGCTGTTATGGAGAAAATGAATATTCTCGAATATAATCTCAAAATCAATAGTGTTTTCACGACACATCATCAATCCGGAGGTCAGTCATATTGGTGGCACTGAATGTAAACAATGCCATTGGACTGAACAGAACTTACAAATTTTGCTGATTATTGCTGCTGAATGGTCAGTTATTGTCATGTTTTGGGCTGTACTAATCAGTAAAAACATATGGAGTTCTATAGAGAGCCAAAAGTTATAACAAGGATATCAAGGAGAAGAGTGCAAAAAACTTGTCTGAGGAAAGACATGAAAGTGAAAGTCGTGACATTTGCCAAGCATGGTACCATAATCGAAATTTGTGCTCTGCATTTAACCCATCCAAGTGCACACACACACACACACATGGAGCAGAGGGCAGCCATTTGCTCCAACGCCCATAGCAAAGAGAGCGCCGTACATTCACTTCCCCTTCTACAACTCCTGTCAGTACTAAAACTCAAACCTGCGACCTTCGGGTTACAAGTTGGGTCTGACTCTCTAACCATTAGGCCACAACTGCCTATTTAGATAATGGTGCTATAGTTATTATTATTGTATTGAAAACCAATGCCCTATTCCAGTGGTTTTCCAATCTTTTTCAACTCGTGGCCCACACAACCAAACACATATGCTTGTGCAAAAAAATTAACTGACCCCGCTATTGTTGGGTTAATAACTTAGTAGCTACTCAGAAGCTAGATTGTTAACTGTCTTTATTGAACGAACTGGAAATGAACAAAAAATAACTCTGGCACCGCTTGGTACAACTGCTGTTGTTCTGTAGCATATGCAGCAAAAATCTCTAAGATAAATTGGCGGTTTATTCTTAAACCAATCAGTGAGCTCGAATAGTGGAAGCATAGTTACGGTTTAATATTTATTTTTTGTTATTTAATTATATATATATATATATATATATATATATATAATGTATGCAGATATATTATGTGGGTATATTTCATTTTTGTTGACAGTTGGAATTTGTGGAAGCCAGTTATACTTTTATACAGGGCCAATGTCATGCAGAGTTTAGCCCCAAGTTGCCTCAGCACAAGTGCCTGGAAGTTTCTAGTAAGCAAGACCTTGATTAGCTGGTTCAGGTCTGTTTAATTTGGGTTGGAGTTAAACTCTGCAGGACATTGGCCCTCCAGGAGAAGGATTGGACACCCCTGTATTAAGCTGGTGCCATCTGTGTGACACATAATGAGCTGCCATTTAAGGCTAAAACATAAGATCTGACTCATCTGAGTATAAACACAATATGTACAACCAAGATGTGTTTTAGTCTCCAACAATAATAGGGGGAAATGGTGGAAGGTGCCCTCTTAAGAACAGTGTGCATGCTGCTCAACAGTAAAATGTATGGATGTGTGTATAAAATTATGATGCTTGATTATAGGATGACCACCTACTTAGGGCATTATCTCAGTCAATAATGAGATGCATCTGAATTAAACTAGGCATACGGCATGCCATTTAACTGGCCAAATAATAATGCCAATAATGAAGACAGATAAATAACATTAAGAGAAAACTATCTAAAGGTAAATATCTTCTGCTTCATGGTTAAACAAATTAATGGTTAAAATCAAGTGCTGAAAAAAGAGAAACTAGGCTTTATTTAGTGCAAACAAACTAATACCTGGAGGCGATGAAGACATCACAATGAGCCTTTCTTTAGTGGTGAAAAAACTCTAGATAAAAAAAAAACCTGAACTTGATTTTGTAGAAGCTCACCTTCAATTTTCTGTTTCACCTTATAGTAGTGTAAATAGAACTTGAAGGCACTGATGGCCAAACAATAATCCAGAGACTTAAAAATTACATCATTATTCATATGGTGCAGCTGACATCAGCAGCCAATGAGCTTGCTACTCAACATTCAAATACTAAGTTAGTCCATGCTGTAGCAGTTGCAGCGCAATTTTCAGCTTTAGAAACCTCCACCTTCCCCAGCTCCACCTGTATTGATCGGCCACAGGGTGATTTCATGTATGTTATGTATGGAGGTTATTTCATATGTTATATATGCAGCAACAGTATTTTTTACATGCTCACAGCAACATGTCTGTGGATGTATAGCAAGTATCAGTACTTTTTCTGCTGCAGCATAGCAGATCTATTTCGCCAAGACCAAACCCATTTACATTGGAACAGGAACTTGGCAGTTATCTTAGTTTGTATGTACATGCATGGCTGAATTATTTTTTTGCAGACTTTTTTTAGAGGTCCCAAACATGCAGAGATAATTACAGTTCTCTAGTGGGCAGACAAATCGAGCACCACTTTCTGTGATTATGGTGAGTTTGTCCTTGCACTTGCACAATATTAAAACAATTATGACAGAATTCTAACATTCTGAAGTGCATAGTAAGTTTCTTTGATGCAATTTGCATCCAAAATAATGTAAATCAAGCCTCTGTGAATAAATACAAAAAGCAGAAATACTGACACATTGACACCAAAGTCTTCAAACTGAAGATCGAGACTGTAGAATAGTGCATGCTGATGAGGAATGGATCATGCTGCTCTTTGCATGCACTGTGAAGATTCCCTCAGGAACTGGAGCTGTTTTAGCCAGCGCAGAAAGATTGTTTCACTGTCAAAGTGCTGCAAAGAGCTTTAGTGTCATTCAGTACGCAAATAAATACACACTTTTAGATGTCAACCAAGACGAATACTAAACTAGTATTTTATTATTATTATTATTATTAATTTAGAAACGTGATGTGAATGCCAATGTCTTTTTAATTTCAAAAATTATACAAAAATATATCAGTTGTTATTGTAGACACAGGTCCACATATAAGTCATCTTGACAGCAGAACATTACAGTACCCTTGTGCAATAAGCCAATGATAATTAGAATTTTACATATAATCTATCCCTACATATATACTGTTCCCAGATATATTATCCATTGATTTTTGTATAACATTTATATATATATACACACAAAGACATTACAAAATGTTTATAAAAAGTTGAATATAAATCATCCCAAAAACCAAATAAAAAAAAGAGAACATTTCAGAGTAAGATCCTTCATTCATTGTCTTGTCAGTACAAGTGTTCATTATTTCAAGCGTAGTGAAAATTAGGATTATTTTGGAAGCATGGGAGTGGAAAAAAGAAATGCCCTTGTGGAGCCGTACCTGTGTCTACATAAATCCTGTTACATGCTGTGTAATTGCTTCTATTTGCATAATCCTTTGACATACTCAACAGAATAACAGGGATGATTAGACGTTGACAGAAGACACAAACCTTTAGTGGGTTTTGTACACAGATTTCATAATAGTAATAGACAAAAAATGCACACTTTCTTTTTTTCTTTTGACAGTGATGTCCTTTGTTCTGAGCATCTAGACAAAGTGTTTGAGCACTGACACAAACAAAAGTTTATTTCATATATTTGCTTATTCAAATCAACAAAAACTAATATAAATTGTGTGGTATAAACAGCATATCTGTACATTTTCCACCATTATTAAACCTAATTCTACAGTGCAATTCAAACTTTACTGCATACAGTACCCACGTTCACTGGGAAAACATGGCTGTGGCAACATTTCGGCCAGGTTATATTATGTTGCTTCTTGCACTCAAGCATGTCATTTTAGCTTGCATCTACAAGTCTTCAAGCTCTTTTATTGTGACTTGTGTTTCAGCAGTGCTCCTAGCAAGTACGTTGCATCACATTTGCAATGTTGTACCAGGTGAGTTACAGAGCAGGTTTACTATATCGGATGGATCATAATAAATGGAGCTGGTAATGTAAACGCTATGTAATAGGTTACAAATCATGCAGTATGGTAAAAGCCTTCTGAGGTCATACCATAATATTTTGCAAGGATCTGCACAAAAATAAGTCTTCATTAATAAATAATTAATATAATTTATGAATAATCTGCTCCTGTAATCATAATTTCTGGAGTTTTGAAAAAATGGAGGTAGAGGCATGTTTTTTTAATGAGCATATGTTTGAAGAAATTCAGATAGATTGCAAAGAGATAAAAAAACAGTATTTTAGATTTGAGGATATTCCATAGCATGTGCAATAGGACACTTACTGTTTGGTCTATATCATGTTAGATTAATTTAAAACACAAATGGGTGATTTTGTTTGATATTTTAGTTTTAATTCACTCACAATCCCATTGAGAAAAAATTGAGAAATTTAGTCTTTCATAATGTTTAATGCATGCTAAAGTGTTATAATTTCAAAAGAATTTGCTTTGCAGTGTGTATATAGTGTTTAATGAGCTGCATTCAGACTGTTTAAATGCTTCTAGAGAGGGATACAGAAGAATGACTGTTTGTCTTGTCTTATTCATCAGATTAATGGACATACAGATCCAATTAGTCCAAATAGGAAGGAGACAATTTGACTGTTATTACAAGCAATTAGAGCCAAACACAATCGGTGTCATGGATTTATGTTCTAAGGTCACTTTACTGGTTACATCGAGGCTTTTCTTTATTCTGCAGTCATTGGTATTGCTAGATCTCCACGTTATTTAAACATGTCAAACATTTTCAGATGAGCTAGATTAAAGGAATATTTTCCCCAAAATTAATAAAATAATTGTTGTTTCAAACCTTTCTTTTTTTTCTTTTTTTTTTGGAACCCCTAAGGCAATGTTCAGCAGAATATTCACACTGCTCTTCTTGTTCATACAATAAAAGTCAATAATGACTAGTTGGTGTCAAACTCAAAATATATCAAGCGGCACACTAAAAGTAGTCCATATTGCATGTCTGATAAATTTCAAGTGTTCTGAAGCCATATGATATCTTTGTGTAAGGAAAAAGGAAATGTAAGTCAATCATTATCCACTAATAATTTTGTGTTTGTTTACATTCTTCAGTCCAGTAAATCTTAATATATTTATATTCCTACAAGAGTTATTCTTACATTTACTTACATTTACAATAATCAAGGTTTCACAGCAAAAAGACATGTACCACAATTTTTTTTATAAAAAGCATATATCATCAATCAGAGGGCAGAAGACATGTGGAAGATTGTGTTAAACATGTAGAACAGAATTTTAGTAACTTTTTGATTTGTTTATCATATAGAGGCCCTAGTAAAATGTATGGCTCAAACAAGACACAGTAGGGGTTAATGGTGTCATTTTAGAGCATGCTGGTTAGCAATCACTTTCTTTGAATAGGAAAGAGCAGCATGAGCATCCTGCTTAACATGTCCTTTTGTGGTCTATTGTATAAAAAAAAAAGTCAGACATGTCTGGAACAACATGATGGTGAATAAACAGCTTTAATTTTTGGTGTACTATCGTTTAAGTTAAACAGGCTCTTGTTACTGCATTCAAACTAGGTTTAGGTGGTTAGGTTATACAGTAGATTAAACCAGTGGCGATAAAGTGAGGTTATTGTGATTGTGCTTTTCATAAGTGACCCTGTTTTACTTAGCTGTTCTAATACATTGTGTTGTCAACATGCCATCCATTGAAATATATCTCACCTAAAGCACACATTTAAATTCAGTATGATTTCATACTTTTTAAAAGTAATTTTATAATTCAGATTTGTAAATATCTATTTAATGCATACTGCAAAACAAGGAAAAATGAATAAGCTCTATGTTTTGGTCTGAGAACACGTTTAAGTCAGACAGTGGTGCAATAAATTCACTGAAAGTGCAAGAACTGACATCTTTGTTAAATGTCATGAAAACCCATGGGAGGTTAGCAGCCAGTCAGTACAATCGGCAGAATCATAAAAGAACTAAAAAAAAAAAAAAAAAAGTTATATATAACTATTCCCTTCATGTATTAGAGGTGATAAATCGATTTAGTGACACATAAAGATCAAATCCAAGGCAAATCATTTTTCAATTCAAAATGATGGTGCAGAGGCCAGCGTATAATGTACTTCCAGTGCCAAAACACAAACTGACAATTAAAAAAATAGCTCTGGTTCACAGGCACTTCATATTAGCAGAAAAAAGCAAACAAAAATATCATCCACTAGTTCCAAATGTATGTTCAACTTCATATTGTGCTGCCATCATTTCAAACCTATCTTTCTTACCATAGGTCTTACGTGGGCTTTTAGATATTTGCTACGCTGTTGTGATATTTGGGTGTAGTGAAGTAAGTCTCAGAAGCTTGATTCAGGTACTGCCTTCTTTCTGCCCAGTGAGTTTGTGCTGTAGCGTGTGCGTTGCAGGGTGGTCTGAGAGCCCCTGTCCATAGGAACACTCTGCGGCTTGGCCGCCAATGTGCCATTCCTGTGTAAAGATGCTGTTCTTCTTAAACTTAGATCAGCCTTGGTTTGAATATTGGAAGAACTTTGTGAGCGTTTCATGTCTGATGACCCATGACTCAACTTGCCATTAGCAAATTCGCCACCGAGTCTGCTACGAACTTGGTTTGTGCCTTTAGCTTGAGCTTCTGAAGTTCTATTGTGTGTGCCATTGGAGAGAGAATCTCCAGATGGACTCTTCACCTCTGCATCACCCCTTTTCACAGATTCACTGTCTCGAGACCTCCGAAGCGAGTCTTTCTTCATGAAACCGCCTTTAAGGAATGCAAAGACACTATCAGAACGTTTTGACTCCTGGCCCTTTCTCTGTTTCTCCTCTAGTTGGTCTTGCTCCTTGCTTGGATCATCCCTCTTTGTTGTTTCCCACCCTCTTGGACCCATGGAATTGGATTGGATCCCTGTGCCGGAGCTGTTTCTGGACTGCGATCGCTCCTGTTTCGATTTTCTGCTGCTCCGTCTGGTCAAACTTCCATCTTCTCTTGCTCTACTGCTGCTGCTTGGTTGTTGGCCCATTGCTTTCTCTGAGCTACTTATTTCTTGACCCTGCAGTATTTTGAGATGCTCTAGAGGTCCGGGGCTGCTGTGGCTTGAATATTTGGCTGTGGGTTTTTTTGTATCGTTATCTTTACCACTTTCTTTATCTGAAGGCCGAGTCATTAGGGCAACAATGGGGTCTTTGGTGCATCTTGGCCTTCTGCCAGATTCTAGATACTCCACCAGCTCTGCAGGAGCCTGGCCAGGAGCTTGCTGGGCAGCTTTGTGGCGGTCTTTGTTTCCAAAGGACCATCGCAGTGGGAGCACCCTGGTCTTGGTGGGACTTTTCATGCTTACGCTACGCCCTTGGATTCCTCGCACGAAAGGTCTGCTTTCGAACCCACCTAAAGACACTGACATTTAATACAATATTTACCACATAGTGGAAAGACTTTCCCACAGCAAAACAAGTGAAGAACTATGATGAAATCTCTGTCAAGGTGCATCCTTTTTGTATATACATTTCTTATTTACAACAAACTTGCTGGCTTAACTCACCTCTCTCTTCCATTGAGGGTTCATTTTGAAAGACGGGAGACTCTGGGGAGTCTGGGATGGAAGAAGGGCATGTTGTGGAAAACCGTGAAACCATACTTCCTCTTTTGCTATCACCATTCAAACGGATGAGCCAGTGATCTGACATGGAGGAGCTGGTGGAACCTGCACAATGAGACAATAAAGACAGTGGCTGATCCATGTTTCTCCTAGGCGTAAAAGCATCCCGTGCTCTCTCACTGACCCTTCATTTTGCATTGTATATGCAGAGGCATCTGATAAAATGAACTCAAGCTCATTCACTTTTTACAGTTTAGCATTCATGATTACTGCATAAGTATTTTTAAAATAATATTTATAAAGAATGATAGGGAAGCGACAAGTGGAAATTAATTTTTAGGGCAATAAACATACTGCAAATACTGTCCATTGAGCTTCTAAGATAAAATGACCTGTTCCGTTACTGGAACATTATCTCTCCTGTACATATAAGGAAAAAACTGTTTCAGCTGCTTTCTATGTTGATCCTCTGCGAAAAAGGTCAGTGAGCCTCCATCTGGAATGTGGCCACAAGGCTCATTTACTCACCTCTGACCGAGCTGTTGGCGGACCAGGGCGGGATGACATTTCTTCTCTGATAGAACAGGATATACGCCCCCCGTGTGCACAGTTCCTCTTCTGGCACAATCTCTACACTGCTGTCATCATAACTGTACCACTGGCCATCCACTGAGTTCCTACAGTAGGCTGTTTTACAAAGACATATGCTGTAATCTGCTAGAGTGGTGTATGTAATGTATGTAAAAATCTTTAAAACAAATAGAAATCTTTTCTAACAATATACATCATTACTATCAATTTTATCAATTTGACACATCCTTGCTGAATAAAGGCATTCATTTCTATTAAAAAAAGAATAGAAAAAATATGTTTAAAATATAATGTTCACCACAGAATATTAAACACAATACATACAAATTCACCTATAATGCACATATTTAAACTACTGGACATTTACTCAACAAATAAACTAGAAAATTAGAAAATTATGTAAATAGAAAAAAATAGAAAATAGAAAAATGCTTTTAAGATGGACAAACAACCTCCTGCTTCTTACGCTCACCTGTGTAATGGCCTCCATGCATGCCTCCGTGGTGGTTGCAGACTGCATACAGGTCGTAAAGGAAGTCAGTATCTCCATGTTTCCAAGTTGAAGGCCACGGGGCCAGATTCTTCATGCTCTGACTGCGTTTCACCACATGGGGAGTCATATCCAGGCCACTTATAGGAAAGCGAATGAGAGTGGAGAGCTTATTTCGCCGTTTGCCCACCTGCCGAAACCGCTTGAGGTGCAGGATGAGGATGTCAGGCAGGGTCCATAAGCTCATCTTCACCATCCCCTGCTGCATCTGCTTACAGTGAGGACACTTCCATGCATCGTCTGGTTCCAGCTGCAAGGGGAAATAAAAACATTTGCTTTAAACATAGTCTATTAATCATGTGTGATGCACGTCACAGAAAACGTAGTCAGTCAGTGTAGTTAGACAGCTACTCCCTATGTAAGATTATGAATAACATTCTTTTGGGTTTGTTGAAATGCAGGTTTCTCCATGGTCGACTAAACCATGTCATTATCTGAACCTGTTTTGTCTCAATGTGTTGCGGTAAAACATCTATATCTCTGGAATCCACTGCTGCGACAAACTAAATTCCAGTGAACATGCAGAGAGGAAAGGACAACAAAATCAATAAAATGTTATTTATATCTTTCAAATATTTAGAACAGAAAAATTAATAATTGAATTCCTGCTGGACAGTCATATCTCACATTCACTGCAAGTTAAAAGCCTTTTTTTTCCCATAAGTGAAGTCCTGGTAGAAGTGTTTCCTCAGTAATGACATGACACTGTTAGAGGATCGATAATAATTTGTAGAGCCAATCATAATGAGGCAACTCTCAGGGGTTCATGGGCAAGATTTATCAAGTGGTACTTGTCAAAAAAAGGCAGTATACAGAGAAACTGAATTCAGAGTGACCTTTGTGGTATGTTTGAGACAAAGACGAAAGTAGGTGGGAGACCAGCTCCATTTGTTCCTCAAATGGATTTTTAAATTGGCAAGAATAATCTTGAATATGGAATGGTGATTGAAATGTCTAACGCCTTGACTTGCAAGTGTAGATTCTGCAGAGAACATTTTGTTCTGTATTATTTCCCACTAGTGTCAAAAATAACGTTTTTATTCAACATTTGCCCACCAGAAGTTATTCTTTGGTGCATTTTGATCTATAAGAGTGCTTTTTTGCCCTTTGCATACAAAAACACAGCATGTTGTCCATTTATGTGAAATACTTCAACTGAATAGATTAACTGAAATAAATTTGAAATAAATGAACCTAGCAACATAAATGCTCAGATAAAAAACTGATTATATAATTGGATGGCTTTTATGTTAAATTGTAGAGCTCTCTACATCACAAGAGATTTCGGTGTAATCAGTTTCAAGTATTTTTTAGTTTCTTCATGTTCATTTCATGTTTTAAGAGCTGATTTCAGTTTTGCTTTTCATCAGAACCCACTTTATATACTTAAACATTCGGCTCTGAGACAACAAATAGATGAGAGCAACATGCCACTGCAGAGGCACTAAACTCATAACCAGACAGACCATATGATAGAACATAAGGAAAACAAATCAAATAATAGGTAAAAAATTTTTTTTAATTTTAATTAAAATTAATTAATTTTCTGTGGGATTTTTCAGTCCTGGTTGAAAATTCAATCATTATTAATTCCTCCCCATGTCTTTCTAACTCTACAATCTGCTTTTATTGTGGAACCTAAAGAGTGACCATTAAATACAATTACATTGTTACAAACGATTAATTTCTAATTCAAATAAATGCTGTTCTTTTTTTCTCCTTTTTTTGTTCAAAAGTATTACGTTTTTAACTGATAATAATAAGGTATTTTACTTGAGCACAAATTCACCATACAATGATTCTGGAAAGATCATGTGACACTGAAGAATAGAGTAATAGCTGCTGAAAATTCAGCATTATCATCAAAGGAGTAAATTATGTTTGTGAATATATTCAAATAGAAATGATTATTTTAACAGTTAATTAATAGTTAAATCATATTTTAATAGTAATTTTCACATTACTGTTATTACTTTTGATGAAATGAATGCAGTCTATGCAGGTATAAATGCAGGTAAGAAAACAGTACAAAAGAAATAAATAAATGTGTATGATTGGAGGAGAGAGTACCTGCTCCTCTTTGGTGTAAAGCTGAAAACACTCATCCAGCGTGCAGCTGTGCTGCTGTACATGATTCTGCTGCTGGATCTTCACACTCTCTGCATCCTCAATAACTTCCTCTTGAATGTTACCAAAGAGACTGAAGGAGATATGAATCACAAAGGACTTATGACTTTCAAATGAGAAGATTCCTACTAATTCTGGGAATTTGACATATATGGTGGTTTTAAATGAAATGAATGTGTCTGCCTGTAATTAAGATCACAATATGAAGCAGCATGTATCTTACCTCTCTTTGATTCTGTTCTCCCATTCAATCACAAGCTTCACATGCAGAGGACCACCAGGACCACATAATTTCAGGGCCCTGTGAGAGAAAGACACGATTGAAATTATGAGTTCGGTATTCAGACGCTAGGGGGCAGACTACAATCAGTGTTGTGAAGTTTATTTGCAATTCTAAGTCAGTACATAATTTGGCACACTGACAGTGCCATTCTGTTTTATTTTGCCATTGTTTTTTTTTATTATTTGTTGTAACTGGATTTACACTACCTTTAAAAATTTTGGGGTCATTAAGATTATACATAATACTTTTATTCAGCAAGGAAACATTCAATTTATCAAATATGACAGTAAAGAAATGTATAATATTACAAAACATTGTGATTTCAAATAAGTGCTATTCTTTTGAAGTTTCTATTAATCCAGAACTCCTTCACTAATATTAACCACCACAATTGTTTTTTTTATAAAATAAAGTATTTTTACTATAATTTAATTAAAGGTTTGATTGTGTGGTAAGGGGTGGGAAAACAACCCAGACGTGAGGTATGACACGAAACTGGGTCATAACCAGACACAACTATAACAATTATGTCTTACCGCTGTGATGTGCCTCTAATATAATTTTGTTTTCTAGAATATGTACTTCTACTTATTTTATCATTGCAAAACAAGACAAAAGTATGAGGAAAACAGAGGGAGAGAGTATTATTCATCTAAAGGTCTCACTATCATTACAAGTCCTCAGACTGAAAAATAAATCACTCATATATGGCCTAGTCACACAAATGACAATAAAGACCTGGCTAAAGCACAAGACAGAGGAACACAAGCATTCACAGCGTTGGTCCTCACTGTTCACCCTGTGCAATTCTGCAAACAAAGTTTTTCTGAGAGCTGGGCTAAAGCCAGATTAATTCTGACATGCAGTCCATCTGCGTTAATTGCGATTGTTTCTGAGAGGACTTAAAGCAGGGAACAATAATGAAGACGTGAGGTCTATTGAGAAGAAAGCTCAGACACACATACGCAGAGGATTTATTATCTTACGCCGAACAACTTATCTTGTCTTACACTGAACAATTTACTTCATCTCAACCTGAGATTTGGGGAGCTAGACCCCCCCCCACACACACAAACACACTTTGTCTCTGGAGTTACAGTACCCTAAAACTTTGCATGCTTTTTCTCCATTCCCTGGACTTGGGTTCGTATGAACAATCTATTTGATGATACAGTAAATGTTTGTGGCAACCATATGCTTCCTGTCATTACTTGGAAAATGTGGTCTTCTTAACTCAATCTTGCTTGTGAAACCTCTAGAGCAGTGAAACATCTTCAGCAGTGGCTGACAAACTTGATTAGTTGCATAGTTCAATTGCTGGCTTTCAGCACACAAGAGCAGCAGCTTGCGTCAGTGAACAGCAGGTAAACCACATAAGAAATGGAATGTCTCTGCTATCATCTGAACATCATAATTGCAAATTAACAACCTATTTATACAATGATAGACATGGAAGAGATTGCAAAAAGGACTTGCTGGTATGATCAGATACCTCTGTATTGATGCTATCAGATGGTAATACCATGGTAATTTAATTTCACGAGTTAGTTGTATAGAGGGGCTCAGAGAGAATATTCTACTCAAGCTACGATTGTCCCCATAATGTGCAAAACTGTACAAAAAAGGAGTAAGAGGAGGGATGCCAAAAGAACTAACAAGGTGAAGAGGTAAGATGCTGGTTTTAGACCTTGGTATTAACTAGAAGATTAGATTGGTCTACTGCTCCCAAAATTAGGTTTAACTTCACATTTACCATAGCACTTGAAATTTACAAAATTTTAACAAAAACCAACCAACCAGACATCTTTTTTCCAATTTCAAGAAAAATATGACCAAATGTGTAGTATGCAACCTAAAAGTATTGTAGAAAAATATCACAAATTATCGCAAATATCATGAAATCTCCATGGGTTTGTTGTTTATTTGTGTTGGTTGCACCAGGACTTTCATGGTCACACCTCATGAGTCTCATTTAGCAGATTTTTTTTTTGTTTAATTCTTATTCATATTTATTTTTAATATAAAAATTAATAAGCATTTTTTTTTTAGAAACAGTTTTTTTCCTTATAAATTATTATACACAAATTATTTTAGGTTTTCTTTTCAAAAATGTCTTTTAATTCCATTTATTTTCATTATGATTTCAGGACAGCTGTATCACTCTGACATTTGTGACTTTATACCCCTCCAAAAACAGTAAAATAATTCAGATTATGTAATTCTGAAACTTCTTATATTTGTGTCATCTCATCTATTCCTGTCATATTTTGCGCGTGCACACACACACACACACACACACACACACACACACACACACACACACATATATAGCCTTCAAACTCCTTAGTTTGTGTTTTCATACACATTCTACTCTAAATATGTTTTCCATTCTACTGAACTCTAATTTAAATATGAACTTTAAATTAGAACACATTCACAAATAAAAACACCATAATTCTGTTATATTGACTTCAGAGGGAGGAAAACAGCCCAGAATAGCAGGCACAGAAGAGCACGAGGCTGCCGTCACGACTGTGGAACTGAGTTTTAAGCTCTTTAAATTGAGAAATGGATCATTGGCTTTGAGAATGTGTGTGATACACCTACAGCACTGAGAGGATGAGCTCTTCATGGTTTGGCTTGTTGGCTTTGTCTCTCTAGAGCCTCACAAACATGATGCAGAGGAGAGGATACAATTAGTGCAAACTAGGTTAAAATACTGTGATGTGGGTGTTTGGAGACCAATTAAAAAGTTTAAAGCAGCTGGAGATATTAACTTCAGCGGCACTGATGAGCATTCAGGGTGTAAAGAAAACATTCTGCAGCAAGGAATTTCTAGACATACACTACAGTTCAAAAGTTTGGGGTCAGTATGACTGCTAAGAGATTAATAATTTCAAATTTAGGAAAGGATGGACTCAATTGATTTAGCACTGTAAAAAAAATCTATTTTAAATAAATGTTATTCTTTCGAACCTTCTATTCATTAAATAATCCTGAAAAAAATGTATCATGATTTCCACAAAAATATTAAGCAGCACAACTGTTTTCAACTTTGATAATAATAAATGTTTCTTGAGCACCAAATCAGAATATTAGAATGATTTCTGAAGGACCATGTGACACTGAAAGCCTGGAGAATAAATTGCATTTTAAAAGATATTCAAAAACAAAACGTTTATTCTAAATTGTAATATTTCACATAAGTGCAACCATGAGAGAGAATCTTTCAAAAACATTTAGAAACTGTACCGCCCCCAAACCTTCAAACAGTAGTCTGGATTTAGCGTTTTGGTTTTTTTCGGGTGGGTTATGTGGGCTCACCTGTCCACGGTCGGGTGACAGAGAGGTCTGCTGTCGTGGGGAGACAGGTAACTGCATGAAGCTGACCCACCCACCACACGCATCCTAAACAGTTCAGCAGTCTGTGGAAGGCAGAATAAAGCTACTCATCACAAATGTAACATCAATTTATTGATATCCTCCATTTATAGCTTCATTTAACTAAAAGTCATTATATGGAGAAAAAAAAACACATGTTGCTACAAAGTTTGTGAACCCTTAAAATGTTCTGCTTTTCTAAATAAATATGACCTACGCTACCATTCAAAAGTTTAGGGTCATTAAGTTTTTTCTTTTTTAATCAACAAGGTTGCATTAAATTTATCAAAAGTGACAGACAGTAAAGGCTTTTACATTGTTACAAAAAAAATCTTTCTTTGAAAGAATCTAGAAACAACTGAGCACAGTTTCCACAGACATATTCAGCAAAAAAATAAAAATAAAACAAATAAAACGTTTGACCAATAGTATGCTTAAATCAGATCTTCACCTGATAATTTTGATTTAAAAGTGAAACTTTGCCTTCAGAATCTGGTTTGAACACCTTGAGTGACAATAATGGCAATCAAGGGTATTCTGTAACTGGACATCAGATCTATTTATGTTTTAAGGTCATTGTCTTGTTGCAGGACCCACTTTCTGTTGAGCTTCATTTCAAGGACTGATACCCTAAAATACAGGATTCATCGTTCCATCGATGATGCCAATCCCAGAGACAGCAAATCAGCCCCAAACAATAATAATGCCACCTTCAGGCTTTACGGTTGGACTTAGGGTAATATTATTGAATGCACTGTTTTGGTTTTTCCCAGATGTAATGATTCTCATTTAAACCAGTGGCTATATTTAGGCTGTCAAGAAGACATCCTTCTTATAATAGTCTTCTGGCTCACCCACGTGGTCTTTGGCAAACTTTAGATGAGTAGCTAGCAATATTCTTCTTGGAGAGCATGTGGCTTCCTCAGTGCTGAGCTGGCATGCATGACAGATCCTTAGATGTTCCCCTTGAGCCCTTCCTCGAGTATTACTTGTCTTGCTCCGGGAATAATTCTTACTAAACAACCGCTCAAAGTTAAAGTTATATTGTAGCTGAGCTACTTCCACTTGCATACTGTAATATGTACTGTAATCTGATAGTTTTGCAACCTTTTTTAACACTGAAATTTTCTGGAAGTCCTCAGACATGTTCTCTATGTATGTGTTGATCAATGTTTCTATGTGAATAAGAGCCTAAATTAAATATGTTTGTCATATAACCTGATTTAAGCCTCTTCAGAAGAGATTAAACAGCTTGATTCATATATATCGTTTTATGATCTATCTTCGGTGGAATGGACTTTCAATGGAAGGACAGAAACCTCTCCGTTTTCATTAAAAATAACTTCATTTGTGTTTTAAAAATGAACTAAAGTTTTAAGGATTTGGAGCAACGAGAATAACTAAATTACAGAATTATGATTTTTGGCTGAACTAACCCTTTAAGCTTCAGGTTTATGTTTGATCAGTAGACCAGGACCTGCTAAATACAGTTTTTACCAAATTATTTTAAATTGTATGTTATACTTCCTTGGAAATTTTGCCAATACATAAGTGACAACATTTCAAGATCTTGACATAGGACCACTGAAAATAATGAAAACTGAAAACATCACAGTTTTGAAAATGAATTTGTTTCTGTCTTTCTTTGGGAATGACAGCAGAGTTATACTGGAACTGTGGAAGAGGAACACCAGGCTATGAAAATGCAATTTAAAGCAGAAACAGAACAAAATGGAGCTGTACTTAAGTGTACAGAGTGATAAATTAAAGATTTAATAGGAACAAATGAACAGTTGAAAATGGCAGCAGTCTTTTGTTTGAGAAGGTGAGTTTATATCGGTCCTTTAATTTATTACGCTGTGAAGACATTACAACAACACAGCTCTGCTCTCTGCTGTACTGGCCAATCTGTTGTACTGAACCAATTAGGAGACACCGTAAGATCTCATGTCGTTCTCTCATTCATTTTCTGAAATACATTCTAACACATTTAGATTGTTGTGCAGCGCAAGGCTCCTATACAATCTATCAGGTCTAATATTGTAAGTAAAAATAAGTTATGAGAATTAGCAGAAAACAAAACAAAGCCAGTGAACAGGACTGGTTTTATCCAGTTACATCCAGTTTCAAAGACTTTGTTCAAAGTGGCATTTAATGTGTTAGTTAATTCGATAAATGTAAACTGTCAGTTAAACATATTCATATAACACATACAGTATAATAAAGTGATTAAAATGTATTTTAGATTTTAACTTAAGATGATTGCCTAACTTAGTCTTTCTTTTTGGGAGAACGGATACATTTACAACTTATAATGACATCCCTGCATATTCAAACTTACAAGGAAATAATCAAGTTCTTCAAGTTTATATTTAAGAAGTGAAAAATACTCTATACTCATGGCCATCCCTCTTTCACCTCATCTCTCCATCTCGTGTTCAACTCATTAGTCTCTATGATTATCCTTCTCCCATGTGCGTATTTAAGCTTGCAGGGAGAGCGGTGTCATAATTGCCGAGAGGCTTCTGTGATAATAAAGAGATTCGGTATCCTATAATTACTTTAACTCTAACCACAGCAAATGAAGCGAACATCAAAACCTGATAGTAGTCATTTATGTTCAGCTCACATGTGCACTCACCTTTATGATTGCATTTTTTTTAAATAAGTAAAGCTTATTGCAGACACTCTGTTGCAGATGAGCCCAAGACAGAGTCTTTTCTACTCTCATCAGGAATGGAGGCCCAAACCTAGAGAAAAAAAAAGCATGATTTAGTCTTTCATTTTTGACGGTGTTGAACAACCAAAGATCTGTCTGTCTGTCTGTCTGTCTGTCTGTCTGTCTGTCTGTCTATCTATCTAGATATCTATCTGTCTGTCTATCTGTCTGTCTATCTATCTATCCCTAGTCTAAGATGATCCGACCATTTGATGCATATTTGAATATATATATGGACATCTGATGCATAAGAGAACATATGTATATTTAAAATATGCACTTTCTTAATCCAGCAAGCTCTAATGTGATTTGTTGACTTTACAAGAATGAGAGGACACATGGTTTTCTTTCTAATAAGTCATGCCTCCAAGATTATGTTGTCTGTGATAGTCTGTGGATAGTCTGTGCACATTCTGGATGTGTTAAAAATGTTTTACTCCGTTATTTTTAATTATATGCTAATATACATATACTTCCTGGAATATTTTGTCAATACATAAGTGACAACATTTCAAGATCTTGACATTCCAGCACCACTGAAAATAATGAAAACTTTTTCTGGAAAATATCATGGGGGGTGGATTATTACATTATCAGAGTTTTGAAAAAGCATTTGTTTGTTTCTTTCTCTGTGATTGACAGCAGCACGAGTTATACTGGAACTCACTTTCACTTTCTGACTAGATGAGCAGTTATTAGCCAGAATAAGCTGTAGAGTGGTTTATGTCGTTTAATCTGGTTACTTAATTAGCTTACTTTATTTGTCCCTGCAGGGAAAGTGAATTTGCTGAATTTTCAATATATATATATATATATTGAAAGACATAAGTTGTCTCTACACATTAAGTTGGGACAGGATCAAATTAACATTGCAATAATTACACAATTCACCTTTAAAACACCCTATCAGTTTGAATTTTAAACCTACTTTTTTGGTACAGCTCTTTTATCTTTTGTTGCGAATGTTGAATCAGTGAGACTTCTCCTCTATCAAATGTGGGCCAGAGGCTGCAGGCATCTGCCATTAAGGTGCAGTACACAAACACTTTCTTTCGCTTTCTCTCCTCTCTTCTTTAGGCCCTAAAATGTCATCTTGACATTTATAAGTGTTTCAGGGGAATACCCGTCATCTGTTTCCACCCAAAGCTCTGTGTCCATGAGTGAGGGAGCGAGACTGTGTGCAGCTCTGATTGACATCTAGAGGTTAGTGACGAAGACTGTGGCAGATGCAGCACTCCCCAGAGTCCAGGCCATCAGTGCAGCTGTAGGTGGAGCAGCCAAGAGGATTCCTGTGCTGCAGTTTACTTACTTAGATTACTGATTCTGACAGAGCTGACTGATTAGCCATATGAGTTAATGTCTTTGTGCATCTTGAATTGTCTCTTTTAGCAGTAGTTCTAAAAATCATTTTCAATGAATCACTTGACTCATAGAACAGCACATTTGGGATACTGGATTTTTACGAAGCAGAATAGACCTGGATGAATGTTTTTTTAATCGCATGGTAATGTCCTGCAGGAACAAACAACTATAGGGACTAAATGCTACAGCGTTACAATTCTATGCGTTATGAATTCACATTTAATAAAAACTCAATAAATGACTTACATTTTCCAAATTAAATTCATGTATATTTGTAAATGGGTAAAACAAACAATTTTTATTATTACATATAAACAAATTTCTGTTATTACATATAAAACTGAATCATTTATCATATATTTAACAAACACAACACTTTTCAAAAGTTTGAGGTCAGCGCAATTTTTTATGCTTTTGAAACAATAGAGTAATAGAGTGTATGAATTTGTTTATTGTATTTATTAACAGGTCTTCAAGGGGGGTAATGGTGGCACTGCAAACCATTTTTGTGAAAAAATCAAATACTTTAAACAAAAGCACAATATCAAAATATAATAATATTGTTGTATGGCCTTTGTTTTGATATGTAGTGATTACCTTGTAGCTTGTTGGCCAGACCCAGCAACATTGCAGATTAACAGAAGGATCTTTGGAGAACCACCCTGATACATGAATTCTGACGATAACGTCCCTGAGGGTGGTAACCTGTAACCTTCGGGATCTGCAGTGTAGGGCGAGGAAGGGAGGGAGTGATGGAACCCTACAAAAGATAAAATAAATAAGCATGTTATTAAACACTCTTAGTGATTTAAAATAGCACTGTATAATTATTAACAACTTTGTACATAGAGTTTTTCAAGCCTTCAAACATACAAACATACAAATCTAAAAAGGAAGATCAATTATGTTTCATACATTTACAGTATGTACAATTCGGCAGCATTTACATTTTTACACTTTTATAGGTACTTCACTCTTCATCATGCCTAATACTTTCCCTTAGCTGCTCTAAAATCACTGTAAAGCACAGCTTCTTGGGGTTTACTGCATTAGTACTACTGACACTGAATATGCAAACATAGGTGGTCACACATTAATGTGCTCTTGGTGATT